>NC_142517.1:95065500-95379000 GCF_057876585.1 Rhinolophus sinicus
ACTTTGATGAGATGTGACAAATGCAAAGAATCATATAACCAACACCACATTCAATAGAAATAAGTGAAATTAAGCACAAATGTGTCAATATTAGAAATAATCATTTTAAAGTATTTTGCATACCTCCATGTGCGTGCACTTGAAAAGATAGATGGAATATGAAAATTCTAGGAAAATATAACTTTTTTCTTCTAGAAGGAATTTTATTAATGAGAAATAAAGCCAGAGAGAGAGGGAGAAAGCGTTCACTTACAGATAAGATATATAAAGGAAGAGATAAAAACATCCTTTTAAACTTTTGTAGTGACCTTGAGAAGAAGGTGAGGAAAACAAATACACAATGTTTGAGTCCTCTTGAATTTAATGTTATAGTTTATTGCTCAGTGATCTGGATATATATGAATCAATGAATTTCTTTATGGCGAAATTCCTCTATAAAACAAAGTAGTCAAGTCTTTGCTCTATCTCACAGACATATTTTGATTAAAAATAAACACATTGTAAATATATCCTGCTATCATTGTTAAGAAAAATTTAAAGATTTTAAATACTATCTTTTGCTAATATTTGACTGAAAATTTAAGATACCTTTAAACCCCCAAACTAATTCAGGTCCAGCTTTTTAAAAAGAAAGTCATATATGTAATTTAAAGAGCAAATCAAAGGAGCTGAGATATGGGTCTGATGGAAGATGGAAACCCTTGAATCCACTGAAGGGTGAGGATGCTGAGTCTCCCAGCTCCCCTCAGCCTTATTCTCCCAACTAATAAACCCATTCTAGCTCCAGATTCAGGGGCCTCTCCTGACCCCATATACAGGGGTCAGTGCTAGACCAGCACCCTGAATCTTGCACAGACCTTCACCTTAGTCTCCACTTAGTGGAAAAAAGAGTGTGAAAGTCAGATAGGACAAGCATACAAGCATTCCACTAGCCAAGGTTGCTGCCCAGCCTTCTCTCAGATCAAAGTGGTTCCTGCACAGAATTGACTCAAATATACTCAGAACAGCCGACACTGAGTCGAAGCATATCAGACACCAGAAATAATACTTGGAAATCTCTACTGGCTTTCTGCTAACCTTATAGCTCAATAGAATCATATGCTCTAGCTCACTTGGTTATTTATTTTGGCAAACCCAAGGGGTTTGCCAGAATTACATCATGATTGCTCAACTAGTGGTACTACTATGCAAACATTATGAAAGAATACTCCAATTTTATATAATGTATAATTCCAATCATAAAGAAACATTTTAACATGTAATATCCTCTTAGAAGCTTAAAACTACAGTCACTATATTGTCACAGAGGTCTCTTAAACTCTCTCCATTTTTTGGATTCTTTTTCTCTTTTTGCTGTTCTGATTGGGTGTTTTCTGCCACCTTGTCTTCTAAATCACTGATTCGATCCTCTGCTTCATCTAGTTTGCTGATGATTCCTTCCAGTGCATTCTTCACTTTAGTTATTGTATTCTTCACTTCTGTCTGGTTCTTTTTTATGGTTTCTAAGTCATTTTATGCTTGCTATCTCTTTAAGTTCTCACTAAGTTCCTTGAGCATTCTTATAACCATTGTTTCGAACTCTGTCTCTGGTAGGTTGCTTGTCTTCATTTCATTTGGTTCTTTTCTGGAGTTCTCCCCTGTTCTTTCATTTGGGATGTATTTCCTCATTTTGACTGCTTCTCTGTGTTTGTCTCTATATAATACATAGTGCTGCTATGTCTCTCAGTCTTGGCCCGGTGACCTTATGTAGTAGGTGTCCTTTGGGGCCCAGGGGCACAGTCTTCCTGGTTACCCTAGCAGGATGCTGCAGGAGTGCCCCTTGTATGGGTTCTGTGAGCTGTCCTGTTATAGTTGAACTTTGATTGCTATTGGCACGTCAGTGGGTAGGATTGATCCTCAGGCTGATTGGGTGTCAGGTTTGGTCATGTCCACAGCTCATGGGCTGCTGTGTGGGGGGCTTGCTTACTACATGGAGTGGGATTCTCCCTAGTGGGCTCTGGTGCCTGTTGAGATCACCTTTGGGTGTGCTGCTTGAGGGGGTAATTGGGCAGTGCTGTGCTGCTGTCTGAAGCCAACCTGCAAGTATGTTGGTTCTGGGGTCTCTTGAGAGGGGCTCTGGTGCAGGCCCACATCACTCACTGCCTGTGACCCGTCCGGGACTACCTGGTTGGAATTGTAAAGGGATTGGCCATTGTTCACTGCCTGTGCTAAACCTGAAAGTGCATGGGGGAGGCCTTGCTTTTTATCAAGGTTGTTTGCCACCAGTACCAGGCCTGAAGTAACTCTGAAAAAAGCCAGGACACCCAGCAGCCTGCTGCCACCTGCTGGCTTCCTTAAGATTCACCAGCAGATAAAGCCTTGTGCGGTCTGCAAGTTGGGTGAGGCAGGGTCTCAGGGAGTCACTTGAGTGGGAAGAATTTTAGTCATCATGTTAAAGAACATTCTGGTTTGGTGCCAATTCTGAGCCTGGAGTGACTTAGCAAAAATCTGAGAGCACAATGAGGCCAGTTGCCACCCACTGGGGGCCCGCCGAACTTCCATAGTTTTCCAAGAAAGAGTCCAATGTGGGTGGGGCTGGCTGCTCACGAGAAAGTACCTCTAGCAGTGCTGGAGTTGGGTGGGGCAGGGTCTCAGTGAGTCAGCAGGGTGGAGCAGCAGATCCCACCAGGCCAATCAAAGTCAGATTTGGCCTGTGGGGGATGGGCTCCACATAGGCAAGAAGGTGCCCATCTACTGGCTACATGATAGGAGGACCTCACACAGGAAAAATGCCAACTGTCCTCCAGTCCTCCCCCTGAAGCTACACACCTCAGTCTGCCCCTGTCCCCCGTATGTCTCTGAGGCCCCCTGAGTCACCATCCCTCCTCTGGAGCCCAAGGTGAGTGCCTGCAAGTGAGTGAGTCTGTGCAAGGACCATTTAAGAGGATGTCTGTGTTTCCATCCCACCCAAATAGTCAGAATCCCCACTGTTTTTCACAGACAGATGTTGTGGGGGCTCCTCTTCCTAGCACCAGTACTCTGGGCTGAGTAGCCTCGTGTGGGGGACTAGGGTCCCTCATTCCTCTAGGGGGAACTACCATGGCTGAGATATCCTTCCTGATTCTGAACCACCACACAGAGGTCTGGGGCTCATTCTGTGTCTCCACCCCTCCTACCATTCTTGACTTGGTTTCTTTATATTTTCAGTCATGGGACTTCTGTTCAGCTAGACTTTAGATGGTTCTTCAAGTTGATTATTCTATAATGTAGTTGTACTTTTAATGTGTTCATGAAAGGACGCAGGCACAGTGTTTATCTACTTTGCATCTTGGATCTCTCTGGAAAATATAATTTTAAAACACTGGATGAGAGAAGAGCCAGAAAAGTTCCCTAGAAGAATTAGAAAGAATTATAAAATAGTATTTCCTCAAAAGCACAATACACATGTGATTTTGTAGAGATATTCTAAGATATTTTATATAGCAAATAATTTCAAAGAAACACTTAACATTTTTCATTTATTTTATGAGTAACAATAATACTGATAACATAATTGTTCAAAATTTTAAAATACGCCCTCTTGTACCTCCTAAAGGGGTACAATGCCCTCATTTTAAAGGAAAATTAGTTTTCAGAAAAGGTCAGGAAAAGAAAGAATATAAATATCTCTTCTGGGTAAGCTATGTAGTCTGATGCCACAGATAGCCAAAAAGTAAAATAAATAGCTTTAAAGAGGCATCTTTTAGATATGTATTTCAAATTTATTTCTCTGTGTGTTTATTTGTGCAACATATACAGATTTTGAAGTAGTTTAATATGGTAATAAAAGATTTTATAGATTTCTCAATTCATTTTAAAACTTTGTGACTTTTTTTCTCCAAAGTTCCTACCTGTTCTAAATAATACAAATTGGAAAATAGAATTATGGGTGGATCCATAGTAAGATTAATAAATCCCCCAGGATTTTGATAGGCTTGGACCAGATGTGGCATTAGCTTATGAATAAGTTTATAAGCTCTGCATGAAGAAAATAAGATGCCATCAAATGAACGTTAATGGAGAGTTTCATCTTGAGCTATATAAGAGTACAGAGCTTGTTTATTAATTTACATTTCTGACATCTACCCTTCCTAATGCTCCCAGAAATATGAGGGAGAAAAAAGAGGGAAAATTAGTATATTACTGTTGGGCCATATACATATGAGTATAGTCAAGGATATAGCTTTCAGGATGAATTCTTGAAAAATCTATGGAAAAGAGTAGTTTTAAGTCATGTTTTCAAGGATATAAGGATTAGAGGTGGATAGAAAATGAAGAAATTATACCCAGATAGAATTAATAAAAATAGCCTATGAAAGGCGTAGTGATAGGATTGGTGAACAGAAAGTAAATTAATTTGCATAAAAAGGCATTTTTTTTTTTTGCAGAATATAATGAGAAATTAATTTCTTAAGATTGAGGTGGGAATCGATGCTGGACTGAAGAAATTAAAGGCTGAATTTAAATATGAAGCAAGACAGATGGATAGGATAATTTTAACATTAAAATAAAAGCCAATCGTCACAGTATAGCAAGTTCATTAGCTGTACACCAAACCTATTCCCAAGCCAAACCACATTTCCAGTCTCCTCTGCAGTTAACTGTTGTTAAAGGACTGAGTTTGGGCCGCTTGAAGGAGCGCAGAATTTATATGCAGCCCTTTCATGTCTGTCCCCCAAAGCCTCTTACGTGAAGCCTCCATGCTCTTCCCTCTCTTGTCTGTTGGATGGTGATGCTCAGAAAGATCTTGGAAATGATATGCTGAAGATGATCCAATATCTGAGTCCCGAATCCCTGAATGAAATCCCTTCTTCTCATAAGCAGGACCACAAAGCATTGGATTGTATAAGAACAAAATATAATTTTCTATAATGTGTTTAGTTACAGAAATTGTAGGTTTTCTTGTTATAGGAGGTAGTTAGCCTAGCTAATACACACAATAGAATACATTATATATTTATTCTTTTGCATAAAGGAAATATTTAGGAGTGTGATATACTTGAAGATAAACTGAGAAAGGGGAAAGAAATAAAGAGAAGGATTTTCAATTAATTAATTTTCATAGGAGAGGTTTTTATAAAGACATCTACATGTTTTCATCTATCCCTTCCAATGTAATTACTTACATGTTAAAAGATGAATAGATTTTGAGATTAAACTTGAATTGGTATTTTCTCTATTTTTGGACCTGAAGAACTGCATCACTATTACTGGTTTGCCCGTTAAGAGGCTGTGAGTTCCCATAATGAGATGACGGCGGTGTACTTTGATGGAGATCAGGGTTCCAGAGTAGTTAAAGATAAAAGGAAATGGGTAAGCACAGAGTAGTTAATGGACAGAGGCGAGTTGAAGAGGGAAAGAACCGGAGTGGTATCGTTTGAACTCAAATGATGAAGGGAGCCACGTGAAATATCACAAATGGAGTTGGGCCTAATCTACAATTATTGGGTACCTAGAGGATTTAGAAGATTGGGGACCATCAAGCAAGAGCAATATTTGTTTTCAAGTCCATCGGTCAAAGTGATTGGTGCCTTAGATTGCTGCTTCTCAAACTTCTTTATATTATGGCACACATAGAAAAACATAATATGAAATTGGCACAGTTGGGTAAGTGGCTGGAGATAACAGGCCAGTGGCTCATGCCCTTGTGGCAAAGCTGTCTGAGGAGAGCCTTGGTGGCTAAATTGTCCCACTGACCGGGTCTTACAAAATATAATATAATTAATTAATATAATATAATACCAGGTCTTATATTAATTTTTCCTCCAAAAGATGCATTAGAGCTGATTGTACAGCTAGGTCTTATTTTCAGGGAAACATGGCATTAGCTTTTAACTGTTACATAAGTGAGAAATAAACTACTAATGTGTTTAGATGTTAGGGCTTATTACAGCAATATTTTAACTAAAATATGCCTTCAGGATTAAAATAATCATTATTTTACTTTACCTGTAACCCATTCACAGCCAATGGTGTGTCCCAGTTGGAAAGCTCTGCCTTACATCACCCATGTCATTCATTAAATAAATGAATGTGATAATAGCATGGGGAAGAGTCTTCCTTTATCACTGAGTGCTTCTGGTTAATTAAGGGGCCATATTTTATGAAAGAGAAGAGAACTAACTAACATTTGTTAAATTCCTATTATCAGATCCCTTGTACTTATTATTAGCACCATTCTGAGATTCTTTTCATACATGTTGCATGTAATTTCATACAAACATTTAAGTCAACTTTTTTGATATCATGTCTATCCCTTTCCCCTATGTTTTACGTTGTCCATCCCTACCAATACACAATCCAATAGAATTGCTCTTGTCTTAGGGTGTACCAATTATGTAGTTTTAGTTAAAACTATCAGAAAATGCAACACGACAATAATAATAATAGCAATAGTAATGATAATGATAATAATAATAATAATAAATAGGAGACCAATTAAACTAATAGTTCAAATTGAGGTATGCTTCAGTTTCTTGATCCAAGGCTTCAAAGATGTTCTGCTTTCCTTATTTTGGACCATTTCTAAGCCTCCTTGTAGTACCACCTGTCAGCTTTAATTTTACATCATTTTAGCACACAGTGCATCAAAGGAGAGTCCATCACTCTGATTGCTTACACAAAAGTTCCAATATTGGCTCTTATTGGTATTATTGTTCCAATTTGGGTCATGTGCTAATCTCTGAATCAGTTGCTTTGACAAAAGGGTGGAGCATTGATTAGCATAGCATTAGTTGTCTGAGGCAGTTCTGGAGCTTTGGGTGGATCCAGCATATGGTCTAAGAATAGGGAAGGAAAGTTACCTTGAACGCTGTGGTTTCCCTAAGAACAAAGTACAGAAAAAAGAAAAAAAAAATCCAAGGCCTTCTTTTTCCCCCTCTTTCATCTAACTAGCCATACTCTACGAGTTTTCCACAGATGACATAAGTTTTCCCATCCTTGCCTTGTTTCATCTGGTCCTTTTCTTTCATAATCCCTTTTCCTTGACCATTTGATCTTACAACCGTTTAAGAACTCTAGACTTGTATTCTCCAATCTCATTTGGTCTGAATGATGGTATTTCATTGTACCCATCAGTCTGTCCAAATATTCTTTCATTCCAATAGGAAAATATTTTCCCAAATGCTAGCTTTGTACTCTTCTGCCCAAAGAAACACATTTGAAAAAAAGTTGAATCATAATTTTATGTACAAGGAACAACTTGTAATGCCTATATACAACGTTCAAGGGCAAATGTTGCACAGAAATACAAAATTGGTAAAGAAATTTAAGAATTCTTCTTAAGACGATGTGTTGTTTACTAGACTAGAGGAGGCTATGGAGAACAGAATGAAAGTGTAAAGACCTAAGATCAAGCTCTGATTCATCACCAATTAACATGGTGGCCCTGAGATGTCAGTTTATCTTTTTGAGTTTTTTTCAAACACTGTAAGGTAAAAAGTGTTGTATTAGCTTCACAGTACTGTGGCGATGATCAAATTTTATTGGTCATATGTGGGATCTTCTACAGTGGTAGACAAATGTTAAATAATCCTGGATAATATCTATGTCAGCAAGGCACTGTTAGTATGAGGTCTGACAATTAAGTTTGCGAACTCATCCTAGAAAAAGTGTTACATACCTCATTGCTGAATATCTCTATGGTCACCTTTGAAGTACTCCCCTTGGGAAGCTATGCACTGATGTCAGCACCTAGTCCACCCTTCAAAGCAATTTTGGAACTCTTTCTGGAATGGCCATCAGAACTGTCGTTGTATTACCTTGATGTCCTGAATGTCATCAAAATATCTTCCTTTCAATATTTCCTTTATCTTTGGGTAAACAAAGAAGTCATTAAGGGGCAGATCAGGTGAGTAGGGAGGATGTTGCAATACAGTTATTTGTTTACTGACTAAAAAGTCCCTCACAGACAGTGCCATGTGAGCTGGTGCATGTCATGATGCAAAAGCCCTGAATTGTTGGCGAAAAGTTCAGGTCATCTAACTTTTTCACACAGCCTTTTCAGCACTTCCAAATAGTAAACTTGATGAATTGTTTGTCCAGTTGGTACACATTCATAATGAATAATCCCTCTGATATCAAAAATGGTTAGCAACATCGTTGCAACAAGTTCACAAACTTAATTATCTGACTGCATATATGCTGTTAGTCAGCTTTTGCCTAATCATTCAAACAGTTCTTTTGAATTGGATAGCTTGCCAGGAAGTGGTCTGGGTTGTGGGGACATAGAGATGAATAAGAATCTTCCTTAGCCTTCAAAGACTTTTTAGTTTAGTGGTAGAGACAGACATATAAACGAACCCTGATAATACAGTGTGATTCATGCAACAATAGATAAATTCAGATTGTTATGGAAGCAGCGATGAGAGAAGACGAGAGAATTTTTTTTTTTTTTTTTGTCAGGATATAGAAAAAGTTATCACTAGTACCTGGATACCATAATATTATAATATTTGTACTGGACTGCATTGTAAATTTTTGGGGAAAGATACGGAACTTATTATAACAAATTAACAGAGAAAAGTGATTAATCTGTGAGAAAGAGTTGCACTTTGAGGAATATTTTTGGCATCTATTTGTAGAACAGAGGCTGAAGACAAAAGGCCAAGATGACATTCTCAAGATTCCTAGGTGATTTGGATCTTTCCTAAGCACATTAAAAAAAACCAAACAAACAAACAAACAAAAAACCTTTCTATTTATTTATTCATTCATTTATTTATTTTTAAAGGGAAGATTTTTTTTAATCATCTTTTTTTCTTTTCTTTTTTAAAATTTTTATTGAAGAATATGGAACAGTGTGTTTTTCCAGGACCCATCAGCTCCAAGTCAAGTCATTGTTTTACCTCTAGTGATGGAGGGCACAGCTCACTGGCCCATGTGGGAATCGAACCAGCAACCTTATTGTTAAGAGCACCATGCTCTAACCAACTGAGCCAACTGGCCACCTCTTTTGTTTATTTTCATTGTGTTTTTCCGGGACCCATCATGTCCCAGTCAAGTAGTTGTTTCAATCTAGTTGTGGAGTTCACAGTGGCCCATGTGGGGATCAAACCGGCAACCTTGTTGTTAAGAGCACCATGGTCTAACCAACTGAGCTAACCAGCCGCCCCACCTAAGCACATATCGAAAGGACAAAACTGTGTCCAAGAACAAACTTGTAAAACATGGTGATAATTAGAATGGGATAAAGAAGGGTTGTGATGTTGTTAAATTAAGATTTGTTAAGTAGCTCCTTGTGTGTCAGTGTGGTATGGTGAGCCATGATTCGACAAAAGACTGAAAAGGAAAAGTGAAATAGATAAGTTTATTACCCGTGGGTCCTAGCGGAGGTGCACAGCATGCAAAATGGTGAGGCCAAGACAGGGTATAGGCAGAGAGAGAAGGGCTTTAGGCAAGGGGATGAACAAAAGCGTCCTTGGTGCAGTAGTTTGGAGTTCCTGGGCTAAGTCTGGAGTAATCACTTCAAGTTGAAAAGAACTACATTTTGGTAAACTTTGGGAGAATAAGGGAGTTTTATCTAAGGGTTACACAAGGGGAAGCCCCTGGGAAGTGGGGGACAATGTTTGTCACAAGAGCAGTTAGGGAGTCATATCAAGAACTTACCTTTACTTGTTATCTAGGGCATGTGCCCCCTAGTGTAAGTTCAAGGTCCCTGCAGTCCACTTGGCCACATGAAATAAATGCCACGGGCACAATATTGTGGAGTAGCTTTAGTTAAACTCTCAACAAGAAAGCATAAACATAGGGATGGCTTTGGCCATGATGCCCTGGTTAATGATGGGGAAAATTAAACAGGATATCTCTTTGCCTACTATTTGGGAGGGAAAATGGGCCAGATATGGAACATATTTTGGATC
Source organism: Rhinolophus sinicus (assembly GCF_057876585.1). Lineage (NCBI taxonomy): Eukaryota > Metazoa > Chordata > Mammalia > Chiroptera > Rhinolophidae > Rhinolophus > Rhinolophus sinicus. The sequence goes on from NC_142517.1 coordinate 95,075,379, forward strand.
CCTATGAAATTGGAGCTTCAGTAAAATCACTAAAACAAAACAAAATGAAACAAAGACCCACACTTCCTTCCCAGAAACATGTTTGAAAAGAAAGAAAAAAAATGTCAAGGGAAATGATCATAGCTCTTGATGTTCCCACTGTGCATCTTCCTCTGCTCTTCGGCTAAACCTGACCCTAGAATTTCTAATTCTAGAGGGAGTTGCTGCAGGAACATGGCACAAATCTTCTTCTTTTAATAAATGGTAGGTCAACTGTGAGGAAGTCTGCTATCAGGAAGAGTCGATCTGGGAAAACAAGATATAAATCAAAGACAGGCCCCTAAAATGACAAATCATAGGGTCGGGTTTTCTCATAACTCTTGAATTATGCTATTTAATTGTGAAGTATTCGTTTTATTTTATCTGCATGATCTTTACCAAAATTCTTCATGTGAAATTTAACTTCCCTTCTCTTTTTAATATTTTTTAAAAACTAAAGATATATAAAGATAAGTGGCAAAGTCTAAAGATTAACACGGGAATTGCCCTAAACATTGGAAAGACTTCCTTTGAGTTTTCAGGAAATTATGGCATTTTTATATTTTACCATTTCTATCAAAATTCTGTGGACAGAAAAGGTATTATAATAAATCTAACCCAAAGTAACTTCACAGTGTGATCTGATTATAAATTCCTAACTGAATAGGCCATGGTGGGTAGCCACACCTCAGGCATATAACTTCTTGAGTAAAAAGTTTATCTTTGCCTTAAACGAGCCCTGTCTATTATTTTTGTGCATCTAGTTTAACACACCTTTGAACTGCCTCTTTTTCAGACACTGTGGAAGGGTAACCACCCCCAAGAGAGCACATACTCTTATTAAGTATACTATAATCCAATCCCTGCCTTGCTTTCTCTCACCTTAATGGAACCTTCCTTACTTCCCCTCTTTAATTCCAAATGTATAAAAGAAACTGTAAAACTTATTCTCTAGAGCATTTGAAATCTTGCTTCCCAGCAATGTCATTGGTTTGGCTCAAATAAACTTTTATAAAAATTCTCTGTAGGTTTAGACACGTCTTATATTGACAACAAATTTAATCTCAATATATCTCAATAGAACAGGAGCATAATTCAAAATTTGTATATAATATGTTTGTGCGTAAAATGCACCATTCTAGGAGAGGAAATTTAGAAAATAATGAATGAAGGTGCAGGGAAAGTCTTTCAAGCAGACCATAGTTACTCTGGGCAGAACTTTTAGTCCAAGCAAGCCTCAACATGATGGAGAGCCAGACAATTGTTACAAATGGTATCATGTAATTGCTAACATTGTATACTGTTTCCCATGCCTTGCTTTCGGTTGTTTCAGCAGCCAGATAATTTTAAATACTTATCTTGGGTTTAGTGGCTAGTAATGAGTTATTTTGACCTAAAGATTTTCTGCAGGCCACCAACTTTTTGTTTTAAGGAAAACAACAGTATTTATTCCATATCTTTTTTCTGTCTTTCTCTCCTTTGATGTGGTGATTTCACTTTTCTTTCTTACTAGACCTCCAACTCCATGCCACAAATCACAAACATTAATTTCCCCTTGTCTTTGATTAATTGTCTGCTTTGTTATTCAGGCATTCCATCAACATGAATCATTAAGAATTCCTTAACAATTTCCTCCTTGTGTTTAATCTGCTTATTAAATGTGTTTACAATTATTCTTCTACTTTCATCATACTACCAGCTTATTGTATTTGACTTTACTGATTTATGGTTTCTTCCTCAAGGGCTTCTTCCTCCTCAAGCTCTGTTGAATTAAATGCTGTCAGATATAATCAACCTGTTCATATGTTGGGTCTTTATTGAATAACTCTACAGTTAGAATGGAGTTACTGAAAATGTGCGTAAAACAAAACAAACCACCTTTCTGATATTTTCTAAATGCCTGTTGTTGTATTACACGTAACAGAGATATAATTAATTATTATAAAATAGAATGGAAGTGTAATAGATGCATGCTTCAAGCTGCTAAAATATATGTCAATCACAGAGTGTAGCTAAAGGTTTTCCAAACAGGAACTTAGAATGCTGGAGTTCTTGTCTGGAATCTAATATTTCTTAGCTCCATGATTTGTAAAATATTTAAAATATATATATTTTAGCATATAGGATCTTAGTTACAATGATGATGACAATAATCAATAATAATAATAATAACAGTACCACTTATGGAGCATTCTTTTGTTAACTGAGGATAAACATTTTTCATAGATCATCCTATTTAGGTTTAAAAAACTCTAAAAAGTAGATATTTATTATTAACATCATTGTTATTGTTAGTAGTATCATTATTATATAGTATGCATTGTATAGATTGCAAACTAAGGCTTGACAAAGATGAAGTAACTTTTGGGTAGTCCATTCAAAACTTAAAATTTTACCCCAAGCCTTTATACATTTCTGTGGAAAAAGGGATTTAACTTTAGTGTCAATTCTAATAATACTGTGTTTCCCCCAAAATAAGACCTAGCCTGAGAATCAGCTCTAATGCATCTTTTGGAGCAAAAAATTAATGTAAGACCCGGTCTTATTTTACTATAAGACCCGGTCTTATGTAATATGATATGATATGATATGATACCGGGTCTTATATTAATTTTTGCTCCAAAAGATGAATTAGAGCTGATTGTCTGGCTAGGTCTTATTTTCAGGGAAACACAGTAGTACCATTAAAGTATGAGGAGCTTGCTTCCTTCAAAATCCTAAAGAGAGAGAGAGAGAGAGAGAGAGAGAGAGAGAGCGAGCTTATAGCCCTTTCAAATATTCACTATTCATAGGAAGTATCATCTTGAAATTGTACATTCACTTCACTATGCAAACTCATCGCCAGAGTTATGCAAGGCTAGTTCATATTTAGCAATCAAATAGGTTTCTTTCAATTTGCCGCTAGTGAACAAATTGCAGGTTCTCTTCACCTGGTTCTTATCAATGGTTTATTAACCATTTTTTGTTTTAATTATTTTTATAAACCTATACTAAAGAATAACTCAGGACTCAGAACCAGATAATTATATTTTGATTCATTCTTTTTGGATTTTCCCCTCTTCCAAATCCCCCTTCTTCAAATGTTTATTTTGTAGTCCAACTAAGAAACAGATTTGTCTTTTACTCCCCAGGTGACAATTGAATAAAGACAAAAACGTGCTATGATAAATACCTTGTAGTGAGTTGAATGGTGGCCTCCAAAATGATTTGCTCAAGTCCAGAACCTGTGAATATTATAACTTATTTGTAAAAAGGGCCTTTGCAGATGTAATTAAGTTGAGGATTTTGACATTAAGAGATTTTCCCGAATTATTTGGGGTCGGGGTGGGGGTGCTAAATCCAATGACAAGTGAACAAACCAGAGGAAAGATTTCATAAACAAAGAAGAGATGTAATGTGAAGATGGAGTCAGAGATTGTCAGAGATTGGAGTGATATGATCCCAACCCAAGGAACATCCAGGAATTCTGAGACACACTCTGGAAGCTGGAAGAGGCATGGAAATTTCTCTCCTAGAGCCTACAATGAATGTGGGGCTCCGCCTATACCTTGATTTGGGGCTTCTTTCAACCAGAACTGTGAGAGAATTAATTTCTGTTGTTTTAAACCACCCATTTTGTGGTTATCTGTTTTGGTTTGCCACAGGAAAGTAACAGACATCGACATAAATAGACATAAAAAAACAGATTACATAAATCACTTCGTAGTCCTAGAATGTATAAGAAAATGAATAAATATATTAAAAGGCAATGAAGATAACCTAGCACAGTAATGACAAAGCTATTGCAATAATATAATTCACAGAAGTCTTCAAAAATGTTGAATGTGAGTTGGTTAAGTCATCTATATTTCATACTGACATGTAATTCCATAAATATCATTGCAGGACATTATTTCTTGGACATTTTCAGACATGGCATAGATTAATACCCTGCTGGAATCACTTAGCTACCTGTTGAAAGATAAGGTAGTATAGTAGTAGAACCTTGATCTACAGGACAATACAGTACTAGCATTGATTTTGGATGCTTAAGAGCTGTGTGATTTGGGGCAAGTTAGTTAAGCTGAGTCTTCTTCTCAGCATAGACTTAATAAAATCTCAAGGGTATGGGAGAAGGTATTTTTACATGAGTTTCAGTTTGTGATAATGAATCATCATTTTGGAAGAGGTCACATTTTTGTTAACTTTCGACACTGGTGGACAACTTAGCTCTCATAGCTTTTGTTTGTTTGTATTTTCTGGTTTAATGAAAAAAGTTACAATTTTTACATAATCACACACAAATATAACTTACGTTATATTTCACAATTTATGTAGCGATTTGTGTGTACTTTTGTCAGATCTGTAATGCATATAATAGTTATATCCCACCACTGCCCAGGGTCTCTGGTAGCTGTCACCTTAGTTGTAACCAGTAACACACGAGAAACACTGGAGTTTGTGGCAGACACTGAGGTTATCATATGCATTTTAGTTATCCTGCTAGGCACAGAGTAGGACTGCATGTCCCTGTGTCCTCTGTGGTTCTCATGTGGTTTTGTGGCTGGCCTTGGCGGAAGTGGAAGACAGCCTTCTGTTTTCTCTGACATTGTGCTCATGGAAGCTTGTGTTGAGACAGAGCCTCTGCCAGCCCCAAGCCCTGAAGGAATATGATGCCCACCCACTTGAGCTTGTAGAATGAAGGAGAAATATCTTAGTTTTGTTAGTACTGAGATCTGGAGTTGGTTTTCACTACAGTGTAACCTAGACTCTGTTAGCTAACAAAGACATAGATCAAATTACTCAAAATCCTTTCTCATTTGTAAAGTTATAAGGATGAACTATATTAGATGATTACCAAGATTGTTTCCAATTCCTTATATTCTATGTGTCTATGAACAAGAAAATAGATTGTTTCCTTCTTTCTAACTGAAAACAAAATAGTCACCAATATACAATATAGTGAAAATCATTTAAAGGTTGTGTTTGTTTTGTTGTTCATTTTTTTAACCAAACTCAGCCATAGGCATAGTTTTCTGATTTCCTAACCATCCTGAAATATCATGAGATTTCTACTTCTTGAGAGCACTCTATCTGAAAAGTGAGCTGCTTAGCTTTGATTTGATTTGTTATCAATCATCTCTGAGCTACATTTCTATGTGCTTCTGGCACAGATTCATGCTTCCTAAGGAAAGGAGAAAGAGTAAAATATTATATCGGGTACACAAAAAAATGAAACCATCTGTATTTCAATTAGATATTTTTTTAAAAATCAAGCATAACTAAAAATATTAGAAAAATGAAAATAATTCAGACACAAATATGAATTTTTTTAGATGAGCATCAAAAATATAATTGAGAAAACAATAGAAACCTCCTACTCAGAAGACTGTTTGTCATGTTACCTAAAAAAACAAACATATATATAATTCACACACACACATACACTTGCAGGGCATAAACAATACGCAGAGAGAAGGGTTAAACCAGACTTTGGATGCCGTGTAACTTCCGAATCACAGAAGCCCCTCTCTCCCGAATTTGTTATTTCCATAACAGTGCCAGTAGAAAGGCACTTTCTTGTATTATCCTCTATTTTTTCCTACTTGAGTTGTATCTTTTAGGGTTTTTGCTTTGTGTTGTGTAGTACCAGATAAATATTGTGAGTTCCTCAGGTCTTTAGATGTGGCTTGTAATTTAAAGTTTTGTGCCTTCCATCTTGATCCGGCATTGGTACATATTTTGTACAGGGCCATGTATTTGTCTGCTAGGGCTGCCATTAACAAAATACCACAAACTGGAGGGTTTAAACAACAGAAATTTATTTGCTCACACCTCTGGAGGTTGGAAGTCCAACATCAAGGTGCCTGTAGGCTTTGTTTCTCCCGAGGCCTTTTTTCTTGGCTTGCACATGGCACCCTCCTTGCTGTGTCCTCACATGACCTTTCCTCTATGTGTCCAAATTCCTGATGTTTGTTTCTCTTCTTATAAGCACACCAGTTCTATTGCATTAAGACTCCACGCTTATGACCTCATTTAACCTCAATTACCTCCTTCAAGTCACTACCTCCAAATATACTCACATTGCGGATTAGGGCTTTAAAATATGAATTGGGTGGGGGTGCACAGTTCAGTCCATAACTGGACACATAATAACTACTTTCAGCTTGAGGGCCACAAAGTCTCTGTTGTAAGAAATCGACTCCCCCACTGTACTGAATAATCAGTCACAGCTAATACACAAACAAATGTGTGTGGCTATATTCCAAAAACGCACATCATTGATGGCAAATGAAATTTAAATACTACATAATTTTCAGGTCATAAAATATTATTCTTTTGATTATAATGCTACCATTAAAAAAATTTAAAAAAAAAAAATTCTTAGTTTTCAGGCTATATAAAAAAAAGTTGGTGACTAGATTTGGCTCAAAGACAGCAGATTGTAAACCCATGGTCTTGGTCATACTGGTACTTCATGATAACATTATCTGGTCTGACCTTCCAAGATTTGTTTGGTTGGTAAAATGTAAACAAACAAATGCACTGCTGCTCCCAGATCTGTAGTCATCCATTAAGGCATCTTATCATCAAGGCAAGAAGGAAGAGAGCATGCTACAGTTTCTTGACTATTTCATGCAATCAAATTTGGATTAACAGTCTCAAGTACATAGGGCTAAGCAACAAAGATCCACTGTTATATTCTGGGCTCTTTATAGTTTTTTAATGTTAGCTATTTATGAAGTGATTATTCTAGAAAAAAAATCTGAACAGTACAAAATAGTTTTTAAGTTAAAAAACTTGCAAAGGAGGCTAATCAGATATGCTTCTCTGTAAATAATGTTAGTGCATAGAAGAAGATTTTTCAGGTATCTTAACAAATGCTAAAATCAAGTCTCAGAAGTGCATTTTAGAGTTCCTATTTTTATCTTGTGTCCCTTGTTACATTTTCACACTTGGCTTTTTTTTTTTTTCTTTTCTACAGCAAACAGGTCTGGCGGGAAAGATAAGTGATAGTTATTCATTGCTTGTATTATTCAGCTACATGCAAAATGAGTTTCAAAATTATTTGGAAAATTATAAAAGACAACATAATTTATGATTCTTTTTGTTTGTATGATGACCTTTCTAATCATTTCCCAACATTACCATTCAGCCTCAGTTTAACGAACTGAGGTAAAAAAAAAAAAAAAAAAAAATGCTGCTTTAGATTTTTGAAAAACACTCTGATATTAGGTTTTACCCATATCCTTGTGTTAGATGTTCAGGTCATAAGATTCCCCCAAGGATGTACCAGGAAAGGAAGGGGGGAGGGGGGAGAGAAAGCTTCATTTGTCTTGAGATAGTAAGACTATCTCGACACGAGCCCATTCTGGAAGTTCTTTTTCTTTTTTTCTGAGAATTATAGCAGGAACCGCTGGAACACTAAAACAGAGTTCTAAAAGCATCTCATCACTTTAATTAAAATGTGACATTCAGAAATGCTCATGGGAGCAAATGACTAGCCAATGCAGATCGCAGTATGGATTGTGTTTAATCTGCTTAATTTTAGGAAGGGGAAACGTTAATTATGGAACCAAACGATCATTTCAAGTGGTCTTTAATATGAGTAATCCTAGATTAATAAAATCTAAGACAAAAACTTAGTCTGAACTTGACAGAGGTCTGCACCACAGCAAACTTATGTCTCCAGCAGCGATACAGATCATAGGAGAGTATCTGGATCCCAGATGAGACAGTAAATAACACTGGGTCACATTCAAGGCAAGGCTTTTCTACAAAGGGTAGCAAAGTGTGCAAACTTTATACCTACCATCATATTGAGTTATGATGAATGCAGTAAATTTAGATTGTGGAAGCAGAAATGTTTAGAGAACAAAATAAGTTCTGATGCTAAACAACCATTCTTAGTCATTAAAAAATTTAATCAGGCCTAAACCTAAACCAAAGAGGTAACTGCTTTCGCTGTTACTTGATGCCCACAGACACCAGGAAACATGTTGTAATCTACCAGATCTAGAAATCAACCTAACTGAAGGACTACCTCATTTATTTCTAAAATTCATCTTTTCAGAAGACGGTTCTTCTGTCTGAAAATAGAGAAATGGATGCCATATTTTAGATTTCTTCTGATGTATGATTTTATTATTCAAAAAAGTTAACATGCCCACCTTTGATTTCTTACAATGGACCACAAGTGGAAAGCCCAGTGCTGTTTATACCACTTAGTGAAGCAAATCATAGCCTCTGGTTGGGGGAGCTATGCATAATACTAAAAATTACAATCTTTCTTTGTCATTGATAAAGCATTTGCTATTATCAAAATAGGATTTTCCTTGGATAATACTGAGACAAATGTTGATTTAAAAACAAATATTTAGTGCTATGAGTGGTGTTAGGTTGTGGATATTCTGAACTAGTCATGTTCCCTAAACTAGGAACCAAGAAATGAATAACCACTACACAGCCTGAGTTGTCAAACCAGAGGAATAAGCAAAGTGCTAAGGAAAATCAGAAAGGGGAGCAGATACCATGAGAATTACCTGTGGACTGATGTCTAAAGAAATAGCAGACTTTTCTAGGGAAAGAATAGAATGAGTTGGGGTGGGGTAAGAGCAGGGCAGGGGCAAGATATCTACCGTGTTTCCCCGAAAATAAGACTGGGTCTTATATTAATTTTGGTCCAAAAAACGCATTAGGTCTTATATTCAGGGATGTCCTCTTGAAAAATCATGGTAGGGCTTATTTTCCAGTTAGCTCTTATTTTCGGGGAAACACAGTAGGCAGGATTCTTCACAAAGAGATGCCGAGATAACTCTCAGAGACATGAGGATACACAGAATGTTGTGAAATAGTCAAGTATTGCAGTGATGAGAACAAAGATTTAATACGAGAGAAAAGGCATATTGGTGACTGTTAAAGATGAATGTTTGGGGTTGGTAGCCCATGACCAGATCATGGAGGTCTGCAATGTTAGCTAAAGAGTTTGGACTTTATCCTGTGAAGAAACAGCAAGCCTTTAGGTAGTTGGAAGCAGGAAAGCTACCTTGTCAGATTTGCCTCTTTTCCTGTTTTGTTTCTAGTCTCTTGCCGTGGACACCCAGCTCCCTCATTGCCCTTTCTGGCCTGCTATGGCTGGTAACTGCAGACTCTATTCTCTCTATCATCCACTTTCCTGCTGTGCCCTCAATGCATGTAGCTCTACTTTAAGTCTTTTTTCAGCCACAGTTCTGAAAAACAAGTTCATGTTAAGGTTGGCAAATAGATTTTGACTTCCACATCTAATATTGCACATTAGTAGTGGCTGAGTGGAGCATGATGTTGGAGGAGAATTATGTTTAGAATTAGCAGGAAAGAATTTCATGATCCATTAGAAGTGACGGGTATGCTTGTAAGAAAGTGTCCACTGTTAAAATGATAACAGCGGGCTATGGCTTATTTTTCTACAATCTTCTGAAGATAGCTACATTGAAAAATAAAAAAGTGTTTTCCAAATTTTATTCATTCATATAACACTTTCACAATTTTTGCTGTCTCTTCAAGTATTATATGTTTGTTGTTTACTTAATCATTTCTTTTGTTTTTTTTAAATAAATGTATTAAACAGAAAACAGTGGATATGTATCTAATATACATGTATAATATATATTTTTAATATGCAAAATATAATGCCACATATGGGAATGATGCAAATCAACTTCAGAATAGTGGAAAAGGAAGGTAGAGAAAGGATGAAAGGCTTTGGCTGAACATGTTCATTTTATTTATTTTTTAAAAAAGTGATTTGAAGGAAGAATGAGGGGAAAAAAATCACATCTTTTAAATCAAGGTGGCAGGTACATGCATACCTGATATAGCTGTACATTTCTATAGCTTTGTTACATTTTGTAATGCACAAAACTAAATGAAAACTAGTGGATGGTAAGAAAAAAAGGACAGGTTCAAAAGGGCAGCAACACCATGGCTTCAGGAAGAAAGGGTGGAACTTGGAGTAAAAGGCACAGACCAAAAACACCAGAGCAGGGCTCAGGCAAAGAAAAGAGGCTCTGGGACTATGTGTGACATTCTAAAGGGCAGAACAATACTGAGTGGGTAGACAAAGAAAACAGGTGAGATATGCTGGAATCAGGGTTTGGGTCCTCAAATGTCCCTACTGCTGCATAGATGGTTCCCCTGGAACTAACCAGTGTGTGTGAGATGGTGCCATCATTGGTGATGGACCACCTGACCATCCAGCTCACCACTAGCAGTCACTTTGAGTGTGGCGGTGGCAGTCAGTGACTGCTGATGAAGTGGATCTATACCACCTTCGAATTTAGTTTACCACACATACCACACTTTTCTTCATATAATTAATTTATCATGGCAGGTTTTTATGCATCAGTCACTTGGTACAAGGGAAAGAAATTTGTACCAAGGATTTTGCGTTAGAAGATATCTGAGACTTTTTATTTGACTACAACAAAAGATAAAGTTCCTTGAGATTACTCAAATTATAGATTAATTTGTGAACGTGGGAAAGAAATAAAGTGTTTCTGGACTATTGCCATTTTGAAATATGGCTGCTTCAACATTTCTGGCTTCATGTACACTTCCAGAACTTCTCCACTTCCCCATCAGTAGGTGGAGTCTGGTCCCCTAGGGACTCTGAGTGGGACACTATGACAGTCTTGAGAGATAGAGGCAGAAGTCATGCTGCTTGATTTTGGAATCATGGGTGTAAAAGGTAATACAACATGCACTTGTCCCTATAGCTCAGAAATCTCACCTTTGGAACTCCTGCCCCATATTGTGAAGAAATCCAGGTGTCATGGAGAGGTCTTGCATAGGTGTATTTTTCTCCCACTGCTGCTGTGACGAATTACCACAAACTTAGTGGTTTAAAACAATGCACATATATATTTTTTATCCTATCATTTTGTAAGTTGGAATTCTAAAACATAATTCGCTATGCTAAAATCAGGACACCAGCAGGGCTATGTCCTTTCTGTAGTATCTAGGGAAATATATGTTTCCTTGTTTTTCCCGCTGCTAGAAGCTGCACACATTCCTTGTCTTATTGTCTGATTCCTCTGTCTTCAAGGCCATTGAGTGGGTCAAGTTCTTTTCACGTTGAATCATCCTTGCTTCCCTGCCTTATTCTCATTTCACTTTTAAGGACTCATGTGGTTAGGTATAGCTCACCTCAATAATTCTAAATACTCTCTCCATCTCAAGGCCTGCTGTTAGTAACCATAATTGCAGCTGCAACCATAATTACCTTCTTCCATGTGCCTTAGTTGGTTCAGGCTGATATAACCAAGTATCATAGGCTGGTGGCTTATACAACAAACATGCATTTCTCACTCTTATGGAGGCTGGAAATCTGAGATCAAAGTACCAGCCTGGTTTACAAATGGGTGTCTTCTCACTCTATCCTGACATGGTGAAGAATGAGCTCATTTCTCTTCTGTCTCTTCTTATAAAAACATTATTTGTGTTCATGAGGGCTTCAGCCTCATAACCTAATTATCTCCAAAAGTCCCCATTTTAAATACTATCACGCTGGGAATTCAGGCTTCAACATAGAAAATTGAAGGGAGACACAAACACCAGGTAATCTAACATACTCACAGGTTCCAGGGAGTAGGGTGTGGACATCTTTTGGGGCCACAGTAGGTGTTCTGGCTGACCGCCCCAACTAAGCCAACAACCAGCCTTAACCACCAGGTAAGTAAGTGAGCTAACCTTCAGCTGATTCTAAACCCAGCCTATAAACTACCCCAGCTGATGCCAAGTCGAGCAGATAATCTGTCACGGCCAAGCCTTGTTCAAATTACAGATTCATGGGTAAAATAAATGCCACTAACTTTTGCGGGGAGGGGAGAAGGATTGTGTGTTGCACTATAACAGATTACAGAAACACTATTTAACGATAATATGGGCAAGTAAATTTTGCAACAATAAAAAAAAAGAAAATATCAGCAATAAAGTAAATGAAAATGTCATCCTAAGAATAAATTTTTCCAGCAAATTGACCCTTATACATAATTAAAATTGTACATAAATGCCTAATTAGATATAATTTGTTTCTTTACCCCTCCAAGTTCAGTTTATAATTAAAAGGGTGATTCTTTTGCTCTAACTTTATAGCATTTTTGATGATGATTCCTCACAGAAAAATCATAGATTTTCAAGAATTTGTTAACAGTAATAAACTACATAACTTTAATGGTTTTAGTGAGAGAATTTTTAGCAAAAACATCTAATGACTACACTGTATGCCAAACCCAAAAGGTGATTGTCTGTGGGGAGAATGGATTTGAATTGTTTCCTTAGTAGAACAAGTTTAATTTCCTAGATAGGTTTGGTACCACCCACTGGAGCATCCATGTGTAAATTCCAAATTCAAGCAAGAAAAGTCTGCATCGTTGTACTACTGTGTTTCCCTGAAAATAAGACCTAGCCAGATCATCAGCTCTAATGCATCTTTTGGAGCAAAAATTAAGACCCGGTCTTATTTTAATATAAGACAAGTTATAATATATAATATAATATAATATAATATAATATAATATAATATAATATAATATAATATAACCAGGTCTTATATAATGTAATATAATATAAGACCGAGTCTTATATTAATGTTTGATCCAAAAGACACATTAGAGCTGATGGTCCGGCTAGGTCTTATTTTCCAGGAAACGTGGTAATATCTCTAAACCTCAGGATTTTTGTGTCAAAATTACATGCCCTTTAAGAAAAATTCTTCTTTATATATGAAGGGCTTACATTAATACTTTTTAAAAAAGCAAACAAAAGATCTAGCTGTAAGCACCTGCCATTTGTTGGGTTAAATCTTAACCACTGATAAATAACATTGAATTAAAATACTGAAAATAGAAAGGTTGATGTTTGAATAATTTTCTCTAATTTTTATAATTAATATAAAGGAGTTATAATTTTCATCCTTCTAACAAGGCTCTTTTATATAAAATTTTGTCATTCTACTATCTGGGGTAGTGAAAAATATCTGCTGCTACTTACTTTGAAGTAATTAACGCAGAGTTGCCCATAGGAAAAACAGATCAATTATAAATCAACACCTGTCATTAAAGAACTAAACTTATAATATAGTAAAGGCTATAGCAAAATTGATGTTCAGAATGAAAGACATTTGAAAGCAAATGAATAATTCCAAGGACTCTATAATATTGTTTTTTGAGGGACAAATGTGAATCCTCTTCATTCTATCCCATTGTGATCTGTGGTGGTACGCTGTAATGCATAATTGTAATTGCTTCAATTTCAGATGTTGCTCTAATAATAACTGTTTAAAGGCCTTTGGAAGCTCAGGGTAGTGAGTTGGAAAAATGGCCATAATTCTTTTGCAGCGCCTCGTTTCAAGAGATTGTTTCTTTCCTGATCCTTGAATCGGGCTGGATTTGTGACTTGGTTCTGACCAAAACAGCACAACAGAAGTGGCATTGTGTGTCTTTTAAGCCTAGACCTTAAGGAGACCCTGCAGTTTTTGCTCTTATGTTAGTGGAACCCTTAAACTGCCCTCTGAACCAGCCCAGAAAACCTGTTGGGCACTGAGGGACCAATGAGGGAGAGAAGCTGTGATAGTCTCCATAGTCCTAGGCGAATCGATCATAAACCCCCACTCCCAGATGAGGTCTCAGACATACAGTGAACCCAACTGAGAACAGTGAGTCTTGGCCCAGATCAGAATGATCTACCTGAGCCTTGTCCAAATTACTGACTCTCAAAACCAAGAGCAGTAAGTGGTGATTGTTTTAGTTGTTAAAGTTGTGAGGTGGATTGTTACTGAGCAAAAGCTAAATGATACACTCAATAGCTGAATCCACATAACCTTTCTATCATAACAATTTATATCTTCACTCCGGGGGCTAGAAAACTAAAGTCCACAGATTAAAACCAACCCACCGCTGGTTTTTACATGGCTATGAACTAAGAATGTCTTTTATATGTTTGAATGGTTGAAAAAAACACACCAAGAATAGTTTATGAAATGTTAAAAATAAAAGCAATTCACATTTTAGAGCGATAAACAAAATTTTATTGGAACACAGCCATCATCAGATGGCTGAAAATCTTAAAGTATTTACTATCTGGCCCTTAAAAAAAGTGTTGATTCCTAACTTAGGCACATAGTTCTACTTCAAGACAAAATAAAATGAAAAATTTTATTTACTAAACTGATGTTAAATTCTGTAGCAAATATGGGCCTAAGCTCATATTTGAAATCCTATTGTCTTTTCTGTTCATGGCATCTGAACACCCGCGGTATGTTTTAAATGATCAGTAGCCTAGCGGCCTTCGTGATGTACTTGGGTTTCAATTTCCTTTAAGTGCTGTGTTTTGCCCTGTTGCACATCTTGAACTGTTTTTTCAGTGGCTCTGAAAGATGACTGATGATTTTTTCTGCGTTCAATCATTCTTGGCATTTTGCAGTCAGCCTTGGTTATCTCCGAGAATGTGTGCCCTTTTCTAAGGGCTGCCAAATTGTTCTCACGTTGAACATAAATTTCATTTGCCCTTAATTGAGCTTTTCAACTTTTATCACTCTCAATTTGTTTTCTGTTTTAGACTATCTTTGGATTCTTTAAATTGTTATTTTAAAATTTTTAGCTCTGCATATTTGTCATCAAGGTACAACAGGCACAATAAACAATAACAGATTGCTTTGAAATAATTTGGAACCATAATCATACAATTAGAACAAAATTTAAAATAAGTGTATGTTTCAAACTTTATCTTGCTGATATCTTTTAAATGATGTGCTACTTTATTCTGTATGGTGGGGAAAAAAAAACCTTGTAGAGTCAATTAGAGACTGTTAATACGAGTTCTTCCTGTGTCGTAGAACGAATATACTAAGGCAACCATCCCAAATATGCCATAAATTTTAGCAAAAATCATCCAGACATTTTTGAGTGTGAATGCTCTGTTAAACAGATATATAGAAAGAGCTAATTTTATTTACACTGATTAAGAATGTTATATATTTATTTTTATTTTCTATTAATAAGAGAATCTTCACCCAAGAAATTACTTTCATTAACTTTATGTTCAATTTCCTTTAGGAAAAATTTCAAAGTTAACATAGTATATACTTCAAGAAACTATGTAAATAATTTTTCTTTTAATATATTTTACTAAGATACCTTTATAAATATATGAATCACTCCATTTTAAGCAAAATTTGTATCAAACAAAAGTGCGAAATAATTATTTATTTTAGAATTCATTCCTTTCCCCAAAGACTCACAGATATCATGGGATATAAAGAGAAAACAAAGAGAATTCCTTATAAAATCCAAATCAGCTAAAAATAATGTTATATGTGAACAACATGCTTGTGTTAAATAACAGATACATTAATTATATGTATAAATTTGACTTTTAAGAATCAAAGTTGGGAGATGTGCCAATAAGAAGGGAAAGGAAAACATTAAAAAATAATATCCAAATATATTAAACCACCATACGTTTTCTCTATCAAATCCTCAAAAACCATTTGCTCAGTATTCTGAAATCCTTTCATAAAAGCAAAATTGGAGGAAGACACAGTTTTTGAAAACTCTGCTTAGAAACAGATGAAAATATTGGCTTATCCTTTCATGTAACGTTTTCTGGCATTATTTAATGGCTAAGTGAAAACATTGAATTGCATCTAGAATTCAAGAGAAAGCTGAAATACAAACTTCTTAACAGTTGTTCTAATTTATTATAATAGTTGTTAACATACACCTGCATTTTATACAGACTGAAGGTTTTGGCTACTCTTCACACATCCCTCTCACAGAGAAATCTGTAGTGGTTTACCAAGACCAAATATACTTGGCATTAATTACATTTCCTGACAGTAAGAAGATATGCCAGCTATCGCTAGAAAGGAATATGAGGTTTTGTGGAGGGCTGAAAAAGATTATCTTTACAGAGAATATCATAACTTGATTATGGAAGAAAGTATGTTTTGTTCAGTAAAACACCATAGTGAGTCAATTAGAACTGGAAAATGAGTACTCGTGATCACTGTCTGGAAAGAGATGATAAAATGGACAAACTGAAATATTGCTGTACTGCTCTTATATGTAATGATGAAGATCAGGAAAGAGATGGCAGAGGAGAAAGGTAACGAAGCATTAATAAGAGTTACATGTTCCAATTTAAGTTATCTGCATAATCTATCACCGTCAATGTTTCAGTAAAGTCTGTTGCAAACCTAAACGCATTTTTGTATGTTTGTTTGTGTGTGTGTGTGTGTGTGTGTGTGTGTGTGTGTATGTGTGTGAATCACAAATACGATCAGCGATTTTCTTGACTTAGGCAGTACAGTGGGCACAGGAAGGGGAGATGACCCATATACCAAACCGGTTAAGCCTAAACGAAGAAAAAGATAAATCTAAGAAAAATCTAAGAAATATATTTTAAGAAGCAAGTATAATGAGAAGTAATTTTCTTCTTGCAATATTCATCTTCCAGGAGTTCTTGGGAGATACTCAGAGGCTTTCACAGAACTTAGGATGGGATTCCAGTACATTTTACTTGGATCCTAATGGACAGCATTCTTCAGCTGATATTTAAAGTACCTGTAGAATAAAAGACACCTCACTAAAAGTTACCAGGAGCAATGGGAAATTTCTCTTCCAGCCATTTCCTCTCTTTCCCATATGAGCAATCTCTCTCTGTATCTCTTTCCTTCCAGGGCTCTCTCCCTCCTTTTCTCTTTCCTCATAATCCATTAAAAACCATGTTCTAGTGACTCACATTAAAAACAAACCCACAAACAAAAAAATATAAGAATCATATCTCCTTCACTTTAAATATTCCTTCAGTACCACCTTATTTACATGTGTAAAGGATACAGAGAAGTACTTCTCTAAAGGGTTGTGTATGCCCACAGTCTCACCTCCCGTTCACTCACTCTTAAATTCATTCTGGACCTCATCATTATCATTTTACTGAAAAGATTCCAATTACTGACACTAACCATCTTCACATTGTCACACCCAACAGACACTCTTCTGTCTCTGTCACACACAGTCTCTCAGTGGCCCTTGGCACACTGAGTTTAGCCACTCCCATATCTTGCTGATCTACACTTCCTGGTTAGGGGATTCCCCACAATAACAAGGCTTTAATACTCGAGGGTTCAAAATATTTTCTCTGTGTTTCATCCCTGAGCACTTGGATGATTCACGGACTCTGAAATTTGCCCGAAAGAAAACACTTTTCTCCCTTGCTACACAGCCAGCCTTTTCCCCGACAAGTCTTCCCCATCTCAATGTGTGTGAAAACAACAACCAAACCTAGAAGGGATTCCTTTACCTCCCAACTATTTCTTTTAAAAAAATTTCATAAACGTTCCAAGAATAATATTATACTTGCAACTATTAGTTCATTCATTTTTATTGCTGGATAATATTCCATTTCATGAATATACAGTGTCTCTAGGAATCCAATTTCTCTACATCCTCATGAATTCTTGTTGTTTTGAATGTAGCAATTCTAGTGGGTAGGTAGTGGTATCTTATTATGGTTTTAATTTCCATTTCCTTAATGACTATACTGGGTATCTTTGCATGGGATTATCAGACATTCATATATATCCTTCACAGAAATGTGTATTCAAGTGTTTTGCCCATTTTTAAATTGATTTCTACATTTTTATATTACTGAATGGTAAAAATCCTTTATACATTCTGTGTACAAGTCCTTTATCAAATATTTGATTTTCAAATAGTTTTTCTCAGCCTGTAGCTTGTCTTTATTTTCTTAATTTTGATCAAGTCTAGATTTTTTTTTCCTTTTTAGATCATGCTTTTGGTGTTATATCTAAGAAATATTTGCCTAACACAAAAATGTTTGTCTAAAAATTTACTCCTAAATTTTCTTCTAGGAGCTTTATAGTTTGAGCTCACACGTACAGGTAATTATATACTTTGAGTTAATATTTATGCATGATATGAGGGGAGAATTAACTAGGATTCTTATCTCACACCATGCACAGACATGAAATAATTTTGAAATTTGAATAACAAAAAATGATGCTAGGGAAATTAGATCTTTTAAAAAGGTGTCCTTCCTACATTAAATTACCCTTTGTTGAGATCAGTTAATCATAAATGTGCTTATTCTTAGTCTTCAAATTCTGTCTGTGGATCTGAATGTTTACCCTTATGCTGATATCACACAGTGTTGATTGGTATAGTTTTACAGTAAGTTTTGTAAGTGGGCAGTGCATGAGTTTCAAATTAGTTCTTTTTCAAAATTAGTTCTTCTGTATGCTTTTCCATATACATTTTACAATCAGCCTATCAATTTTTACAAAAGACACAGTCATGTGCCCATTAACAAGAACGCATTCTGAGACATGCATCGTTAGGCAATTTCTTTATTGTTGGAACATCATAGAGTGTACTTATAAAAACCTAGGTGGTACAGCCTACCACATACCTAGGCTATGTGGTGTAGCCTATTGCTCCTAGGCTACAAGCCTGTACAGCATGTTACTGTAGAAAACACAAGATAAAATGGTGCAATCAAGAGACTTAGTAAACAAACACGAGAGGTATGAGGCTGCTGCTGTTGTAACATAGAATATTGTTTTACAGCCAACTTTTTTATATAAGTAGAAAGAATACATGCTAAAATAACAATAAAAAAGTATAGTATAGCAAACATATAAACCAGTAAAATAGTCACTTATTATCATTATCAAGTATATGTACTGTACATAATTGTATGTGCTAAACTTTTATGTGACTGGCCGTGTAGTAGGTGTGTTTACATCTGCATCGCCACAGATGTGTAAGTAATGTGCTGTGCTACATACAACCTTATGGCTTTGCTGTCACTAGGTGCTATGTGCTCCACCTATTCATCTCTCCCTGCCCCTAATTCCTGGCCATCACTGATCCTTTCTCTGTCTCCATTTTGGCTTTCCCAGAATGACATAAAGTTGGAATCATACAGAATATAACCTTTTTTTCCAATTGGCTTCTTTTACTTAGTAATGCATTCAAGTTCCTCCATGTCTTTTCAAGGTTTGGTAGTTCATTTCTTTTTAGCACTAAATAATATTCTATTGTCTGGAGGAAGCACAGATTATTTATCCATTCACTTACTAAAGGACATCTCTGTTGCTTCCAAGTTTTGACAATTATGAATAAAGTCATGATAAACATTCATTCATGTGCAGGTTTTTTTGTAGCCGTAAGTTGCAACTTATTTGAGTAAATACCAAGGAACTCAATTGCTGGATTGTATGGTAAAAGTATGTGTCGTTGTGTAAAAAACAGCCCAATTGTCTTCCAAAGCGGCTGTTTCATTGTGCATTCCCACCAGCAAGGAGTGCAAGTTCCTATCGCTTCACATCCAAGCCAGCATATGGCAGTGTCATTAATTTTATTCTTTAGCCTGGCTTCTTAGTGGTAGCTGTATATCTGCCTGTCTTCATAGTTAGCCAGTGTTTAGTCAGAGGTTGTGCTCAAGCACTTGGAGCCCATTAGCCATCCATCTGCTGCCAATGAGTCAGTGTGCGGGTTGGGGAGTACAGTTTTCTGCACTCTCCTGTCTTCCCATGCTCTCATGTGAGCAGATTTCCAGGCGTTCAGAATTGTGGAGAGAGTTTGAGCCTTTTCAGGTCTCTAACGCATATGCGCAGAGTCTTCCCGTCAGCTCGGGACGTGTGCACAGCTTAGCCAGCCCCTCTAAGGTCCTTTCATTCTCTGGACCTCTGTGTTAAGTGTATGTGTAAGCACTGGTTCCTGCTGACCACAAACAAGTCCAGAAGCACCACTTTGAAGAGTTGTACGCCGTCTCCATGTGATTACTTCTAAGTTTTCTCCTTCTACTGACAAGGCCCCTTGATTTTTCTCCTTTTGGTCCAAATCAAATGAGCCCCCTCCAGCAGCAAAGCTGGTGGTTCTCAATCAGCCCCCACCCTTAGAGCTGCAGAACCATGTGGGCTGCTGCAGGATGGCAGCAGCTCCAGGCGAGAAAGCCACAGACGCTCACTGTTCTTTTCCAAAGTTCAGAATTTTGTTATGAAGAGATATTTCTCAATTAATTGTTTTTGGTTGATTTTCAGAGACCAGAAATGGTTGTTTTGATAACTGAATCAAGTTTTACAGGGTTCTTGTGGGAGAAAATTTGCCAACTTCTTGCCGTTACTGGAACTCCCCATTCTTTTCGCTGTTTGAGCTTGTATTCAGTTAATCGTGTGTCTTTAGTCTTCTTTGTTCTCTGACAGTAAGCTCACCATTTTTTTCCCCTTTGTGACAATGATGTTTTAAAGAGGGGTTAATGTATATTCCTCCTTTTTCCTTTCATTCATTTGTAAATTATCTTTCATTTCAATACATTCATCAAATATCTTTCTGGTTATTTTTTCCCCTCCAAAATAGGTCCTGAATCCGACCATTCTGTTCATTCATATTGCCACCACTGTAATCCAAGTCACTGCTATCGTTTTGTTTTTCTGGGTCACTGCAATTATGTTTCCCTACTTCCACTCATTCTTCCAGGCCTGTTCTCCTAACAACAGACAGGATGACATTTTTTTTTAAATGATGCAATGTTTTCTGTATTTAGACAGAACTTTCACAAAAGGGTACAATTATTTTTAACATCTTAATTGTTTTTAAGTGTAAAGTTAAGTTCTGTTAAGTGTATTCGCCTTGTTATGAAACAGATCTGCAAAATGACTTTTAAATGATAAAGCATATCGTATAATTCCCCTGCTTAATATTATTTTACTTTTTTGAGCAACTTTTGTGGGGAGTTTTATACGGCTTTTACTTTTTCTGCACTTAGAATAAAATCTGAACCTATCATAGCCAATAAGGCATGTCTTAATCTTCTCGGGCTGCTATAACAAAACCCCAGAGCCTGGGTAGCTTATATACAACCGAACTTTATTTCTGACTGTTCTGGAGGCTGGAAGTCTGAGATCGCTGCCAGCAGGGTTGGGCAAGGGCCCTCCTCCAGGTCACAACCTTCTCATTGTATCCTCACGTGGTAGAAGGGGACAAGGGAGCCCTCTCTGGGGTCTCCTTTATAAGGGCAATAATCTCATTTTTTAAAATTATTTTTTAAAATTAAATTTAGTTGATATACAATATTATATTCATTTCAGGTGTAAAAGATAGTGATTAAAGATTTATGTACCTTATGAAGTGATCACCACAGTAAGTCTAGTAGCCATCCATCACTGTACGTGCTCGTAGGGCTCTTATATTATTGACTATATTCCCTGTGCTCTGGAGGCTCTGCCCTCGTGACTTAATCACCTCCCAAAGGCCTCACTTTTTAATACTGTCATCTTGAGGGTTACGTTTCAACATATGAATTTTGAAAGGACACACTCAGCTCATAGCACCCAGGTATTATCTGGCTGCAGCCTACCTACCTGCTGTCCCCTCATCACACTTTTCCATGCATTTAAACCAGTCTCCTTTTAGCTTTGGAAATTGGCCAAGCTTTTCCTAACCTCAGAGCCTTTGTACTTGCTGTCTTATCTACTGAAATATGTTCCACTTCTTCACTACATGCCTGGCCTCTTTTCATTCTTTATGAATCAGCTTCCTGTCACCTCCTCAGAAAGGATTTCTCTCCACAACCTTATCTAATTTAATATTATCTACTCTTTAACCAATTATTTTCTTACATATCACCCAGGCCATTTTTTGTGTGATAATTATTATAATTGGTAATTATATTGTTTAATTGTTTACCTCCTCTAATCAGTGCTTTCTATGAAGAAAAAACCTGTCTCTCTTACCACTGAATCTCCAATTCTTTTAACAGTGCCTGGTATATAATAGCAATCCCTAACTCACTCTCCCATTAAGAAATTAAGTGAAAGAGGAAAAAGTATTATTATCCTCAAATTGCGGTATTGAGAAATATTAAATAAGGAGATCAACAAATACTTCTGCTAAAATTAACAACTTGAATAAGTATAAACACAACTTTTCCTTAGATTTTTTCCTTGTATTTTTAAAAAGCATGTGCATTAGTTAATAAAATGCTTTCAGATGTTCATTTTGTACAAATAAGGTATTAAACCAAGATGGTTTAATAAAAAATAACTTCAGAATAAGAAAATAGAAGCATATACTCAGCTTTGTTTCTTATTTTTCTATTCAAATGAGTTACGTAATAATTTAGTTCGAATATCCGTTTAAATTGAGATATTATAGGCATTGTAACCTGGGAACATTATTTAAACTCAGGGATTCATAAAATGGATGCTATTTCTCCAAAGAAAATGCATATATTTCATGTATTACATGTAAAGAAGGACTGTTTAATGTTATTCATCTTCTGGAAAATGAAGACATAATAGCTATATCTCTGTAAGTCTGCATTCATGGTGAGTCTGTCAGTTCTTCTAAAAGAAGTTTAGGCAGTTTACCTCTTGTCTCTGGAAAAACTTTCCACCTTGACATTTTTAAATCTTGGTTTCTAAGGAGAAAAAATATGAAGCTGCAACGTAGTGACTACTAATTCATTTAATCTATAAATCAGTAGGAACAGAAAAATAATACATATCATTTCTAGAGCTTACAACTTCCATAAATAAAAATTTCATTTTCTGGTGCTGACAACCTGAGTTTCTACTGTACTAGTGAGTCCTCATCATGTCACTTGCTCTTTATGACTAAAGTAAATATTAAAGCCCACATACTTGATAGATCTTCACTGGTCCTCTTTTCCTCTCAGCTTTTGAAATGAAATAAGAGTTCAATAAAATGGTGCACTACAAGTCTTTTGTTCAGATGCGTACAGTATATCTTTCGATGTGTACAACATATTCATTTCTTCCAAATGTTTTATTGACCTTGGTGCTTGGAGTGATTAAAAAAAAAGGTAGAAGCTGAAGTGCTGACATATTTACAGAGGGATTCAGAAAGTATCAAGTTCGTTGGACACCATTATCAAGAATAACATTTAATCCGATTAGATTTTTTTTTTTTTGATTGTCACGACTAGGTTAGGACTGATGAGGGTCCTAACCTAGGGTCTGAAAACATTCAGGTGCTCTTCACCAAGAGACATAATTCAAGTTTAAGAGACATTTAGTCTTGGGGTTTTAATTCCATGCAGACCCTCTTCTAAAATTTGAACTTGGATCCCATCCAGGCTTTTTCTTGTCCCATTTTAAATCACCATTATATATTGCAGCATCAACCATGCAAATTAACACATTCCTACATGTTCAGAATATTCAATAAAGCCTACAAAGGGCACTGACTTCTGTTTTTATTAAAATTTCCAGTGATTGTGTAAGAGAGGAAAAAGCAGGATTTATTTCTAATGGACAAGAGTCTGTGTTCTTAATATAATGAAACAGAAAACTAGAGCTAATTTCAGGAGACTCAATCGGGCAATGGTGGATGTATTATCAGGACTCCTTCTGTTATAGAAGACAGAAACTCAACAAACTTAAGTGCGAAATATAACTTACTGGTACATTTAATTTGGTACTTGAGAAATTGGCTGGTTGCAGACAAGCTCAGATCTAGAGACCCAAACAAGGTTATCTTTCTCTCACTTTATTTCTTTATTCAGCTTTCTCTGTCCATTTCTTGGTCTCTTTCTTTCCTACTGTAGACACGCACTCATGTAATGGTGGGAAGGTGGCTACCTAGAGACATCTACCAATCCTCTACCTATTCTATGATCCAAAAGAAAATGCTTTTTCCTCATCAAGTCATTCATTCCAATACTCTTTATTGCATACTCATCATGTGCCAGACCTCACATGAATATTACATGTTACTGGGGACAGACAGAAAATAAACAGACAGAGACAAACATGTGCCCAAATCCCCTTTCTCCTTTCTCTGGAAAAATAACTTCAGCTACTACCTTTGAGAGTCTTTCCAAGCAAGAGATACCACTTGACTTTTATTGCTTATGTTACAAACCCCAAGCCATTGATGGCTTTGAAGATAAAGTGGGACCATGTGCCAAAAATATGGACAGCCTCTAAAAGCCGAAAAAGACAATGGACAGATTTTCCCCTAGAGCTTCCAGAAGGAGTGCAACTTTGTCGACACCTTGCCTTTGGTTTAGTAATTCACATTTAATACTTCTCATCTACAGAACTGTGAGATAATAGATTTTCTTTTGTTTTAAGCCCTTAAGTTTGCAGTCAGTTGTTATAGCAGCAATAGGAAACTGATATACCCTCTGTGAGCTACCATTGTGAGGGACATGTGTATCTCCATTAATTCATGCCTTCCCCTTCCTTCTCATGTCTCCCTTCCCTCTGTCACTTTTCTCTTTCCTGGAAATGTTTTTTTTTTTCCAATGCAATTTAGTGACTCTAATTCTACCCTCCCTTTCCCTACACTGAATTTGTGATCCTAAAGGAAAGTAATTCTAATCAATCCTAGGCACTCCACTTAGGGATTAATATTGAACATTAGCTATTTTGAAAATGTTTCTTTTATCCCCCTGCTTCCATTTTTATATATCTCAAGTGTGAGAGCCTTCTATTTTCCTATGACTTTAAAGACAGTATGTTCTTATTTTGTCTAACACCATTATTCAGGAAATAATTATTTATTATCCAATATATGCAGGGCATAATGTTATGTATTACTGCAGACAAATGTATAAGAAATAGTGTCTAGATTATAGAACTGATAGAAGAGCCATCTTCCTATAACATATGAAACTAATTGGTATGTTCTAATAAACAAAATCTAGGCAATAATGTATCAGTGTTGAAGGCATTTGCTGAATATACTTATTATTTATTAGCATTTTAAATAAAAGTAATATGAAGGTGATTTCCATATTGCTCCAATTTGTTTGGGACTGTCTACAGAAATTAAATTCTGATTTTGCTGCAGCGTTTAAAGAAACAAATATATTGCCTTCCAGGATTCCCTACAAAGAAAAAAAATCAATATAAAGAAATGATTTGATTCTAGTTGCCTTGAAATTGTTTGCATATTATAAAATCTCATGTGTACTGCCTTTATATCCCAGTAAAGCAAGTATTACATTATTGCTTTTTTATAAATTCCAGAAGTCTGTGGTGTTTTTTTTTTTGGTTTTTTTTTTTGCTACACATAATGAAAGACAATCCCATCTCTGAATGATCAAGCGAAGGGGACATTTTGAAACGTGTTCTGTCCATTTATTCATACCACCACACCCCCAGTTCCCTAAAAGCAAGCATTATTTGAGTCTTGTTTTAAATCAGCTTTACTATAAAACATTTGGCTCCCGCCTGTGGTTCAAAGCTGTTCTTTGAACAGCTTGAAATCATTAGGGAGGGAGGGGTGGCAAAAAGTGAAGCTTCAAAGACCTTGCCCAAGTGAAACAATACACCACACTCAGAGCTAACAAAACAACAGGGAAGATGCTGCAAGCAAGGTCAAAGCTTACAATAAGGTCATTTACTTTTTCTAGTTTGTAGAGACCCATTTGCTGGCCTACAACAATAATTCAACCAGGCATAACTAAAAGGAAAAAATTGTTTTGAAATATGTGCACTGAAGATGCCACTTAGGATTCTGTTAAATAAGAAAATGTCTAGGAAAAATGGAGTGATTTGATTGTCTGAT
Source organism: Rhinolophus sinicus (assembly GCF_057876585.1). NCBI lineage: Eukaryota > Metazoa > Chordata > Mammalia > Chiroptera > Rhinolophidae > Rhinolophus > Rhinolophus sinicus. The sequence goes on from NC_142517.1 coordinate 95,100,977, forward strand.
GAACATTGAGTCTACCTGCAATCAATTCTAAACTTTAAAGTCTTGAATGGAGCTGATTGCAGTCTTAGTACAAAACATCCTTTTCCTATTAATTAACAACAACAAAATATATTTTCCCAAATTGGCATTTCCTAAGTGCAATAAGAAAACTGCTCTACTTGACCAGGGTCTATTTTTGGGAGATTTGATAATATGTCTTCTTTAATACCCTGTACTTTGGCAATGGATGTTTCTGTCTCCTATAACAGAAGGAGCTGATTATGTTCATGGGCTTTAATATCAGACTGTCTGTGTTTACCTACCAAAATTGCCACAAAAAGTGCAATTTTGGCCAATTAATTTGGGAATGCCTTATATTCCTCTTCTGTAAAGTAGAACTGGCATTAACGACTATTTGACTAACCACCTCTTAGTTGTTGCAAAGATTAAATGAAGTAATTAGTACTTGTAAAATAAGTGTAAAAATACTTGTCACATAATAGATGCTCAGTAAATGTTAGCTATTTGTACTAGTCAGCATTCTCCACAGAAGCAGAACTAATAGAATATACATATCTTTATAAACATCCTTTGATCCTGTCAAGCATCGGGGTAGGGGTACACTGGCCTACTCTGTTCTTCAGGAGACCTCACATTTTGCAGTACCTTCCTTAAAATTTTGTAGGTCTCCGTCTCTCCAGTGACTGGACTAGCTGGAGAGCAACGATACTGTCTGGTTAGAGTACCCTAAGCTGGAAAATGACCTGTGTGAGCTCTGGTTTCTCTTTCTCCTCTTTGGGGTGCTGTCTGATTCTTTATGCTCATGGTGATCAGATGTACCTTAGGAACTCCAGGAACTGAGTCTATGGGGATGATTTAGGGCCCTGTAGACTGACCATGGTAGAAATAGAATGGCCTAGTGAACAAATTACTCTTATTGGCCTAAAATACATAAAGACATTTCTTTCCAGAATGGCACCTGAATGGCACATGATTTTTCGTAACTCAAATTTGTTTATGTATGGCTTGCCAAAAAAAATTTACCAGGGAGGAGCCCTGCATGTAATGATCCTCAAAATGTTCATAAAATTATAAAACTAGATCAGCAAAATTATCCCCACAGACATGGTTATTTTCATCTACTCTTGGGCGGAACACATATTGATGGAAGTTATGGGAGAAGGAAAGTTGCCAGTGTCAGTCAAATTTTTTATTTAACTATGTTATTTAAGGTTTTTATTAAACTATAGCTAACAGACAATATTGTATCAGTTTCAGGTATACACCATATTTACTCAACATTTATATACCTAAGAAGGGATCACTATGATAAGTCCAGCATCCATCTGACACCATACCACAGTATCACAATATTATTGATTATATTCCCCGTGCTGTACAGTACATCCCCATGGCTTACTTGTTTTATACTTGGAAATTTGAAACTCTTATTCCCCTTTACCTTCCCCCCCTTTTTAATTTTTCAATTACAATTGACATTCAATACTGTTTTATATTAATTTCAGGTGTACAGCATAGTGGTTAGACATTTATATAATTTAAGACGTGATCCCCCTGACTAGTCTAGTACCACCTGGCACCACACATAGTTATTACCATATCATTCACTATATTGCCTATGCTTTACTTTACATCCTCATGACTGTTTTGTAACTACCAATTTATATTTCTTAATCCCTTCATGTTTTTCAGCCATGCCCAAAACCCATCATCTGGCAACCATCAAAATGTTACCTATATCTATGAGTTTGTTTCTGTTTCATTTGTTTATTTTCTTTGGATTCCAATTATACAACATTTGCTTTTCTCCTTCTGACTTACCCCCCTCAGCACAATACCCTCTAAGTCCATCCATGTTGTTGCAGATGGCAAGATTTCATTCTTTTTTATGGCTGAGTAATATTCCATTGTATATATCTACCACCTATTTTTTATCCATTTATCCATTTAAGGTTGCACAGCTTGCCTTCATATCTTGACTATTGTAAATAATGCTTTAATGAACATATGGATGCACATGCCCCCTCAAGTAGCATTTTGGGTTTCTTCAGATAAATACCCAGAGGTAGGATTACTAAGTCCTCCTGCATCTCTTCTTATAGCCTTTATTTTAGTCATTTTGTCTGGTATATCTATTGCTATCCCAGCTGTTTTTTTTTGTTGTTGTTGTTTCCATTTTCACGAAATATCTTTTTTTCATCTGTTTACTTTCAGTCTGTGTGTGTCTTTTGGTCAGAAGGGAGTCTCTTGTAGGCAGCATATGTATGGATCTTATTTTCATATCCATTCAGCTACCCTATGTCTTTTGATTAGAGCACTTAATCCATTTACATTTAAAGTAATTGTTGGTAGATATGTAGTTATTACCATTTTATTATTCATATTTTTGTTCTGCCAGCTAGGAGGGGGATTGGGTGGGTATATAAAAAAGGTGAAGGGGTTAAGAAGTATAAATTTTTAGTTACAAAAGTCACAAGGATGTAAAATGTAGCATAAGGAATATAGCTAATAATATTGTAATAATTCTATATGATGTCAGATGGGCACTAGATCTATTGTGTGATCACTTCATAAGTTATATTAATGTCTAATTACTATGTTGTACACATGAAACTAATATAATATTGTATGTCAACTGAAATTAAGAAATAAAACAATTATTTTTTAAAAAAGGAGGTTGCTTCCAGCAAGTGTGGTTAGAACTGAACAGTAAAGAGAAATCGTATAAAATGTTTCTATCTTTTCATTCTTCTAAAGTGTTCAAAAAAGGGTAGCACTGGAATGAGTTGAACAAACCCATGTCTCTCAGTTTTGATTCAGGTCTTACTACCTGTATGATAGATTTTCTGTAAATTTTGCATGAAACAGAACCAGTAGTGTTCTTACTTTAGATCCAGGCTCATAGTAGGGGACACTCAGGATTTTTTTCAGCTATTACTCTTGGTTTCTTATGCCCTGACACCCATCAAATAGAATGTCACCAAAACTTCTGAGTTCAGATTGTAGCTAACTTACATGCTCACATATCTCATCATCACCTCAGATGAAACTCATTCAAGATCAAATATTATCATCTCTCTTGGAAAAAAACCTTCCCTCTTGACTTACCTGCTCATAAAAGATTCTTCCATTCTCCTACTAATGCAGACTTAAAACTATGGAATATTTTTCACTTATCCTTTCCTTTAATATTTTTAGAAGTCATAGGTAATTTTAAGTGAACATTAATTTCCTTTTGTTCCAATTAAACTATCATTTGTGAAACACTATGTTTTTACATACTATGCTAGACTCTTAGGAACAAATATGATTAAACACAATGCATTCTAATAGGCAGCCAATGTTAAGGAGTACAGATAGTTAAACAAATTACAGTACAATGTAATCAAGGTCTTAAAAAAATAAAAGAGTATATGGTTACATAGATGACAAGTGAATAAGTGCCCTAACAAGGGATAGTAATGTCCTGAAGTCAAAGAAGGAGAAAAATTGAAGAGTGTGGTCAATTCTGGAAAAAGTGGTTCATCTTAAGTGATTTGAAAACTAAAAATTTATGTTATTAAAATAATGAAGATGGAAGGCAAATTTTTCACTTAGAAAATTGAATAAGTTTCAAGAAATTAAAAATGCATATATATATAGACATCATAGAAATGGCAGTGTGAGGTAAGCCTCTTGAAATCCTCCCTGGAATTTACAACAAATTGAACAACTATAATTCCACAAAGGAATTGCAGCAGGTAGGCAAGATTAAGAGATGCACAACTGAAATCATCTAAAGGTGGGCAGATTGGATGAGCTGGGGAGGAGGAAAGGGGGAAGTGCAGAGATGTGGCCCATGTGGGGAAAGACACAGACAGAGCTCAGAGCTCTGAGCTCCCTGCATTCTGGATCTACTGCAGTCAAAGGAGAGGGAAGAATTTGAACTTCTGATGCTCCCCTTGTGGCCCACAGTCCCGCCTGAGGGATCAGCATATAATATAGTTGAACCGTAGCAGAGACCTTGGAGCAAAGACTGAGGGAAGAAGGTTGAAAACAGCAGTTTAAGCCTTCACTGCCAAGCAGAGGATGGACGGCATAAGCATGGAGCCTAGCTGCCCACTCCCCACCCTCCCAGTGCTAGAAGTGAAATGGTAGCAGTGTCAGATCAAAATAACAAAATATTTGCAGTTCTGGGAATTATGGCCCACAGCCATGGACTTGCAGCCCAACTAGTTCCAGCAAAGCCTTGGGAGCCTTGGGTGCAGGATTGGCTGTGGTGGTGGTCGCCACCATTGCTCACAGCCACCTCGTACAACCCACCCCGCCCCTGTCCCCACCTATCTGGGCAGATCCCTGCAGATGTAAACAGAGCTGCTGAAACACACAGGCTCTGAAACTGGTGCAGGAAGAGCTTCAGAACATCAGGAGATCTCCATATCCCCCCACAGAGGCAGTGCCCTGAGACCCAGGCAACCTGCTCACAGAGGAGAAGCCCACATTCCAGGGAAATCCTGCATTGTGTGAGAAGCAGGAACAGTGCAGATAAAATATAACACTACAGTGTGAGAGAGAATAAAAGGCTGCAGTCGAAGAAAAATAAAACATTCTGCCAACACCTATTGGAAAGCAAAAGAAAGACCTCTTCCTATCGACTTGTTGCAGAACTCACTCCTATAGATGCCTAGGAAGAGAGATAATAATTCATTAATTGCCATGAATAACCAAGATAACAAGGCAGCTCAGAAAGAAAATAAAAAGTCTCCAAAAAATGAACTAAAAGACATGGAAATAGGTGACTTAAATGACAGAGAATTCAAGATTGCATTTCTTAAAAAACTCAATGCGATGCAAGAAAAAACAGACAGGCAGTTTAATGAACTCAGAAACACAATCAAAGAACAAAGTGAACATTTTACCACAGAGATTGAAATTTTAAAAAAGAAACAAATAGAATTTCTGGAGATTAAGAATGCAATAGAAGAAATGAAGAATGAAATAGCCAGCTTAAGTAATAGAGCTGAACTGATGGAGAAAAGAATCAGTGACATTGAAGATAGATACCTGGAAATGAGACAGATGGAAGAAGAGAGAGACTTGAGAGTTAAAAGAAATGAAAGAACTCTACAAGAGCTTTCTGACTTAATCAGAAAGAGCAATGTAAGAATAATGGGCATAACAAAAGGAGAAGAAAAGGAGAAGGGAACAAAGAGTATATTCAAACAATTAGTCAATTAAAACTTCCCAAACTTGTGGAAAGAACAGGATCCTCAAATCCAAGAAGCAAGTAAAATACCTAATTACCTTCATCCCAACAAGTCTTTTCCAAGGCACATTGTATTAAAACTGTCAAAAATTTAACGACAAAGAAAGAATCCTCAAGGCAGCCAGGGAAAAGAAGATGGTAACCTACAAAGGAAATCCCATTAGATTATCATCAATTTTTTAGCAGAAACTCTACAAGCCAGGCGGGAGTGGAATCAAATAGTCAAACTACTGAAAGAAAGAAATTATAAGCCAAGAATAATATATCCAGCAAAGGTATCCTTCAGCTATGCAGGAGGAGTAAAGACCTTTCCAGACAGAAGCTGAGGGAATTTTCTAACATATGACCTGCACTACAAGAAATACTGAAAGAGGCTAGTTGACCTGAAACAAAAAAGCAAAATAATACAAAATCATGCGTAGTAGTACAAACAGGCAGACAGAAGCAGGAAATGGCAACCCCTACACCAAATAGGACACTACACTTAAACATAAAATACAGGGTAAAGAAGAAACAAAAGCACTGAAAAAAAAAAAAAAAAAACAGAGGAAAAAGACAACTTGCTATTGCAGTGCAGGAATCAACTCACATATAAATAGGGATAATTTGTGACAATAAAAACATAAAAGGGGAGAGAGTAAAGGTCTGAACCAGCACAAGGGAATGGAGAAAGGAAGCATGCTGAAGAAAATGGAATGCACTAAATATGAAACTTTCTTTTACATAAGCTTAATAGTAACCATTAAAAAAAAAAAAATCCAGAACTGAAATATATAACATAAAAAAAGAAGAAATAGAAGGAAAAATCATAGAATACCACCACACTGAAATAATAGACAGCAACAATGGAGACACTGTCCCATCAGGGAACCAGAGATAGAATGATAAGAAATCCTCATATATCAATAATCACCTTAAATGTAAATGGACTGAACTCACCAATAAAGCACACAGAGTAGCAGATTGGATCAAAAAACTAAATGCAACCGTGTGCTGAATCTAAGAGACACATCTCAGCTACAAGGACAAATATAGACTCAAAGTGAGAGGGTGGAAATTGACATTCCAAACAAATGGTATTCAGAGAAAAGCATATATAACAATACTGATATCAGACGAAACAGACTTCAGGATAAAAAAGGTAACAAGAGACAAAGATGGACATTTCATAATGACAAAGTGGACTATACAACAAGAAGACATAACAGTCATCAATATTTATGCCCCCAATCAAGGAGCACTGAAATACATAGAGCAACTACTAACAGAACAAAAGGGAGAAATTCACCAAAACACAATTATAGTATGGGATCTAAATACATCATTGACAGCTATGGATACATCATCCAAACAGAAAAGAAAGAAAGAAATATCAGCCCTAAGTGGCACATTAGATGAAATGGACACAAATAACAGTTACAGAGTTCTTCATACTAGAACATCAGACTATAGAGTTCTTCATACTAGAACATCAGACTATACATTTTTTTTTTCTAGTGCACATGGAACATTCTCAAGGACAGACCACATATTGGGACATAAAACTAGCCTCAGCAAATTTAAGAAGATTGAAATCATACCAAGCATATTCTCTGATCACAAGACTTTGAAATTGGATATCAACTGCAAAACGAAAACAGGAAAAACCTCAAATATGTGGAGATTAAACAACATACTTTTAAAGAACGATCGGGTCAAAGAAGAAATAGGAGGAGAGATCAAAATATACATAGAAACAAATGAGAACGAAAACACATCCTACCAAAATTTGGGGGCTGCAGCGAAAGCAGTTTTAAGAGGGAAATTTATGTCATTACACGCCTAGCTCAAGAAAGAAGAAAAATCTCAGATAAAGAAGTTCACATTAGACCTTAAAGAACTAGGAAAAGAAGGACACATGAAACCCAAAGTCAGCAGAAGAGACAATACTATTTCACTCATATAATGAGGCCAACATTACCCTGATTAAAAAAACCTGGTAAAGATAACACACACAAAAAAGAAAATTACAGACCAATATCTCTGATGAATACAGATGCAAAAATCCTAAACAAAATTCTAGCAAATTGAATACAAAGATGCATTAAAAAGGTTGTGTATATCATGATCAGGTGGGTATCATTTCAGGGGCACAAGAGTGGTTCAATATACGCAAGTCCATCAATGTGATGCACCACACAAACAAAATAAAGGACAAAAATAACATGATTATATCAACAGATGAAGAAATAGCCTTTCACAAGATACAGCATCCATTTATGTTTAAAACACTTAATAAAACGGGAATGGAAGGAAAATACCTTAGTAATAATAAAGACAATATATGACAAACCCTCAGCTAATATCATAATTAATGGAGAAAAACTGAAGCCCTTTGCTCTACGTTAAGGAACACAACAGAGCTGTCCTCTGTCACCTCTGCTTTTCAACATAGTGTTGGAAGTCCTAGCCAGAACAATCAGGAAAGAGAAATAAATAAAAGGCATCTGAATTGGGAATGAAGAAGTTAAACTGTCAGTTTTTGTAGATGAAAAATGCTATGTATAGAAAACCATAAAGACTCCACCAAAAGCTATTAGAAACCATAAACGAATACAGTAAAGTTGCCAGCTACAAAATCAACATACAAAAGTCCATTGCATTCCTAGATACTAACAATGAAATCTCAGAAAAAGAAATTAAAACAAAAAAAATTCCTTTTGCAATTGCAACAAAGAGAATAAAATACCTAGGAATAAATTTAACAAAGGATGTGAAAGACCTATACACTGAAAACTACAAGACATTTAAAAAAGAAATTGAAGAAGATACAAAGAAATAGAAAGGCATTTCATGTTCATGGATTGGAAGAACAAACATAGTTAAAATGGCCATAATACCTAAAGCAATATACAGATTTAATGCCTTCCCCATCAAAATCCCAATGGCATTTTTTAAGGAAATGGAACAAAAAAATCATCAGATTTGTTATGGAACCACAAAAGACCCCAAATAGCCAAAGCAATCCTAAGAAAAAAGAACAGTGCTGGGGTATCACACTCCCTGACTTCACCTTGTAGTACAGGACAACAATAATCAAAACAGCATGGTATTTGCAGAAAAACAGACACATAGACCAATGGAATAGAACTGAGAACCCAGAAATAAACCCACACAAATATGGACAGATAATTTTCGACAAAGAAACCAAAAACATACAATGGAGAAAAGACAGCCTCTTCAATAAATGGTGCTGGGAGAACTGGAAAGCCATGTGCAAAAGAATGAAACTGGACTGCTATCTGTCACCATGTACCAAAATTAACTCAAAATGGATCAAAGACCAAAACATAAGACCTGAAACAATAAACTGCATAGAAGAAAACATAGGTACTAAACTTATGGACCTTGGGTTCAAAGAGCATTTTATGAACTTGACTCCAAAGACAATGGAAGTAAAAGCTAAAATACATGAATGGGACTATAGCAAACTAAAAAGCTTCTGCACCGCAAAGGAAACCATGGACAAAATGAAGAGGCAAACAACTGAATGGGAGAAGATTTTTGCAAACAACACTTCTGATAATGGGCTAATATCCAAAATATATAAGGAACTCATACAACTCAACAACAAAAATACAAACAATACAATTAAAAAATGGGCAGAGGACCTGAAGAGACATTTCTCCAAAGAGGACATACAAAGGGCCAATGAAGCATGAAAAAATGCTCAACATCACTAATCATCAGAGAAATGCAAATAAAGATCACAATGATATATCCCCTCACACCAGTTAGAATGGCTATCGTCAGCAAGACAAATTATAACAAGTGTTGGAGAGGCTGTGGAGAAAAAGGAACCCTCATACACTATTGGTGGAAATGCAGACTGGTGCAGTCACTGTGGAAGGCAGTGTGGAGGTTCCTCAAAAAATTAAGACTAGAATTACCATATGACCCAGCAATCCCTCTCCTGGGTATCTACCCCAAAAATCTGAAAACATCTATCCGTAAAGGTATATATGCTCCGATGTTCATTGCAGCTTTATTTATGGTGGCCAAGACATGGAAACAACCAAAGTGTCCTTTGATAGATGACTAGATAAAGATGTGGTATATATACACAATAGAATACTATTCTGCCATTAGAATAGATGAAACAGTGCCATTTGTGACAACATGGTTTGATCTTGAGATTATTATACTAAGCGAAGTAAGTCAGACAGAAAAAGTAGAGAACCATATGATTTCACTGATATGTGGTATATAAAACTGAAAACAACAAAGGAACAAGACAAACAAATGAAGAAACAAAAACTCATAGACCCAGAGTAGTTTAGTGGTTACCAGAGGACAAGGGGAGAGGAGGGTGGTTGATGAGGGTAAAAGGGATCAAATATACGGTGATGGAAGAAGTGACTCTGGGTGGTGAACACACAATGTGATATGTAGATGATGTTTTACAGAATTATACACCTGAAACCTATATATATGTATATATATGTATATATATACATATGTATATTTCCCCCCCCCCCCAAGAAGTGGCATCATGGATCTTTAAGATTTTGGATGGATTTTGGAATCAAATGTCTTTAGTAATTTTTGCAACATCATTTCATAAATACCTATTTTTTTGTGAGATCTGTCTCAGAGTCATGTATTTCTCAGAGCCTCAGTTTTTTTCATATATAAATTGTAGTGATGAACAGAATCTATTTGGTTGTTGTAAAAATTGAATGCAGCAAATGAAGTGTCCAATGGTGGCACATAGGAGACTCAGTAAAAGTAAAATATTTTCTTATCTTCCTCATTTGAGAATTGGGCAATAAAAAAAATGAAGTGGGACAATTGCTTAATGAGAGAGGAAGGATTGAGGACATTTTTTGTTTGTTTGTTTGTTTTTCCAAATATGGAAAAGCTCCCCTGTAGTCAAAGAGAATGAATTAAGGGAAAGATAGATTCTAGGAGAAGAGGGGGCTGTATATTCTAGCTCTGTGCTGTTCAATAGAAGTAAAGTGAAAGCCACATATGCTAGTCAGCCACAAAAATAAACAGTAAGAGAAACAATGAAATTAATTTTGAATAAATAGTTTATTTAATAAATTAATTAGTTTATTTAACCTAACATATCCAAAATAGTATCAACATGTAATCAATATGAAAATAACTAATGCAATGTTTAAAATCATTTGATATAAAGCACTTAGCAGAGAACCTGGCATGACATGTAATAATATCTCAATAAATCTAGCTATTATTATTATAATCTTCCTAAATAAATTGTAAACTCTGTGAAAGTCAGTATCATGCCCCTTGAATAACTAACTCTCTTAGGCGTCTTTTCATTCTCAGTACTCACTAGCTGTTTGCTTCTCTCTCGGATTATTGTAACAGCTTTCTCACTGGTGGTCTTCCTGATTCTAGGTTGATCCCCATACTACCCTGAGAAATATCTCCCCAAACACAAATGTAATCATAGTACTCATAGTAGTGCTAAAAACTTTTCACTATCTCCCCCCGCCCCCAACTGCTTTAAGAAAAAAATGTAACTCCTTGTGGTTTTGGTTTATATTGTTTTTCTCTTTTTTCCCCCCAGTTCTTTTCCTGAACTTAGTTGAGAGAACTGCTCTGTAGGCCACTGCTTCAGGGAAGGCACTTGGCAAGGGGGAAAGCAGAGGTAGCGGTAGGTCTTTCTGGATTTGTTTTTAAAATGCTGGTATTTAGCAGGTTTCAGATCATTTCCATGAAGGTTAAAAGGAAATAGGGATTGGAAGATATAACCAGCATGTCTTAGACAGTGAAAAGGGAGCTTTTCTTTGAGACTAGAAAGGCTTTCCAAGGACAGAAAGGAAAGTCTCTGGGTCCTGAGATGATAGAGACCTGGTGTATCATCCCAGAAGTGACTTGTGGAAGCGCCAAGACACAGAAGAGTGACTATGACGTGATTGGGGATATTTGACCGTAGGTTTTAAAGTATTTCCTTTAAAAGCATTGCCTTGTAGGTAGTTAATAACATGGGCTTTCGAATGAAACCAATGGGGTTCAGATTCTGGCTCTTTCACTTAAAAATTAAGTGTTTTGGGCAGGTGATTATGCCCTGTTGGCCAAGTGATGCTACCTCTCCAAACCTCATTTTTCTCCTCTATATGATGCAAATAATAATAGTATCTACTTCATAAGATTGTTATAAAGTTCAAATGTGATATATCTGTAAAATACTTGGAATATTTCTGGCCTACTGAAAACACTATATAACTGTAGCTTATTTATTATTATTTTATTAGTAATTTATTACAATAATTATTTTATTTTTATGAATGGTTAGTAAAACAACCATTATTTGTTTCCTTGCTTATCCTCTCCGTTAGTCCATCAACTACCTGAAGCCAAAGTCCCTAACATTATTACAGAAATTGTCACAATAATTGTTCAATAAACAATTATTTAGTGAATTAGTGAATGTTATGTGGTCCCTTTGTACCCCAGGCACAGTACCTCCTAGAGGCCAGCTCAGATCATATCTTCAGAAATGAGAACCTTCATAACCCAGAAGATGAACTGTTTGGGGCAGAGTGTGGTGTGTTCCCATGTGGAGTGCTGGACATGTGAGTAACAACATAAAGTTGCTTATCTTCCCATCCACTGTTCAAAAACCTCTGCTTTCCAGACACCTTATCTTGTTTATCCATCCTCCTCAGCAGAGCAATGTGCTTTGATGGGGAAGCAGTGAAACAGCCGCAGGTAGTGAAACATTATTAGAATATACCAATTATGAACATTCCATGCCTTCACCAGGAATCAGTTTAGGCATTGGCCTGTAACACATTCCTTCTCTCTCAGTGAACATTGTCGTGTAGTAGCCATCTTGTGACTGTAGTATAGCCAACACTCTGAATTCAGGAGAACTAGTAACTGACAAAAACTGCATACCTGATGAAATTTTACTGATGTTCTGAATTGCACAATCTAGACATAATTTTCATTTAAGACTTGTATTTGTAGAATATACTCATAAGTATTCCTTGTTTATGCTGAGTTGGAAGATTTTTGTTTGTTTGTTTTCTAGTGTGTAGGAAATATTATATTATTGTCAACAACATGATAGATCAGAGGAAAAACCTGTCGCTCAACCAAGAGGTGTTATTATCGTTATAAGAAATTAGTAGGCTTCTGGCAAGAACTTGTTGAGATAACTATATTAAAACTATAATAACAGCTCTGTAATCATTTTCTCTATTGACGCTGCCTTTTACTGGCTGGTAAGCCAACCATGACTATTTGCCCTGGGAGATAATTGAGATTATAGAGCACAAAATTGCTGCGTGAGAGAAAGGCTTTATTCAACCACATTTATTTGTTTATTTTATTAGAAGTTATAATCAAATTAGTTTTGTCATTTTTTTAATTTAGGTGAAGTTTTTTTCTGTAATCAAACTTTCTATTAGTTTGATATTGAGCAGTAACTGCAATTCTGTTGTATAATGTTAAGGATAATAAGTAACATGTGATGAAATAGGTGAAGATAGTCCTCATTAATAGACACATATTCTAATGTGCTAATAGTTTAAGTTTTTCTCTAACACTTTACTTGGTGACTTTAAGTCTGCATGAAGTCATAAAGCATAGTTTATAAAAACAACATTTTGGTTTTGTTTTTAAAAATACCCAAGTATTTATCATTATTAAATGCATAAAGTAGGTTACAGAAAAAGCATAATTTTACTTTATTTAATTTATATAAATAGATAATATAATAGATATAAATATACACATCAAAATAATTATATTAATAAAAGTTATATCTGAATGTTGATTTGATAATAAGTGATATTTGTATGTTCTTAATTCTTATGTTTATTCTTAAAACTTTAAAAAATTAACATGTAAACCATATGTTATCTTTTAGGGAGGAGGAAAACAATGTAAGAGTAGAAAATGTCATTTGGAAATAGTGTGATATTTTTTATGCCCAGGGATTTGAATAATAATACTCTTTGCGACATCTGGAGATTGACTTAGGTAAGAGGCAAAATGACTTATTTCTGAAAAAGTGTGGCAATGCCTCTGATATTCATACATAAAGGCAGTGCCTCTCATCCCTTCTATTGCCCTGCAGAGAGACACAGAATGGGCAGCATTCACTTATGACAAACCATCTTGTATGTCCTTATATATACCTGAGTCTAAATAGGTATGCTGAGTCTGTGTGAGCGACTGAGGTCCATTCTTTCTAGACTGTGGTGTAGAGATTCTTGGTATATGTCTATTGTATTTCAGAACCAATGTAAGCCTGAATGTGCAGGGTGTGTGTGTGTGTGTGTGTGTGTGTGTGTGTGTGTGTGTGTGTAGAAGTCTGAAAGTATGAATGGAGACTGGACATTAGTGGGATAAATTGCTGAATATCTGGGAAAGATAAAGACAAAAATTAGACAAGGGTTAATTTTTCAGAATTTCTGTAAAATAGCATTTCATCAAAATTTTATAGCTCCCTTACAGAAATTGAAAGGTTTTGCCATCAGCCTTAGGTTGCAAAATAAGTCAAGGTCAAAAATTAGGTACACCCTCAGGAGTGTCAGTTTTAGATCCAGCTTCTTTTAAATCTTATCTCAGTTCCTCAAAAAATCATTAGAATATTCCAGCCTAAAGATCCCTGCTGTTAACATCTCTCCATTTAAAATTACCATAATCGCCAGGACAAAGGAGTACGTATTTAATAATGTTCATAAGCACTTCAGATTGCCTCAGTTGAATTAATGACTAATTCTGAGGCTCAGGTAGTGGGCTCTGGAAGAGATTTTTGAGGCGGTGTGTCAGACTTCAAAGCAAGCTCGAACTTCAACACAGCGGGCTCCAGTCCAGTAGGACAGAGCTGCCTGGGGGCAATGACCCCGAGTCCCAATAGAAGGGAGGATATTTGCATTCACTTTGTGTGTATTTGTTTATGGCTCAACTTCAGTTCTTAAGTCATTCACTAGTATTCCCATGAAAGTTGTATAATGGAAGATGAAAGTGAATTTGAGGGAAGAGAAGGGAAAAAAAAAAGCCCACGCCCCTCAGAGTAGTTACTTGGACCAATTTTCCCAATTCTTAAGACTACAGTTTCACAAGGATGTGTGTTTAGAAGTTGCCACTTCAATGGGTTGGAGGCTAACTTTTGTCTCATTTCTCTCTTTTCTGGAGCATTTTCTCTGACTAAATATTAAGCAGCAGCTGCCAGGCCTGTTTCCTCCACACTTGCTGCATCGCCTCAGCTCTCCGGTAGAGCTGTCTCACTTTGATTGGCAGTCACAGGGGAGAGGCGATGTTTCAGGTCAGTGCTGCTGGAGACTGTAAAGGCTGGCATGTGATGATTTATTATTTCTGATGACTAATTATAGGGAGGTTTGTGTTTCATGGGTATTTTGATGGGTGTTCTTTGCAGAGGTATCACCTTACTGAAATACTTCAATATTTCAACCTTTGTCAACACCTAAAAGATATTACCTTTCTCTGTGGGTTAAGGAAGATAAGGAAGCGGAAAATGTTTATATGGTCAATTTCATGATTTCCTAGAGAGAAATTATGAAGGTTTAGGAGAGAGATGACTGATGTCAAGATTTGAAGGATTAAGACTGGGCCCCGGGAAAAGGTTTATTAGAAGGTGCTTATTTGGAGGAAGTTGGCAGAAAGTATACATCCTAAGGATACAGTGTGATTGTTTTATCTTGATTGTGTTAAATACCTGAAAATACCACTGCCTCAAAGTCACATAAATAAAATATATCTCCTTCAACACTGGATTGTTTAAAAATATGGACCGTATTAGTCCTCCTTACAAAGAATGGGTGCACTGCTAACCAACCCAAGTTATGTGTAAAATTTAAGGGAAGACAATGGCTTGGATAAAGCATAACAATTGATTAGCAGATTTTTTTAAATGGAAAATTGTAATCGTTTTCGCTGAAGCAATAAACAACTCTAAAATCTTATGGCTTTTAACAACAAATATTTGTCAAACAAATTTCATGAGACCCATGGGTCAGCTATGACACTGCCAGGCTCCACAGGGTTCCAGTGGCCTTGGCAGACCTTGGCCAGGCGTGGCAACCTGCGGCTGTTATTCCAGAACTCAGGGTAAAGGAACAGCCATTATATGGGCCATGTTGTTTTTCACAGCAAAGGACAAAAGATCAAGGGGGGAAAGCCAAACCACAAAAGTCCATGTAGTTTCCACTTGAAAACAATGTCAATCCTATTCATGTTCCATTGGCCAAAGTCACATGATCAAACCAAAGCCAGTGAGGTAACCAAGCATATTCTAACTATAAGGAAGTACAATAAAGACAGGCATAATACAAATAACTGTGAATAAATAATACCACCTATCACAATAACCCAAAACTTTGAAGTGGCAAAAAATCAACTTAGAAATAAAACAGCAGAAGAAAAATTGGGGGGAAAGTCTTATAATTGGGATTGCTGTGAGGGAAGTATATTTAGTTTGTAAATTCTGAGCATTCTTGTGCTCCCTAGACAGTTGAATTGACTCAGAAACTCTCAACTTAGGGTTTGGTAGCAACTGATATATACCTTTTGCTCTGCACCTACCAGAATTTGTAGTAAAGAATAATTTGGAACATAAAGATTATCATTTACTTACCACTTACTAAGAGTCAGGCTTTGTTCTCAAATCAATGAACCTTGTGAAGCCATCCATGGATTCTCTTTCTACATGGAATTCAGGTTAAGAAAACCTTATTTGGTGAGGCTCACCTACTTCCCGAACCCTTTCAATGGAGTTAGTTTTCAATGGGTAGCAGTTTAGTCTTGTGTTTTGATTAGACTGAAAATGTCTTGTTAATTAGTCTCTCTCAATAATTAACTACACTAACTCTGCTGTTACCAGTAGATTGTACTAGTGTGAGACTATGGCATATAGTCACTCGTAATTGTCTTTTAAATTGGGTGTATCCACCTCTAGGTTGTAAGTGACTGAATCTGCCTAGTTTACTATTGCATCCCCAGCACCAAGCAGAATTCTAGACTTAAAATTTTGCTCAATAAATGTTTGCTAAACCATGTTGTGTATGAAAAAAGAGTGCAGGCACACACTGCTTAACGATGGGGATATGTTCTAAGAAATGCATTATTATGCAATTTTGTCATACGACCCTTAACAATGAGTTATATTCTGAGAAATGTGTTGCTAGGTGATTTTGTCATTGTGTGAACAGCATAGAGTGTACTTAACCAGACCTAGGTGGTATAGCCCACTACACACCTAGACTATATGGTACAGACTATTGCTCCTAGTCTGCAAGCCTGGACAGCATGTTGCCATATAAAACAATGCAAGATTAAATCAAGTACAAGAGAAAAATGACAGAATCAAGAGACATGGTAAACATGAGATATATGAGGCTACTGCCGTCTTAACATGACATAGGTCAACTTAACATGGGTCAACTATGACAATGCAAACTTTTTTTATAAGTAGAAAGAGTACACTCTAAAATAATGATTAAAAGTGTAGTGTAGTGATTACATAAACCAGTAGCAGTCATGTATTATCATTATCAGGTATTATGTACTGTACATAATTGTATGTGCTATACTTTTATATGACTGGCAGTGCCGTAGGTTGGTTTATGCCAGCATCACCACAAACAATGTGAGTCCTGCACTGTTCTACAATGCCACTAGGCAAAAGGGATTTTCAGCTGCATTATAATCTTATGGCGCCATCATTGTATGTGCAGTCTGTCGTTCACCAAACCATTGTTAGATGGCCCATGACTGTATATGCAGGATTTCATAGACCAAATATCACATATCCCAAATCTACAGGCGACAAGCACTACATTTTTGAAAGATGGATGTATCTCCTCCACAGAAAAAGAGATTAACAATGAATCTTGAGAATTTCTCATTAGAGAAATGATAGAAACCTGGTTTACAAAGGTTGAGGTGCCCATGAGAAGGCCCTGTCTAATGGTACTCTGAGTCAGTCTATCGCCGTTTTCCACAAGTAAACTCTCAAAGCTTTTTAGATAACCATCAGCAAATGAAAATGTTTACCTTATATCCTTAGTGAGCTTAGTCAAGGACATAATGCCCACACTGTCCACTCTGCTAGCTGCCAAATAATCAGTTTAATAACAAAAAGTATATCAACAAGTTTCACTATTCTTCCTAGGATACGTGCAACAGCCCCCCCCCCCTTCTGTTTTTCTAATCCTGTTTGTCTTTCCTTTTGTTGACTCAGTCTATTGGCTGATTCCCTCACATGTGAGTATATTATTTGTATGTAAATTACCTAAGCAGCCTGAAGAACCACTCACTAAATGTCTCTGAGCTATTTTTAGATAATGTGAGAAGGTTAAGTAGTTATGATTTCTGAGACTGAACATGGCTATGGGCAGGCAGTGAAAGGAGAGGCTGCAAAGGTAAGCCCGGCCAGACAGTATACACCTTTGTGTGTTAAACTAGCAAGTTGAGAAGTCTTATAATCTGAGTGGAAAATTAGAAGCATTTAAGAATGTAGAATTATGATCAAAACTACTTTATAATTAACTAATTAACTAGTTAATTAACTCAGTATCTATTTACTGGGCACCCTGATACTACCAGGATGTGTGTTAAGCAGTGATGAGCCAGGCATATGTAATGTCTGTTGTCCAGAGGCTAAAAACTAGTGTGGGGACAGACAATCAAAAAGCACATAATTAAGTCACTAAATATTAATTATAATCCATGTTAAGTGTCATGTGCAGGAAAAGCACTCCTTTATCTCACACAAATAAATCCAGAAGAAAAGAGATTCCAACGTTGTTAATTCAGCAGCATATTTTAGACGTGATTGAGGACTCAGATTATTTCCCTATTTCTTATTGGACCTCTTCGTTATTTAGGCATTTGTCTTGAAGCTTGTCCCCTCATGGATTGGATATCTATAATCGTTCTAAGTATCATATCATCACACAACATTCAGAGAACAGAAGAGCGTTGTTTTCTTCTTTATGCTTTTTAAGAAGGAGAAGTTTGCTCAAAGTCCTCTGGCATACTCTTTCTCATAGCAACTAGACAAATATCCATCCCTGTATAAATCATCGGTGAGAGTTAAGGAAATACCTTGATCGGTAGCTGTGATGTCTAATAACAGAGCCAGGTGTGGCTATTGAAATTAAATACAATTGAAAATTCAGTGTCTCATTTGCTCTAGGCATAATTCAAATGTTTTATAGTCACACGTGGTCAGTAACAACCCTATTGAGCAGTGCAGAATATACGTTATTTCAATCATTGTAGAAAGTTCTATTATATTGTACATGTTTAAATAAATTAGGACTCAAATCCTAGGGCACAGGAGGAATCCTGAAGCACAAAGCCTTCCTCGAAGCACATGATTTTTGACCTGAACAAAATCATGGTTGTGTTGAAAGGATCAAGGAGGTAAGGGAACGAATATTAGGTAAACAACAACAACAACAACAACAAGAACAGTGTTGACAGAATGTCCATGTGGTGAGAAAGAATGCATGAGATGACTTTCGGGGCTAGAGGCAATAGGTCTTGGGGACTGATGGAGCAAGGTGAGAAAGAGGAACAATTCTAGGATAGCATTAAGGTTTCTGGTTTGGGGACCTTGATAGGTGCTGGTCCCACTCACTGAGAGAAGACATATAGAAAAGAAGTAGTTTTGGTGGGAAATAATAATGGATTTATTATTGTTTAATAATAATAAATCAGAGGGAGTGCAAGGAATACCTGTGCGAGAGGAAAGTGAAGCTTTTCAGTGGGCGGCTGGCAATCCAGTAAAG
The DNA here is from genome assembly GCF_057876585.1 of Rhinolophus sinicus. Classification (NCBI taxonomy): domain Eukaryota; kingdom Metazoa; phylum Chordata; class Mammalia; order Chiroptera; family Rhinolophidae; genus Rhinolophus; species Rhinolophus sinicus. Next base: position 95,120,003 of record NC_142517.1, read on the forward strand.
CAGTCAGTAGGGTTCCCAGCAACATGGGAGTATCTGTGGCTCTACTGGAACCTGGAGCAGCATCAGATGAAGCCCTGAGGATGGTCTGGCTGAAGACTGAGTGTTTTCTTCCTAATATAAATTTAAATATTGGAAAAAGAAAATATAACACTAACACATTCTTTCTCTTGATAAGAGCTAGTATTAAATGGTAAAGAGATAACAAAGAGTGCGTCCTGTCCCAGTACAACACTTGCTCTCTACTGAGATTAGAAATAGTTGCCTTGGTTAAGTAAAAGTATCACAAAGTGCAGTAGACTAATCAACGTATATTCCCTCCCTTTGTGTACCACACAATATTAGTTGTGTATTGAATATGACTCACAGTAATGCATATTTGTATTCAAACTAATCTTCACAGTTTGTCATTTGCTAGAATGGTTTCACTCAGAATATGAAAAAGATAACTGATACATTTAAATAAGGGAGTAGCTAGCCAGTAGTGCGTGATTCACTTTCATCCAGTTTGCCATTGAAATTGTCATAAAAGACAGAAAGAAGGTTTAGCGCCAGGAAACACTAGGAATATTGGACCTTCAGTTATGAGGAAGGGTGCAACAAATTCCCCTCTCTGAAGGTAGAACGAAAAGGAAAAGGTAGAGAAAGGCTAGCTTTGCACTGATCTCCAAACAGATAAACAGAGGAGGCCAAGGAGGAGGATAAAAGAACTGCCTCTTTCTTTCCCGTAGTTCCTCACTTTCCCCTCAATGTAGTGCATGAGATATGCTTTCTGAGAAAATCAGGCATATACGGTTTCCTGCTGTCTACTGGAACAGCGATGGATCTTTGTAAATCATTTACCGCTATCTGATACATACATACATACATACATTCATATATATACATATACACTCCTATGTGTATATGTATATATATACACACATATCTATGCGATGTATGATATGAATTTATACATATACATATATGACATAGATGAATATGAAGTTATGCATACACATAGATGACGTATATGAATATGTAAATATACAATGTGTGTCTGCATACGTATCATATGATATATATGCATGCTTATGCATCTCTATATGCACATATGTGTGCACATAAGTTAAAAATCTGTTTGTTGTCTGTCTCCCCATGAGCTTATAAACTCCAGGACAGCAAGAACATTATATATATTTGCATTCCTAAGTCAAAGAAGGTGAACAATTATTGGCTAAATAGGTGCAGAAAACCTTTAACATTTATCTTCAACTTGTTTTTGCCTTCTTCTCAGTTGGTCTGATAATGTGCCTAAGAAAAGGTACCAGAGTTCCTGATCACTTCTACAAATTCATAGTGTGACCTTCATATATTGCTCACTATAAGGAGATCCATGATTCTAATAGAATGGTTCAATTGCAGTTTGTGTGAAAAACTGACAAAGACTAACTAGTTCTGAGAAAACCTGTTGCTAGACTAAGTGCTATTGGAAACTTTAATGCTTTATATTCTAAAGGCATTTGAGATAGAAGTAAAAGTGATTTCATGTTTGTTGCTGGAAGGTTGTGAAATGATAGACTTTCCTCTGGTTCTTAATACAAAAAACATACTTGACTGTCTTTCTAGAAGCTAATTTATTTTTATTTAATTTATTCTGTTTTAATCAAGGAAGGTAGCATGCCTCTAACATTTTTTTTTAGCTCTATTATCAAGGGATGTAATAGATACAAAAATAGTTAAATGCAAATTTAGACATCTAAATCTATTGCACGAGATGAGCGAGTACAATTTTGGTTACGAAAATAACAGCAAATAAATGAGCTGTATTCATTATCCAATTCTTTAATACAAGTGGAGAATCACAGGAAAATAGGGCAGGAGGAAAATTGTGTGTTTACATATGAACACTAAGTGTTTCTAGGAAGATGAAAAAAAATTGTGGATGGGATGGGGAGAACTAAGATGGAAGATAGATTAATGCAGACTTTTGTTGAGTTAAAAAAATAGGCTCTGAAATTTAACAAAATTGTTAGTGCTATGCCCTTGTATTTTTTTGAAATTAGATTGACAACATATGAAATCTTTTGTTTCATCTAGGTTCACTGTGTGTTTAATACTCTTTTTGACTTTTTGCTTTCTGTTTGTTCATTGTCTAGGCAACACAAATAGAGAAAATGATAAAAACTTGAAAGCAAATATTTCAAATCAAGCAAATACTTCAACTTACTAATTTGATGACTGAACAATTTTAGATGTGTGTGTGTGTATTTAAGGCATAACTGAAGATAGATATCTTTTATAAGTGTATATGAAAATATTTTATGAATGTGAGGGCTTTGTGTGGCTAATTTATAGAAGCGATGGATCAATATGGTGTCTTCACAAACATTTTATGAGGTGGCACCTCAGTGAAGGGATTAGGTTAGATATTTGTTGTATAAAAAGTATTAAACCTATTTTTCTTGTGCACAAAGTCAGTATTGTTTATACGTAGTTCACTGCCTACATATGAAAAGTATCTATATCTATATGAAAGTTATATTGCCTTCTATTTTGGGCTATAATTTAAAAAAGGATATTTGAAAAAGAGAATGGTGGTATATTCCAGAATAATAAAATCAAACCTTTATCAGAACAAATCAGTTTTAAAAGTTAATTAATAAATGGTAAAGGATCAGTTATATGACTCAATGTAATAGAATTTGAAAAATAAGATACACAATTTTCATCAGCCAGTAGGGGAAAATAATAATAGGACCTAATTGAATCCTCTCCTGCTCATATGTGCTATGGTGAGATTTAAGTGCGAAGGTTCAGTGGCCACCTGATCTGTAGCAGGAGTTGGCAGTGTGTGTGAATGGAGGGAAAGTGCATAAAAAGTTAGTGGAGAAACAACTTTTTCCTAGTAGAGTGGTGATGATTCCCTTTGTCCCAACCACATTGACTGCAGAAAAAAATCGAATAAACAGCCTTTTCAGTAAAGGCAAATTGTTGGTTGCCTCTTCAAAACAGAATATTTCTTTTCCAGTAAAGCTGTAGATCTTAAATAAATGATCCAGTCTCCTGAATTTTTAAAAATTATGAATTCCATGTGTTTCACATGATTTTCTATCTATTAAAATTTTGTCTAATATGTGTATTTATGTTTAAGTAGTGTGTGTGTGCTTTTTTATATCTCTATGTTTTGTACACTGCGTATAGGTATAAAAGTATCAAAATTTCAAACATTTCCAGCAAAAGCCTCAGCTTCCCTCCCTGCCAAAACAGTCTTTGTTTGCCTTCACTTGCTCCACTACTCTCCCTGATCTGAGAGCCAATACAAAGTCACAGCTATTGCTTGTGACAACGTATGTCTGCGAAGGTCCCTCACTGCACATGTCAGGACATCACTCTTGAGCATATGAGTTATTTATCATCAAATGGATTGCATCATAACAGGTCCATCCACGGGACCCAAATGTATAAAAAAGATGACTTTTCTTTCTTCTCTTAAAAGACGGTGACTAAAAATGATAAGATAATGGCTGGAATCTAGACAACTAAAAGCTTCCAGCAGATGTAGCTCTTGAAGCTTTTACTAAACACTGGAAAAGCATTATGCAATTATTTCAGTCAAACGGGTGTGATGACTGAAAGATATTAATAAAGTCAAGCTTCTCTCTTAGAACAATGTAATGTTTAGACAGAAAAGCACCCTTAGAAGGGCTCTCATCCAACCTCTTATGTACTGAGGCCAAAAATAGGATGAATGGTTTGCCTACACCCAGAAGCTGTTCCTACAGAAACCAGGTGGTACAACTAGCCCAGGGTTCTCTGATCCCGTCACAGTTCCGCCTTTCTGTGAAAAACAGCAGACATCTCAGTTTTTTGATCTCTTAACTGAGTAATTTCTTGAATATAGCTTTCTCCACCCTCTATTCATGTTTATTATTCTCTTTTTTCTTACTCCAAACTTGTGAAATGCTCTTTGTGCTTTTATGAAAAAAAAAAAATGTTAAGTACACTACAAGGAATGATGTGAAAAGAATATTAGCAGGTAGAAATTCTGTGCTGTGCATGTCACACCTGCAGTGTAGTACTATTTTCTCCTGGCAGCATCCATATGATCCCTTGACACAGAATTAAAATTCAGCAGCTCTGAGAGCAGCCCCCACCAGGTCTTTGTTACTGGTGGCTAAGCTTGAGAACATTCACTTACAGTGAGAGCAAAAATCAACTCCGAACCTGGCCACTCTGCTGTGTTGTGTCACTTGCTCAGACCGTGCATGACAAATCCTCAAATGCGTTTGGTGACATTTAGAGAGCACTGTGGACTCTGCCAATATGCCAAGCAATCAAAGTGTGCATGACAAATTATGAAACACATACTGTGAAAATTATGGACCCTGTCACGATGCCAATCTGCTGCTGAAAACCTACTGCTGCTAGAAGTAATGTTGGCACAAATTTGTTGCTAAATTCAGTCGTATTTCTAATTCAGTAATGGATTGATCTTAATAGTGAGTTGCTGTACCTGTTTAGGTTTCAAACAAGTACTGTAGGAACTAATGACCTCACCAACTATTATAGGTAATCGGAGGAATCCAATACTTCCCCCACTTTTCCCATTCTTCTCTGTGGATGACTCTTACTTTCCTCTCTGTATCACACAGGGTTTGTGTATAGGCCCCGGTTTTTTAGTTGTAGACCAGCATACTGTAAGAGCTATTTCCACACGTACTAAAACTCTGGGAGTATTTACATCCCCACTGTATCTTAACACAGACAATACAATCCTCACCACCCAGGTACTTGCCTGAAGAGCCCAGAGCAGGAGGAGAGCTATGAACAAGAGTACGGGCAGCGCTAACAAGAGCCACTGGAGAAGTGAACAGTTAGAAACCGGACCAAATTACTCAGTGAATCATTGCATGAGGTCATTAAATGACATGCATTGGGAGAGCTACTTCTCAAACCCACAAACACAAAATAACCGCAACAACGACAACAACAAAATCCCAGCCATGTAGTGGAAGAATAAGAATATAGGGACTAAATATTGGTAAAAAACTAGTGAAGTTCATAACGCCGCAGCCTGACAGAAACAGGAGTCTAATAATATATGTCTTTGGAGTATGTACATTCTAAAGATCATTTCTACTGATTTACGTGGGGAGAATGTGGTAATAAACGTAAATACGAAATATAATCGGTGTGATATTAAGTTTATGTTTACAAAGCTGAGAGCTGTAACTTTTTCTGTGCATTTTAACGTTATAATTGCAGCTTTAATGTCATCTCCTTACTTTTGGTTGGATTAGTCCACAGTTATAAGGAACATGGAATCTTGTACGGTGATAGCATGATGATTTCTTTCTAGATATTTTATATTTGCAGATTTATCTTTAGTAAAGCAGACTTCAAATCATGTTGAGCATTAGATGGATTAAAATAATAATCATGACATTTAATCTTATCACACTTAAAAAAAATAAGTGGATAGTGATACCCAAAGCAAGCCTCTTTAGATCAGATTTGTTAGAGCATATATGTGTCTCTTGTCTGTTTTGTTATTATTATTATTATTATTATTATTATTATTATTTATTTTTTACTTTCGTGCGTCTAGATCATCAGTTGTACTTAGCTATTGTGGCTATTGTGTTTGCTTATGGAATCTACCTGCAATTTAGAATTATATTAATTCCATGTGGATTATTAAAAAGTAATTATGGTCAAAACTCTTTTTTTATCTACTGAATTAATTTCTTTGTGGAGATTTTTCTACTGAAATCATGGTGCCTTCAAAGGCACATTAACATTTTTAGCAGGTTTCAGTACCAAATAATAAAGTGAAAGTCCTGATCTAAAAGAGATTTGGCAAAATCTAACAACTCCTGGATCTGGGGCAACCACCATATGGATATGGCTCATTGTGAATAATATGAAAGGAAACAACAAAAAAGAGGGATGGGAGAAAAAGTCTTTCCAAGACTTTCACTGCATGGTGCATGCTGGGGCTCAGATTTTTTTACCTTCTGCCAATACCAGACGTCTTCAGAATGAAGCCAAGAAATACACTCTGACTCAGGGCCCCTTTCCTTCGACAAAAAGAGAAGTTGACAAGGCAACTACCTGCTAGGCTCTCCCAAACTTCAAGCTGTCTGAATTGTCAGATAGCAACTCTTCTTTCAAATAATATGAATGAGAAATCCCCAAAATTGAAGAAAGCTGGAGCGAGGATTTAGAAATAAACTCAAATCTTACATCTAGGAAATAATGAGAGAAATAGTGAGATGGTTCTGTTTAGCAATTTGAACATTAATTCTCCCAAATATGAAAGCGTTTTTTTTTTTTGGCCAAAAAGAGAGTCCAGGAGGCTGACCAGTGCCAAATAGAAAAAATGGCAGCACTCCCTCCATCTATGTCTCTGATTATAAAACAGCAGGAGAGATCATTAGGGTACTATACATGTTCTGCTTTGGGGCATATGTCAGGTTCAATACTGGGAACAGATTTAAGCTTTGCCAAGGATGCCAAGCATTTCTTCCTGTTACTTCTCCAACAGTGAGGTGCTGGGCTTGTGCTGCTGGCAGTTTTGCAGAAAACTGTGGTGGTGAGTGACACAGATGGTGTAGAGAGCCTGACATTGCATATTATTTACCAATTAGAAAATGACTCAGTTATTTTATGCACACACTATTATAAAGGGCCACCTGTACCAGTGTGCACTGCCTGCTTGTGGGCAACTGCAGGAAGGGGGCAAGTGCCCATGTGAAAAATAAACTCTTTCACTCTTTGTTATATATTTTTGTAGTTTTGGCACCACCTTTATTCATATCCGGTTTGTGAGAATTCAGTAACATTTCTCCTCCCATTAAGACTCTACCTAATGCCATTTACATGTATAGAATTTAGTGTAAGACTCCCTTTCTTGGATCCCATTTTCTAGATACAGTTCCTAAAATACCAAAATTCCACATTGTAAGATTATTTCCTTGTCTAGTCTCGAAACACAGCATTCTCAGGAAGTTCAAGAGTATTATTCAGATATTTCTAGGATATTTCAGGTATTTAGGAAATACCCAGATTATTTAAAGATTAATGATGACATTAAATGGTATCCTCTTGGTATCAAAAGTAAGGAAACTAACTTTTCTTGAACACTGTGGTAGATAATTTATAGATACTGACATGTAATCTTCTCAATCAGTCTCTGAGGTAGGTAGTAGTATTCCTCTGAAGAGGTCAAGAATTTGAGATTCAGAGCATTTAAACAAATTCCCAAGTTCACACACCTAGTATGTGGCAGCGAAATGATTCTGACCCAGTATGTGATTCTAAATCCTATTCTCTTTTCACAAAAGGCAATCGTGTACATTTTCCCAAAAGGGCTTTCTTATTCTGAATCTTCATTAGGCTGAGTTTCTGTTGAGAAATCATCTGACACCCTTATTAGTTACTGGATGCTTTTCTTTTGCTGCTTTTAGGATTCTCTCTTTGTCTTTGACCTTTGCCATTTTAATTATAACGTGTCTAGGTGTGGGCCTGTTTGGGTTCATCTTGTTTGGGACTCTCTGTGCTTCTTAGACTTGTATGTCTATTTCATTCACCAGGTTAGGAAAGTTTCCTGTCATTATTTCTTTAAATGGATTCTCAATCCCTTGCTTTCCTTCTTCTCCTTCTGGTACCCCTATGATGCGAAAGTTTTTACACTTGATGGTGTCCCAGAAGTCTCTTAAACTCTCCTAATTTTTTTTTTTTTTTGATTCTTTTTTTCTTTTTGCTGTTCTGATCAGGTGTTTTCTGCTACCTTGTCTTCCAAATCACTGATTAGATCCTCTGCTTCATCTAGTCTGCTGGTGCTTCTTTCTAGTGAATTCTTCATTTCAGTTATTGTATTCTTCACTTCTGCCTCTTTTTTTTTTTTTAATGGTTTTTATGTCCTTTTGTTTATGCTTGCTATCTCCATATGGATATGGCTCATTGTGAATAATATGAAAGGAAACAACAAAAAAGAGGGATGGGAGAAAAAGTCTTTCCAAGACTTTCACTGCATGGTGCATGCTGGGGCTCAGATTTTTTTGCCTTCTGCCAATACCAGACATCTTCAGAATGAAGCCAAGAAATACACTCTGACTCAGGGCCCCTTTCCTTCGACAAAAAGAGAAGTTGACAAGGCAACTACCTGCTAGGCTCTCCCAAACTTCAAGCTGTCTGAATTGTCAGATAGCAACTCTTCTTTCAAATAATATGAACGAGAAATCCCCAAAATTGAAGAAAGCTGGAGAATTCTTTGTTGAAGTTCTCACTAAGTTCTATGAGCATCCTTATAACTATTGTTTTGAATTCTGTCTCTGGTAGGTTGCTTACAGTTCATTTAGCACTTTTTTCTGGATTTTTCTCCTGTTCTTTCATTTGGCACATATTTCTTTGTTTCTTCATTTTGGCTGCCTCTCTGTGTTTGTTTCTATGTATTAGGTAGATCTGCTATGTCTCCAAGTCTTGCTGGGTGGCCTTATGTAGTAGGGGTTCTGTGGGGCCCAGTGTTTCAGTCTCCCTGGTCACCTGAGCCCAGTGCTCCAGGAGTGTCCCTTATATGAGTTGTGTGTACCTTTTTGTATCATTGAAACTTGATTGCTATTGGCATGTTGGTGGATGTGATTGACCCTTAGGTTGACTGGCTGTGGGGTTTGGACACATCCACAGCTTATGGGCAACTATGTGGAAGGCTTATCCCACTGGGTGGGAGTCACCCCAGCGGGCTCTGGTGCCTGTTGAGACTGCCCTTTGTGTGAGCTGCTTGTGAGCTAACTGGATGCTGCTGTGATCGGAAGCCAACCTCCAAGGATGTTGGTTCTGGGGTCTCTTGGGAGGGGCTCCGGTGCAGGCCCAGGTCACCCACTGCCTGTGACTGTTCAGGGACTACCTGGTAGGAGCTACAAAGGGATCTGTGATTGTTTGCTTCCTGTTCTACACCTGGAAGTGCGTGGGAGAGGCCACACTGCAAAATGATGATGTTTGCCACCAATACCGGGCCTGGGGTAGATGATCCTCAGAAAGCCAGGACATGTGGAGGCCTGCTGCCACCTGCCGGCTCCCTTAAGGTTCAGCAACTGATAGAGCCTCCTATGGTATGCAAGTTGGATAAGGCAGGGTCTCGGGGAATCACTAGAGTGGGAAGAGTTGTAGTTACCATGTTAATATAAATTCTGGTTTGGCGCGAGTGCTGAGCATGGAGCGACTCAATAAAAGTCTCAGAGCACACCAAGGCCACTTGTCAGACACTGGGGATCTCCCAGACTCTGACAGTTTTCTAAGAAATAGTGTAATGGGGGAGGAGCTGGCTGCTCACGGAGAAAGTGCCTCCAGGATTGGGGGAGGTGGGGTCCCAGTGAGTCAGCAGGATGGAGCAGTGGAGCTTACCAGGCCAGTCAGATTCAGATTTGGCCTGTGGAGTTTGGGCTCAACACAGGAAAGATGGCACCCACCTGCTGGGAGGAGAACCTCACACAGGGAAAATGCCCACTATCTTCCAGTCCTCCCCTCTAAGCCACACACTTCAGTCTACTCCCCCTTCCCCCATATGTTTCTGACGGCTCTCGAGTTACCATCCCTCTGCCAAAGCCTAAGGTGAGTACCTGCAAGCAAGTGAGTCTGTGCGTGGGCCATTTAAGAGGAGGAATGGGTTTCCCTCAGCCTTCCGTCCCACCTGGATGGTCGCAATACCCACTGTTTTTCACAGCCAGATGTTGTGGGGGTTCCTCTTCCCGGCACCAGAACCCCAGGCTGGGAGACTGGTGTGGGGGGCTGGGGTCCCTCACTCCTCCAGAGGGAACTTCTGCAGCTGAGACATCCCTCCTGATTCTTAATCATCACATGGAGATTTGGGGCCTGTTCTGCGTCTCGCCCCTCTTACCAGTCTCAAGGTGGCTTCTTCTTTACATTTTTAATCATGGGACTTCTGTTTGGCTAGATTTTAGGTGGTTCTCCAGGTTCATTGTTCTATGAGTTAGTTGTACTTTTAATGTATTCATGAAAGGACACAGGCACAGTGTTTATCTACTCCACCATCTTGGATCTCTCCCTGGTGTCTCCTAATTTTTATATGTGTGTCATTTCTGGCTCAGTTTCAATTAATTCATTATTCTTGTTATGAGCTATATTTTGTGGCTTACTTGTATGCTTAGTACTATTTGATTAGATGATAGATATTATGAATTTTATTTTGTTGGGGGCTGGATATTTATGTATTCCTATAAATATTCTTGAGCTCTGTTCTGGAGTGCAAGTAAGTTTTTAGGAAATAATTTTATTCTTCCAAATCTTGCATTAGTACTTTTAGGAAGTTCTAGAGCAATGATCAGTCTGGAGATAATCATTTCCTCACTTCTGAGACAATATCTTCTAGACTATTCTACTCAACTCTATGAATTATGAATTATTCTAGACCAGATATTGGTTTTCCCACCACTCTGAAACCTGTGTGATCTCTGGTCACTGTTCTTCTAATGCTTTTAGGTTGTTTTTTCCCCCAACCTCAAATAATTTCTTCACATGCATGCAGTGATCAACACTCTGCTGAATACTCAAAGGGACTCAGTGGAATTCTGGTATTCTTTCTGTGAGCAGTCCTCTTCTACCCAGTATAGTTATGCAGCGCATAGTGACATTTCAGTTGATGATGGACTGCATATATGCTTTTGTTTGCATAAGATTATTATGGAGCTGAAAAATTTCTACCACCTAGTGACCTGTTGTAACCTCATAGTCCAACACATTACTCAAATATTTGTGGTGATGCTGGAGTACACATACCCACTGTGCTGCCAGTCATAAAAAATATAGACATACAAATATGTACAGTACATAATATTTGATAATGATAATAAACAACTATGTTACTGGTTTATGTATTTACTATACTATACATTTTTTATTCATTAAATTTATTGTGGCGACGTTGATTAGTAAAATTATATTCGTTTCAAGTGTACAATTCTATAATACATCATCTATATATTGCATTGTGTATTCACCACCCAGAGTCACTTCTCCTTCTATTGCCATATATTTGATCCCCCTTTCACTCTTCTACCATCCTTCTCTCCACTTACCCTCTGGTGACCACTAAACTGCCTTCTGTATCTATGAATTTTTGTTTGTTTGTTTTTGTCTTGTTCGTTTGTTCCTTTCAGTGTTATATCCCACTTATGAGTGAAGTCATATAGTTCTCAAATTTTTCTGTCTGACTTATTTCACTTAGCATGATAATCTCAAGATCCATACATGTTGCAAATGGCACTATTTCATTTTTTCTTATGGTTGAGTGAGATTCCATTCTATGTACATAACACATCGTCTTTATCCAATTATCTATGAAAAGATGCTTTGGTTGTTTCCAGGTGAATAATTCTGCACTGAACATAGGGGTACATATTTCTTCATAAATAAATGTTTTCAGATTTTTTTGGGTACCCAAAAGAGAGATTGCTGGGTGGCATGGTAATTCTATTCTTAATTTTTTGAGGAACCTTCATACTGTTTTCCATAGCGGCTGTACCATTTTACGTTCCCACCATCAATGTCTGAGGGTTCCTTTTTCTCCAGAACCTTTCCAACACTTGCTATTATTTGTCTTGCTGATAATAGCTATTCTAACAGGTGTGTGGTGAAATCTCATTGTGGTTTTCATTTACATTTCCCTAATAGCTAGTGAAGTTTATCATTTCCTCATATATCTGTTGGCCATTTGTATATCTTCTTGGGAGAAGTTTCTGTTCAGGTCCTCTGACCATTTTTTAATTGGATTGTTTGGTTTTTTTTGCTGTTGTGTTGTCTGAGTTCTTTACACACTGATATCAGCCCCTTATCAAAGGTGTTGTTTACAAATATCTTCTTCCATTCAGTTGGTTGCCACTTTGTTTTGTGGATATTTTCTTTTGCTATGCAGAATCTTAGTTTGATATAGTCCCATTCATTTATCTTTGCTTTCACTTCCCTTGCCTTTGAAGTCAAATTTATAAAATCCTCTTTAAACCTGAGGTCCACAAGTTTAGTACCTATAATTTCTTCTATGGAGTTTATTGTTTCAGGTCTTATGTTTAGGTCTTTGATCCATTTTGAGTTAATTTTGGTATATGGTGATAGATAGCAGTCTAGTTTCATTCTTTTGCATGTGGTTTTCCAGTTTTTCCAGAACCCTTTATTGAAGAGGCTTTCTTTTCTCCATTGTATGTTTTTGGCTCCTCTGTTGAAAAATTTCTGCCCATATGTACGGGGGGTTATTTCTGAGTTCTCAATTCTATTCTATTGGTCTGTGTGTCTGTTTTTCTGCCAATACCATACTAGTTTTCTTTGTTTTTTAAAGATTTTATTGGGGAAGGGGAACAGGACTTTATTGGGGAATAGTGTGTACTTCCAGGACTTTTTTTCAAGTCAAATTGTTGTCCTTTCAATCTTAGTTGTGGAGGGCGCAGCTCAGCTCCAGATCCAGTTGCCATTGCCATTGCTAGTTGCAGGGGGCGCAGACCACCATCCCTTGTGGGAGTCAAACCGGCAACGTTGTGCTTGAGAGGGCACGCTCCAACCAACTGAGCCATCTGGAAGCTCAACGGCAGCTCAGCTCAAGGTGCCGTGTTCAATCTTAGTTGCAGGGGGCGCTGCCCACCATCCCTTGTGGGACTCAAGGAATTGAACTGGCAACCTTGTGGTTGAGAGCCCACTGGCCCATGTGGGAATTGAACCGGCAGCCTTCGGAGTTAGGAGCATGGAGCTCCAACCACCTGAGCCACGGGGCCGGCCCAATACCATGATGTTTTGATTATTGTCACCATAGTATCAATTGAAGTGTGATACCTTCAGCCTTGTTGTTTTTTCTTAGAATTGCTTTGGCTATTTGGAGTCTGTTGTGACTCCATACAAATCTGATGATTTTTTTGTTCTATTTCTTGAAAAAAATGTTATTGGGATTTTGTTGGAGATTGCATTAAATCTGTGTATTGCTTTGGGTAATATGGCCATTTTAACTATGTTGATTCTTCCAATCCATGAACATGAAATATCTTTCCATTTCTTTATGTCTTTTTCAATTTTTTTTAATAGCGTCATAGTTTTCAGTGTATAGGTCTTTCACATTCTTAGTTAAGGTCATTCCTAAATATTTCATTCTTTTTGTTGCAATTGCAAAAGGAATTGTTTTTCCATTTGTTTTTCTGAAATTTCATTGTTAGTATATAGGAATGCAATGGATTTTTGTGCAATTGATTTTGTATCCTGCAATTATACTGTATTTGTTCATTATTTCTAATAGTTTTTGTTGGAGTCTTTAGGGCTTTCTATACACAGAATCATGACATCTGTAAAAAGTTATAATTTGACTTCTTAATTCCCAATTTGGGAGCCTTTTATTTCTTTCTCTTGCCGGATTGCTCTGGCTAGGATTTCCAATTCTATGTTGAATAACAGTGGTGAGAGAGTCGTCCTTGTCCAGTTCCTGACCTTAGAGGAAAAGGTTTCAGTTTTTCACCATTAAGTATGATATTAGGTGAGGATTTGTCATATATGGCCTTTATTATGTACTTTCTTCTATACCCATTTTAAGCATTTTAATCCTAAATGGATATGGTATCTTTTTAAATGTGTTTTCTGCATCTATTGATATGACCATGTGATTTTATCCTTTATTTTGTTTATGTGGCATATCACATTGATTTTGCATATGTTGAACCATTCTTGTGCCCCTGGAATGAACTCCCCTTGATCATGATGTATAATTGTTTAACGTATTGTCATATTTGATTGGCTAGTATTTTGTTTAGGATTTTTACATTTGTTTTCACCAGAGGTATTGGTCTGTAGTTTTCTGTGTGTGTGTGTGTGTGTGTGTGTGTGTGTGTGTGTGTGTGTGCGTGTGTGTTTCTTATCAGGTTTTGGTATTAGGGTAATGTTGGACTCATAAAATTAGTTTGGAAGTACTGCCTCCTTTTCAATTTTTTGGAAGAGTTTGAGGAGGACAGGTATTAAATCATCTTTGGATATTTGGTGGAATTCACTAGTGAAGCTATCTGGTTCTGAACTTTGCTTTTGGGAGGTTTTGGATAATTGCTTCAATTTTTTTACTGTTGATCAGTCGATTTAGATTTTCTGCTTCTTCATGATTCAGTCTAGGAGGTTGTATATTTCTAAGAACTTGTCCATTTCTTCTAGGTTATTTAATTTTGTGACATATATTCCTTGGTAGTATTCTCATATGATCCTTTGTATTTCTGTGGTATCCATCATAACGTCTCCTCTTTCATTTCTGATTTTGTTTATTTGTGTCTTTTCTCTTTTATGCTTAGTGAGTCTAGCCGAAAGTTTGTCAATTTTTTAAAATCTCTTCAAAAAAACACCTCTTTGTTGCATTAAGTTTTCTATCGTCTTTTTGTTTTCGGTTTAATTTAATTCTGCTCTAATTTTTATTATCTCCTTCCTTCTGCTGACTTTGGGTTTCATTTGTTCTTCGTTTTCTAGTTCTTTAAGATGTAATGTTAGGTTATTTGGGGGTGTTTTCCGTTTCTTGAGATAGGTCTATAATGATATAAATCTCCCTCTTAATACTGTTTTGCACTTTCCGAATAATTTTGATATGATGTATTTTCATTCTCACTTGTTTCTATGTGTCTTTTGGTCTCACCTTTTATTTCTTCTCTGACCCAGTTGTTTTTTAATAGCATGTTATCTAATCACATGTTTGTGGTTTTTCCCAACTGCATTCTTTTTGCTGTTGTCTCCAATTACAAAGTATGGTGGTCAGAGAATATATTTGATATGATTTCAATCTTCTTAAATTTGCTGAGGCTAGTTTTGTGTCCCAACATATGGTCTATCCTTGAGAATGTTTCATGTACACTAGAAAATAATGTATATAGTCCGGTGTTCTAGGATAAAATGCTTTAAATGTCAAGTATGTCCATTTGGTCTAATGTGTCATTTAAGGTTGATATTTCCTTACTGATTTTCTGTTTTGGTGCTCTATCTGTACCTATCAATGGCGTATTTAGGTCTCCTACTATAATTGTGTTTTTGTCAGTTTCTGCCTACAGTTCTCTTAGTAGTTGTTTTTTATATTTTGGTGCTCCCTGATTGGGAGCATATACAGTGGTACCTCGGTTTTCAGACATCTCCATTGACAAACATTTTGGTTTATGAACTCCGTAAATTTTATGGCTCTATGGTGTCATTAGATAGTAAAATTCATGCTAAATTTGCAGTTTTAAGGGGTGATTTTATAGGTCTGGAACGGATTAATCCATTTTGCATTACTTTCTATGGGGAAATCGTGCCTCGGTTTTCCAATGTTCAGAACTTGTACGGTCTTCTGGAACAGATTACATTAGAACACCAAGGTACCACTGTATATTGATGAATGTTATGTCTTCTTGTTGTATTATCCCCTTTATCATTATAAAATTTTAATCTTTGTCTCTCATTAAGCTTTTTTATCCTGAAATATGTTTTGCCAGCTGTAAGTATGACTACACCTGCTTTTCTCTGGATGCCATTTGCTAGGAGTATTGCTTTCCACCCTTTCACTTTGAGTCTATATTTGTCCTTGTAGCTGAGATATGTCTCTTGAAGGCAGCATATGGTTGCGTTTTGTTTTTTGATCCAATCTGCTACTCTGTGCCTTTTTATTGGTGAGTTAATTCCATTTACATTAGGGTGATTATTGATATGTGAGGATTCCCTATAGCCATTTTATCTTTTGTTTTCTGGCAACTCGGCGTCCTCATTATTTCTTTTACTTTGTGTTTCTGTCTGTCATTTTAGTTTGGTGGTATTCTATGAATTTTTCCTCTGTTTCCACTTTTTTGTGTTATGTGTCTCAGTTCTAGATTTTTGTTTTTTGAGTGATTTATGTAAAAGAACATTTCATATATGCAGCAGTCCTTTATCTTCAGCATGCATCTTATCTCCATTCCCCTTTGCAAATTCAGACCTTTACTCCCTCCACTTTTATGTTTTTGTTGTCGCAAATTATCCCTATTTATGCTCTGAGTTAATATCTGAGTTTCAGTAGCTAATTGTCTTACTTCTTCTCTTTTTATTTTGTATGTTTTTATCTTCTTTATCCTTTATGTTATGCTTAAGTGTATAGTTTCCTATTCTGTGTAGGAGTTGCCATGCCCTGCTTCTCTCTGTTTGTTAGTAATCTTGCTCATAATTTTGTCTCCTTTTGTCTTTTTGTTTCAGAGTGAATAATAGCCTCTTTTAGTATTTCCTGTAATGCAGGCCTTGTGGTGGAAAATTCCCTCAGCTTCTGTATTTCTGGAAATGTCTTTATTTCTCCTTCATATCTAAAGTGTAACTTTGCAGGATATATTATTATTGGCTGGTAATTTCTCTCTTTCAATAGTTTGAATATTTTATTCCATCCCCTCCTGGCTTATAGAGTTTCTGCTGAAACATCTGATGATAATCTGATGAGATTTTCTTTGTAGGTTACTACTGAGTTTCCCTGAAAATAAGACCTAACTGGAAAATAAGCCCTAACATGATTTTTCAGGATGACATGCCTTGAACAGAAGCCCTAATGTGTCTTTTGGAGCAAAACTTAATATAAGTCCCAGGCTTATTTTTGGGGAAACACAATAACTTCTTTTTCCTGGCTGCCTTGAGAATTCTTTCTTTGTCATTAGTTTTTGACTGCTTCAATATAATGTGCATTGGAGAAGTCCTGTTAGGATTGAGGTAATTAGGTGTTCTGTTTGCTTCTTGAATTTGATGATCCAGTTCTTTCCATAGGTTTGGAAAGTTCTCATCAACTATTTGTTTGAATAGACTCTCTGTGTCCTTCTCCCTCACTTCTCCTTCTGGTGTTTTTATATTGTTCTTTCTGATTGAGGCAAATAGTTCTTGTATAGGTCTTTCATTTATTTTAACTTTCAAGTCACTCTCTTCTTCCATGTGCATCATTTCCAGATTTCTACCTTTGATGTCATTAATTCTTTCATCCATCTAGTCAGCTCTACTTCCTAAGCTGCCTATTTCATTCTTTATCTCTTTTATTGAGTTCTTCAGCTCCAGAATTTGTATTTGTTTCTTTTTTTTTTTTTTTTTAATTTCAATTTCTTTGGTAAAATATTCATTTTGTTTGTTGATTTTATTTCTGAGTTCATTAAATTGCCTATCTGAGATTTTTTTATTTTTCATCTTAGAAAACAAAATTATCTGTGATTTAAGTCACCTATTTCTATGTCTTTAACTTTATTTTCTGGAGATTTTTCATTTTCTTTCAGAGCTGCCTTGTTACCTTGATAAGTCATGGAAATTAATAGATTATTTCTCTTCCTGAGCATCTGCGGGAGTGAATTCTGCAGCAGGTTGTTAGGAAGAGGTCCTTCTTTTGCCTTCCAGTAGGTAGCACTGAAGCATTTTATTTTCTTTTGAGATGTTCTCACATGGCTGAGAGATTTGCTGGGGGAGGTGAACTTCTCCTATGAGACCAGGTCACCTCAGTCTCAGAGCATCACCCCCATGGGAGAATGTGGTGAGTGATGTGATTCTGAGCCCCTGAAATCCTACTGCTGCCCTGCAGCCATAGGCAGAGCTGTGTGCCTGGGCAGTCCTGGGTGACCCTGCTGTGATCAGTCAGCTGCAAAAGGTGGAGGTGGCGTGGGCTGAGAGCCGCAGCTTATGTGTTTGTGGTTTTGCTCTCTTCCAAGTAATAACGACTGCCAGACCACAGCTGCTTTGCCCCTATGGCTCCTCCCTTATCAATGGAATTAGCTGCACTGTGTGTCTGCCACTCAGGAACTGTTTTTCTATTTCTTAGGGCTGTAGATATTCTGTTTTTTTAATCCAACACTGCTATCATTTCTAGGATCTGCTGCTAACACTGGGAAGTTGTGGGAAAGGCAAGCTCTGGAAGGGTGGGGGCAGGAGGCCAGGCCCCAAGGCTTTGTTTACTGCCTGGAAGTAAGGGCTGTTAGACCATAGTTGTCACACTTTTGTGTTTGGTCTTTGCCCCAAGGTCTCTGCCCTGATTGCTGGGCTCTGCCATATTATAGGCTGATCCCTCAGGCAGAATTGCTGGGGCCACAGAGAGTGCACCTGCACTTTCAAGTCCTCCTCTCTCCTGAGACTGCAGTGAGCTCTGAGCTGTGTCCTGTGGCCCCTGGCTCTGTACTTCTCCCTTCCCGCCTCCCCTGTTTGCCCTGATTTGTCTACACTCAGATGTTTCAAAGTGCAAATCTCTGAGATGCATTTGTGTGTTGCATAGGGAATCCTTTGTTGAATTATAGCTGTTCAATTTGTTGTAACTTCAAGGGGAGATATCAAGGAGCATCCCTTATGCAGCTATGTTTCTGATGTCACGCTATACTATACATTTTACTCTTATTTTAGAGTCTACTCTGTGTACTTATATAAAAAAATTGTTGTAAAATAGTATGCTGTACTATACCGGCAGCAGCCTCACACATATCGTACTTACTGAGTCTCTTGATTGTGCAATTTTCTCTTGTGCTTAATTTAATTTCATATTGTTTTATACAGTAGCATGCTGAATCGGCTTGTAGCCTAGGAGCAGTAGGCTACACCATAGAGTCTGGGTGTGTAATACCATCTAGGATTATTTATGTCTATGATGTACGCACAACGACAAAATCGCCTAACAACATATTTTTCAGAACGTACTCTGTCGTTCTGTTCATGACTGTACTCTGTCCTGAAAATTATAGCTGCCTTGGTCTCCCTAAATACATAACTTCATTTCCTTAACTCAGGAAATCTACCTGGATCCACCTGCTTTTCCCCTCTCTTCATTGTAGCCGGGAAGCTCTCTTGAGATATTAAACTAGGGCAATCATAAGGTGGAATTTAATAGTTTCCTGTTTCTCAGGGATCAGTGTTCTTCACTAACTGATGTCTATTGTCTTGGGAAGTATTGATTCATATATTTTTACTCTTTTTTTCCCCGTTTTTTTTTTTTTTTTTTCAGGCAGGAGGCTATGTCCAGTTCTTCCTTTTCCAACATGTCCAAGTCTGGAATTCATAAAATTTTCTTTTAAAATTTAAAGTCAGATGACATCAATCTCCTCTTAAAACCCTTTTGCAGCTCATTTTGTTCTTAACATAAACTCTAAACTTCTCATTAATGCCATAAAGCCAAAGTATAATTTGACTCCTGACTGCTTTCTAGCCTTATGTTGCATTCTTCCAGGAATTTGTATATGTAGTTGAGGTAAAATCCTCTTCTCTTTTTCTTTATAACCGGAAATATAATATAATATAATATAATATAATATAATATAATATAATATAATATAATATAATATAATATAATATAATATATGTAAATATATATAAAGAATATAATATATATTCTTTAGTTTGCTTATTTTTACTTATGAATATATCCTGTAGAAATTTATGTCTGAGAACATAAAATCTACCTTTTTTTTAAATGGCCATATTTTATTTCAAGAAAGAAAATATAATTTGTTAACTTATAATAAGTTATGATGTATCCTTTTAATCCATACAGAACCTTTATGACCTTTTCTTGACCTATGAATAGATTTAATTTGAAATTTATAGCTGTACAATTAGGGACTTCACAAAATTTCTATTCTTTTGGCCTCCTGAACATAGTGTCAGCTAATGAGACTAAAGTGGAAAATATATTTTCATTTCCAATTTTAAAGTCTTTGTAAAGAGAAAGAACTGACTTTCTGATTTAAATTTCTATACCAACAACAATCACTCCCACTTAGAAAGAGTACCATTAAAGAGACTATACCTTTTGTAAATTCCTTTACAGGAGCTATGGCTGCCAATGTTTGTCCTAGCACCTCTTCTGCCATATGTACTAAATATGGCTACACAGGAGTTTAGGGAAAGCAGGATGGGGCTAATTTGTCAATAGTTGAAACATGCCTTCATTTAAAAGTGATCCACAGGCTTTAAATATATATGCACATAATGTGTATTTTTAATATAAAAATACACATTATGTGCGTACATCACATATATGTTATTTAAGGTCACAATTTCAATTTCTCAGATTTTCATTCAACAGGGTGCCATTTGAATCAGGATTGTTCATCACAGCAAGTGATACTAATCCTGCTTTTAGAATGAGGGACACAAAGCTCAGAGGTGTGAAGGGATTGCAGTTACTTTCTAAAAATTTTGAAACTACTATTTTAGCAAATAAAATTACATTTATTTATTTATTTATTTTATTTTTTTTAGATTTGAAACATTTATTTTGTCTTGAGGTATTATTATTAGGGGAAAAAAAGACAGTTCATTTGCTTACCTTTGTTTCCTCAGGGGAGTTTGAGCTCATAGTAAATCTAAAAAATTATTTGTTAGAGGAAAAAATAAATTAATTAATCTCAGAATTTTAATAGGGAAAATTTACTAACAAAATTAGCAATGTGTGTTAAACGGCTGGTCATCGATAAGCTCATCATAATTTTAGAATTTTTGTACAATAATACCTATATTAGCATAATCAAGTCATTCATTGGAATATAAGCCTTGCCATAAAGATGTAGCTCTATGAGGACAAGGATATTTTGTTCTGTTCACCGCTATATCTATTGCACTTATAATAGTGAATGACATATAGTAGGAGCTCAATAAATATTTGATGAGTTAATAATTTTGAACATAGTTGGTTAGAGAAAAATATAAAATATTTTATTTAACTGCATTAGTTAAAAAGCTCAGTCAGCATACATAATTAGGATTTCACATTGGTATAGACACAATAAAATAATTTCAGTGCAAGAGAATGAAATATAAATTGCGTATTTTTCCTGAAAAATACTTAGTTCTTCTGTTATATATTTATAATGGCTATAAATTCTAGAAACAGGTAAAGTTAACCTCAAATATTACAAATCACTAATATATCCTGGGAATACAAACATTATTATCTTCTAATTTTTATTTTTATTTTTTTCCCCCTAAAACCAATATGCTTTCTGGTAGGTTGAATTCACCCAAGTGCTAGGCATGGATTATTACTGACTCTAGCCAATAAGCAATAACAGGTCCTGGCCAAAATGACTACTCCCTGCCCCCATGAAATAGCCTATAAATTAATCAGGGCACTGAGAAGCCAGAACTTATAGAGAATCCTGAGAAAAAGAAAAATTTTCACTTTTTAGAAAGAAATTGCTGCAGATAATTTTTTCTTTCCTGGGATAGGACGGTATGATACGAGGAGAGGATATGATGCATCGCATTATTGTCGTCATTTTGATTCCAGTCAGGGAAAGTGCCTAGAACTTTTGGGGTGAGGCATCTTATAGAGTCTATCAATAAGGCAAAATCATGGAAAGCAATTTTGAGAGTCAGGATTTGGTCCATAGTTACACTGTTGAGCTATGAAGCCATGATAAAAGGCTTGCGCTGCTGTAATTGTGGTTCAAAATAATATCTCAGTAAAAAAATTAAAAAAAAAACAAAACAAAAAATACCCCTCTTTGAAGCCATTTATTATTGATTACATTTCTTTCTAGAGCAGAAACATATTTTATTGGTCTATACACACCTGTGGCTGTGCAAATTTCAAATTGAGCAGTTGTCTCCTAAATCTATTGATGGACATTTGGAAACATCCTTAATTTAACTTTCTCTAAGAATACTACAACAGTGCACTCCTTAAAGTAAATGTAGGTGAGTTTACCGTGGCTGTGATTTCAGTATAAAGATTTCAGACAAATTAGGAAGATTAAAGTCAGTGTTTTGAGTAGCAGAGGGAGGTAAAATCCCATTCAACAGGGTGGGATTTAAATCAGGATTGCTCATCACAGCAAGCTATACTAATCCGGCTTTTAGAATGAGGGACACAAAGCTCAGAGGAGTTAAGGGATTTGTACCAAGTTTAAAGGTAGTAATTTGAAAGCCAGTATTTGAATAGAGAATCAATATCATCTTTTACTTTTATAAAATTCTCATGCCCTCTCTTAAACAGAATGTCTACATGACTATCTTACCTCACGCTTTGTCAGGTGTGGTAAGAGCCATATGGACAATGCTAGGGCAAAGTCAGCTGCCACTGACTTAGGTAAAATGCCATGTCCAGATGTTACCCTCTGCTGTTGCTATGTCATTCTAATTGACTCCCTGGGGATTCTCAGTTTGAGCCACGGAGGGCCCACTTCAGCTTTGGAGTTGTGAGTGAGTAACTGATGACAGAGGTTGACTGGGTTTGTTTGTGTATGTGCAAGTGTTGAGAGCAGGAGGTTATCCAAAGGGCAATTGTCACTACTCCTAAGGCCCAGTGGAAACTACGCCTTGGTTATCAGCTTTTACCTTTAGCACAATTAAGTGTACATTTAAAAATATAAAAGCACCTAAAACTTATTAACTAATAGGCAACGATTCTTTTAAAAACAAAATAAAGAAGGCTAATACAAATATATATGCATATTTGTACACACATTCACAAAGTATATGCATATATTTGAAAATACACAAAATATTTTTAAGTGTACATGAGTATATTATCTAAGAACAATGACATCTTTCCTGGAAGCTCACATAATATTTAAGATTTTTAGTGCAGTGCCACGTAAATGATTTTGCTTTTGGTTATTCTAAAGTTCTCTGTTTGGTCTTGAATATAGCTTGAAATATATATACTCTGTTAAAAAATTACTCTACCTTCTAATCCTTTATCTTACTCTAATTAAATCTTAGCCAAAAGGAACATAATCTTAAATTTCTCTATAGGAATGACAAAGGTGTATATAGGGATTTCTTTTTTCTACATAAGCCACCATCACAGATTTTCAGTTGTATGTGGCCCAACTCTAAAAGTGATGGACAAATTCTGACTTTTTTTTTTTTCAATTAAAATAACTCAGTAGTTTTATAACGGAAAATGAAAGCAGATGAATATCTGAACTTCTGTCAAATTGCGCCTTGTATTTTACATCACTAATTAAAGGGAGGCATTCTTGAAACATAATTTAAATTTTCATAAGGTTTTATCTGGATAATCTGGTGTCAATCTGGAGAGATAGCAAAACGTAAAATGAAGAAATGAAAGCAAATCCATAGATAGATATGAAGTTGTAAAAGTCACAGAGATTCTACTAAAGGAGAAAAGACTCAGAAGCAGAGGATAAGATGGTAGTTTGCTTTCAAAAGATTGATCTAAATTAAAATGAATGTTAAGAGGCTGCTGATAAAAATTGATTATTCTTTTGCTCTGAACTCCATTAGGAAATGTTTTTTCCTGTGATTACACACATACATATATAGAATGATTGATACTATAAGGATTTAAATAAGAGAAAATTATAGGCATAGTTTTAAGCTGTTTCTATGATTATTTGTTTCTTTTAGAAGTAGTTATACTGTTAATTTGTATGTACACTCAACAAAAGAAAGTATCTTAAATAACATTGTTTAATTTCAATAATAATACCAACCTATTTCTTAAACACTTTCTCTGGGACATGTGAGTATTTCATATTTAATTAAAATATTCACAATAGGATATCAATTATATGAAATGAAATATAACTATTTATTATTTGATAAATAGCTTTATCAATTAGACAAACTAAAAAACTTTCCTCTTAGATGTGTGTCATAATGATTATTTTTGCTGTCAGAGATAATGCATTTTTCAGTCATGTTTTGTAAGCTGGAATCTTAATTAACAATGGAGATATATCTATTCTGTTACTTTGATATTTCTTAATAAACATTGTTATAATTGGCTTATTAATTATAATTAAAAGTAGTAAAGATAGAAAGTCAGAATGAAAATGAAACTCTTCAATGATTCAATTTTGGAGTTTTTATATGAATAAACAAGAGTAAATAAATATTCACAATACATCAGAAAATTGAACACAATAATTTATAAAATGTTAACAATAAAATAAAATGTAATATTTGACATAGTACCTCATCGTATGGGGAATTTAAACTTAATTCTGTTATATTAAAAAGTATATGTTCATAAAATTTAGTTTTTAAGGAATTATAAAATTTAAAAAATGTTGCACTATTTATTACATTTTTCAACATTAGTAATTCCCATTCCCATCACTCACTGTTTTTCTTCTGTTTCTAAATCTTTCCTTCATAAACTATAAGTTTCCTTTACATGATGTTGCTTAATGTTTTTCAAACTACATGTTAAAATTTACTAATTAGCCACAGGGAATTTTTTAAACTTCATAACTACAGAATAGAAAATATTAGAGTACTTGCATGCATTATTCTAAGTTTCATAGAAAAATTTGCTACAATTATGTAAACTGGGTTGCAATGAAAACTAATTCCTTTTTTTTTTAAATTAAAGTTTATTGGGGTGACAATTGTTAGTAAAGTTACATAGATTTCAGGTGTACAATTCTGTAATACATTATTTATATCTCACATTGTGTGTTCACCACCCAGAGTCAGTTCTCTTTCTATCACCATTTATTAGACCCTGTTTATCCTCTTCTAGAGCCCCCCTCCCTCTTTGCCCTCTGGTAACCCCTAAACTATTGTCTATGTCTATGAGTTTTTGTTCCTTCATTGCTCTGTCTTGTTCTTTTGTTGTTTTCAGTTTTATGTACCACATATCAGTGAAATCATATGGCTCTCTACTTTTTCTGTCTGACTTACTTCACTTAGCATTATAATCTCAATATCCATCCATGTTGTCACAAATGGTCCTATTTCATCTTTTCTTACCGCCGAATAGTATTCCATCGTGTATATATACCACACTTCTTTATCCATTCAGCTATCGAAGGACATTTAGTTGTTTCCATGTCTTGGCCACCATAAATAAAGTTGCAATGAACATTGGAGCACACTTGTCTTTACGGATAAATGTTTTCAGATTTTTTGGGTAGATACCCAGGAGAGGGATTGCTGGGTCATATGGCAATTCTATTCGTAATTCTTTGAGGAACCTCCACACTGCCTTCCATAACGGCTGCACCAATTTGCATTCCCACCAACAGTGCATTAGGGTTCATTTTTCTCCACAACCTCTCCAACACTTGTTATTAATTGCCTTGTTAATGATAGTCATTCTAACTGGGGTGAGGTTATATCTCATTGTGATTTTTATTTGCATTTCTATGATGATTAGTGATGTTGAGCATTTTTTCATATGTCTATGTGCCATTTGTATGTTCTCTTTGGAGAAATGTCTCTTCAGGTCCTCTGCCCATTTTTCAATTGGGTTGTTTGGTTTTTTTGTTGTTGAGTTGTGTGAGTTCCTTGTTTTGGATATTAGCCCCTTATCGGAGGTGCTGTTTGCAAAAATCTTCTCCCATTCAGTTGGTTGCCTCTTTATTTTGTCAGTGGTTCCTTTTGCTGTGCAAAGCTTTTAAGACTGAATTTCTTACTGTAGGGTTTGGTAAAATATGACTGAAAAGCCACTGGATTGGACGAAAGGCAACTGAAGAACACTGTGTATATACTTTCGTTTTTTTGTATCAGTAGTTCATTTACTGCATTTTATCTGTGTTTTGGAATATATACAATGAATATGATCAAGTGGGCCACTTTCAACATTGCAATCAAGACTTCACTGATGGTTGACGAATTGCTCAGAGGGATGAAAAACGAAGTGTTGGACTTAATCATTTTACTGTCAGAGATCTATGTATCAATTGGTGGTGAAAAACATCCTTGAGAGTAGAAGCTGGCTATTACTTAATTAGCATTAGAATATTACAGGCACAGATTTTCATTTCATAACCATATTTCAAATGAATTATGAAACTAAACAGAAATCAAAGATGTAATACAACATGTAGGTACTGCAAAATTAAGATGGGTTTAGCAATATATAACAGACTCTACTGAAGTGGGTTACTGTGAATTTGGAAAAAAAAAAAAAGTCCCTGAGCACAGAAAGACTCAGAGCATGGATGCATTGGTAAAAATCTTATAATCAAATATGATGCAATATTTGATATTACACTAGAAGAATGTGACATTAAGCTCAGATTATTTTGTGAGATGAAAATAAACTGATAGTTATAAGCTGACAAAAACAATTATACCAATTTCAGATGTTGGGGTATGTGTGGCATAATTGTTTAGAGCCACAATGTGAAAATGGCATTGGAGAAGACATTTTGGTTCTTGCTCAGTAACATTAAATCCTTAGATTATGCCACTTTCCATAAAAGAATATACATACATACATACATGCATACATTGATGGCTGTTTCTATAAGCAGGTATTCTATGTAATCTCTATTTTTTTTAAATTCCTCTTTTTCCAATTTTTAACACTAAGCCTATATTATTTTTATTTTGACT
Source organism: Rhinolophus sinicus (assembly GCF_057876585.1). NCBI lineage: Eukaryota > Metazoa > Chordata > Mammalia > Chiroptera > Rhinolophidae > Rhinolophus > Rhinolophus sinicus. The sequence goes on from NC_142517.1 coordinate 95,146,256, forward strand.
TTTAACTTTTTAATTAAATTGTTAATGTAGTATAATACAACATTAAATAAGTTTTTATAAAAAAGAGCTTAATTCAAATTCTACCCTGGCATACAACTGCTTTCATTTATCCGTCTGGATCACGCTTATAATGAGGATAAAAGAGGATAACTCGATAGTAATATGTATAACCATAAACCTATAAATATAGATTTATAACTAGACATACATTTTAATAACTTAAAAAACGGCTTCTAATGCCTTTGTTATTCACGCTATTTTAGTTCTTTTTTTTCTTCCCTCTCCCCAGCTTTATTGAGATATAATTGGCATATAATATTGTGTAAGTTTAAGGTATAAAATGTAATAATTTGATACACATATACATTGTGAAATGATTAATGTATTTGTTAACACATTGTTAACACAGCCATCACATTTTTTTTTTTTTGGTGTGGTGAAAATATTTAAGACCTATTGTCTTAACAACTTTCAGGTATATAACACAGTGTTATTACCTGTAGTCATCTGCTGTTCATTAGACCCCCAGAACTTGTCTTATTTAGCTAGTTATATAATATTATTACAATATATAATTTTATTATAGAATCAACTATTTAGCTATTATTAACATATAGTAGCTAATATTTAATAATCGTTTATTGTGTGCCAGATACTGTGCTCGATTTATCTCATTTATTTCTCTCCTCAAAGAGATGTTTGTGCTCTTTGACGAACATCTTCTCATTCCCAGCTGCAGGTAACCACCATTCCACTCTCTGTTTTTACGAATTTGACTTTTTTAAAGGTTCTACATATAAGTAAGAACAGTTATTTGTCTTTCTCTGTCTGACTTATTTCACTCAGAATAATGCCTTCAAGTTTCATTCATGTTGCAAATGATGAGATTTCCCTCTTTTCGTGGCTGAATAATATTCATATATTTACATATATGCTATTTTAATTCTTGAACTTTTCTTGACAAACTGCACTTTCTACAACAACCTTTCCTTACTTTCCTGGCTTTGCATCCTGGGATTAATTTTCTCACAGAAAGCCCTCTCTTGGATCTGATTCTTAGCCCACTTCTCTCTGTTTGCACTTTTGGGCTTCCTTTCTTGATTCTGGCTTAGACTATCTTTTTGCCATGTTGGGGCAACTCTCTAAATCAGCTGGGACTCCAGAATCAAGACTTTGCTCTGACCTTAGTGGTTCTCAACTTCGGCTGTCAATAGGGCACTTTCAAATGTGTGTGGGTTCTGCTCCAGAACAGTGAAATCAGAGTATCTGGGGGGTAGAGTGCAGGCATTAGGACTGTTTTAAAATTTCCTACTTTATTCTAAAGTGCAGCTAGGAGTGAAATCATTGCTCTGGAGAACACTCTGTCAGCCTTGGTGGCATTAGCATTTTGTGCTGAATAATTCTTTGTTGTGGGAAACCATCATTCTTGTGCATAAGATATTTAACAGCATCCCTCACCTCTGCCCACTAGGTGCCAGTATCAACTCCTCCTACCCAACCGTATCACCACAAAAGGTATCACTAGATCTTGCCAAATAAGTTTCTGGGGGCAAAATCATCCCCATTTGAGAACTGCTCTACAAGTAGAACATAATCAGATAAAAGGGTTAATTATGAAACTAGAGTTCTAAAGTAAAGTAAAGAGGAAGGCAGTGTGACTCAGTCAGGGGCTGACATGTTTCAGGATATATTGGGCATGGCTCTGGTGGAACAGACTCCAGGTAAAAAACCTGATGCTGACCACTTATATGGGGCAGCTATTTGGAAAGCTGGCCCAGCTTCAGGTGCTTGAATGAGAGGCATCTAGTATGTATAGTCAGCTAACTGGAAAAAGCTGGTGCTGGATGCTCCATGTGCAGCAGTGGAGTGCCTTACAGAGTAATGATGTACAACAATGGTGGTTTCCAGGACAGGAGATATTTACATGTCTTACCGAATAGAGCCAGGGTTAAGTCACAACATGGAAAAGCAGAAATGAATAGTGGACCAGTAGGGACTGCACTGCGTGACTAATAACAGACACAGCGTAAACAGGTCAGGGCAATTTTTCTTACATAACCAAAAATCTTCAGTAGGCAGTCAAGAATTGGTGCAACTTCAAGATTTTGCAAGGTCCCAGAATCTTTCTGTGTTTTCTGTCACCCTTACACTTAGCTTATGATTGCACATGCTTATGATTGCAAGGTTTCGGCTATACCTCCAGACATTGCATTAACATTTGGACAGGAAAAAAGAACATGGGTTCAGGGCCAAGAATAAAATCCAAAGGCCTTTCTCTTAGAAAAAGTAAAGGACCTTCTGCCTTTCCCAAAGAAATCTAATTACATCTTATGGACCAGAATTCTGCTAATAGACATGCTAGCTTCAAGGGAGGCTGGGAGATAGAATATTTTAGCTATTCTCATTGCCACTTAGGAAAAAGAAGCCCATTAGTAAGAAAGAAGGAGTGAAGGAGGAATGGATATTGGGCAAGCCTCCAGCAGCTTCGACAACAAGTCATCTGAAATTTAATCTTGTAACCTAGAAGACAACCATTCAGAAAAATTCAGGAAAATAACCCAAGCACTACATGAGAAAAAAGGAAAGAAGTTACCCTGTAACCAAGCCAAATATCTGTCTCACTCCGGGAGGATTTTGATTATTTTCTACTGAAGAGTGGGCCAATTTCATGACACAATCAACCCCAATCCTATAAATTGACGCAATTAAACTATTTTACAGAGCTGGCAATTGGTTAATCTGGCTGGAGTAGGGAATAATAGGACAGAATCTGAGTAAAATCTGACTTGTAGGCAATACTATGTGTAATTTGCAGTATGTTGTCCATTTTCTCAGAAAAAGCGTGAAAAAAAGGAATTAGTTAAGATTCACAGAATTTTGAGATTCCAGACTTCTTGGGGTTAATTGTATTCCTTAAAATGTACTCTATTCTGTTTTCTAAAACCTTAGCTTAAAAGCATCAAACCTTTAAAAAACACCACTTGATATATCATTTTTATTTTTGGGCAGCAAATCATGTCTTTGCTGTGCAAGCCTTACTATGTGTTTTTCTTTTCTGTCTATGCTCATAAGCTATAGGAAGACAAGGGCTAGATATTAGTTATTGCCTAATGGGATATCTCATTTTATAGAGAATATTTTTATGCTTCACAGTTGTTCAATCAATGACATATTTATTTGTTTATATGCATCTCCTTTTAGTCTTTTAAAATTATAATAATGAGTGTATTCCATCTATTGATCCAGACTTTAAATATTTCAGATTGTAATTCATTTGCTAAAAGAGAGTACATATATTATAGTAATAGATTCAGAAGAGGTTTTGATTACATTTTTTCAACAAGAGTGTTATTTTTATTTGTACAACATATCTTTTATTGGTGCTCCATGAAAAGACATTCTTTATTTTCCAAATAGTGGTCACAATTTTTTTCAGTAAGACATTGTGGATATTAGTTATAATTTGTTAGGATTGGTATGGCCAGAGTGACTAATTTTCAACTGAAATTGGATTCACAAAATGTATACTGGAGACTTCGGGTCAAGATGGTGGAGTAGGTAAACATTGTGTTCAACTCTTCCCATGACCACATCAAAATTACAACTAAATTATAGAACAATTACCCTTGAGAATCATCTGAACACCAGCTGAACATAGCTTCTATAACTAAGGATATAATGAAGCCATATGGAGACTAGAACTTTGGAAATAATAACACATGTGTGTTCCTGAAAATCTTGTCTCCTGCAAGATTGTGGATTGAAAATAACAGGAAAACAGGATTGAATAGATCCCTCAAATTGAAAACAAGTACACTGGAGTTGAATATTTCACTGGGAAAGTAGTGTTTTGTTTTGTTTGTTTTAATAACAGACATTTGTGAATCTTCTAGGGAATTACATGGCTTCTTGTAAGGCTCAGGGGTCCACTTAATAGTTCTCAACCTAGACTTATGGAGCAATGTCTAATAAAAATGCAATGTGAGCCACAAGTGTGATTGTAACTTTTCTAGCAAACATTAAAAAATTAAAAAGAAACAGGTAAAATTGATTTTAAGAATACACTTGATTTAAACTCATAGATCCAAAACATTTACAAGCAATGTTAATAATATGAAAATTGTAATTTAACATTGTAAGTGTTAAATGTTATAAATGTAATTTAACATTCTTTCTATTCCTATTGTTTCTTTGAAATCCATATATGAATTTAGCATATCTGAATTTAGACTTGTTCATAGATACATATGGCTAGTGGCTACTGTACATAGCTCTAAAAGCACAGCTCTAAATGCTTAACTTCTGTGGTTTCAAGGCATCAGAAAACTATATCGCTCAATAAAGGGAAAACGAAAGTATACTTTAATTATTTTCTCAACAAGAACAGCCTCCAAATTTAGAGATATCAGTAAGAATCAAATATCTGCTTTTGTAATTTATTAATTTAACTGCATCATATATTTAAAATTGCATCCTCTAAAAATAACGTATTAATTAAAATATGATTTTTTTCACTCATCTCAGGAAACCATTTTATTCAGACTTTTCCCATGGGTCTCAACATTCATGTCTTTGGCACCCATAGAGTCCTCTAACTATTTTCTGGAGCACATAACCTTTACTATGGCCTGAGTTGATAGAGATACAACCCTTTATGAATTTTAATCTAATGTTGTCACAGTAAATTTTAACTCAAGTCACAAAACTTATTTATGTAACGGTTGGACAGTCGTTCTCCATGGTGAGTGTGGAGGTAGTTTGCTGCTCAGGGGACATTTGGTAATGTCTGGAGACATTTTTGTTATCATATCACAACTGGGAGCAGGGTGTTATTGGCATCTAGTGGGTAGAAAAAGCTCCTAAATACATTACAATGAACAGGACAGTCCCCCACAACACAGAATATTCTGGCGTGAAACGCAATAGAGCCAAGGTTGAGAAACTTTGGGTAGGAATTGTTTTTTTTTTTTTTATTCATCCTGTAGGTATATATTTGCGATGTTTTCTCTAGAACCCTCACAGTGGCACTTTTGAAAGTGACCTTTAAAAATTGTTTACAATATGGTCCAACACTTTAAATTCTAATATGAACTCGTATGAAAAATGAATAAATATGTAGTAAGTCTTTGGTGTTCTTTCTATTATTCTGTGAGTTGATTTCTAAAACATCTCAAATTAGCACAGATTTAGGTCATTTGAAGCCGTTGTATTAAAATGAGTCCATTCTTTTATGTGAAAAGGATTTAAAAATGGGTGTTTTCTCATTCCTGAGAAATAATATTTTGAGGGGAAAAGACTTTAACTTTTTTCACACATAATATTAACAGATAATTTTCACTTGTGGTCTCCAGGGTTCCCAGACTGGTGGTGCTGTATATTATTCACAGGAGACAAAGTCTTGATAAGTATTATTATCTTAAAGAAAATAAATACTTAATTTTTTAAAGCGGTTTTAAGTTTACAGCAAAATTGAAGGAAAGTATAGAGATTTCCCATAGACCCCCTGCCCTGACGCACATATATTCTTTCTTATAATGAATACCCCCACCACATTTGTTACAATTGATGAACCTACCGTGTTTCCCAAAAAATAAGACCTAGCCGGACCATCAGCTCTAATGCATCTTTTGGAGCAAAAATTAATATAAGACCCGGTCTTATATTTTAATATAAGACCGGGTCTTATATAGTATAATATAATATAATATAATATAATATAATATAATATAATATAATATAATATAATATAATATAATATAATATAATACCAGGTCTTATATTAATTTTTGCTCCAAAAGATGCATTAGAGCTGATGGTCTGGCTAGGTCTTATTTCTGGGGAAACAGGGTACATTGATATGTCCTTCTCACCCAAATGTCATAATTTACACTAGCGTCCACTCTTGGTGTCATACATTCTGTGGGTTTAGAAGGACTGGAAGGATCATTCCCAAGTGTCTGAGTCAAGTCTCTGGTGGACATGGTGAAATGTCGTGCAGATCTCCCTCAATAAGGGGCTCATTGCCCTTGCTGCTGAATGCCTCTTCGGGAATAGCCTTAGCTGCAGAAAGCCTCTTTGCCCAAAGTCCTGCCTTCTCAGGGTGGTTCACTGCCAGTGACTCAATAATGAGAGAATATAAAGACCATATCAGCACAACTTAGGACAACTCTACAGGGCTATTCCAGCTCCAGAACACCCTGCAGGGTAGAACATGTCTGTCATTGGGCCATCATTGCACTCAGCTTCTACTTCTGACACTCTTGCTTTTACCCCCTCTTCTCTACAGGTTTAAATCCTGAAGCATTCCCTAGATATCTTTCACTTTAAATTTCATATTAATATCTGTTTTCTAGGGAACTCAACCTCCAATGATCCAAATTCGATGTCCAACAGTCTTTGAAATGTGTGAGGATATCCCTTTCCCCAATGTGGTTACTTGCCCTTTGGAATAAGTCTCAGGAAATAATTACTGTATACACTTATTGGGGGTGGTAGAGGGTCCTTCCTATTGGAGACAAAACCACTATTTCATTCATTGGATCTTGGTCTGAAAACTACTCACATCTGGACATTAGGAAAGGAAAATGAATTTTTAATGAAATGACTTCCCTTAGTCTTCTGACCTATACTTGAATTCTTGTATTTGTACGGATTGAACAAATATTTATTGGACATCCTAGGTTTCTTTAGTTCTATTAAGCATCTCCAGAGCAATTTGTGGGTCAGGCTGCTATGGTTGCCACGACAACCTTAACAACTCATTAAGATTATTGCTCACACCTGGCTTCTGCTACTAAGTGCACCATTTGGCCTCTGTCATTCTGAGAGCCCAATCCAATGGAGCCTAATTTTGTGAAAGCATCTCATACAGTTAGTTTTGCCCTACAAAGGAGCACTACAACTGAGTGTCTTGGTGATACTGGTGCCTATCTCACCAGGAAAATTTTTATCATTTTGGTAAACAGTGTCTTCTGGTGCCAACCAGGAAAAATAATCTTCTGGATGAGTCTTTTTGTATCCTACCAGGAAGTTCCTCTGGCTTTCACACTTAATCTTTAATTGGTTATTAATCACTCTCAATTTTTATTGTCTTTCTCCAATGCATCGATTACCCACAGCAATAATTCTTTACGGTCATTGTTCTTATAATCACTCTTCTTTCCAGAACTTCTTAAACACCTGAACCACACTGAGCCATCAGTCCCTTCCTTTCCACTGGTGTCAATTGCCAGTTCACCATCAGAGAACATTTTAATCATTTTAATTTTAATCGTGTATAGTTTTGCATGCCAGATGGTCTGTGTTCCACTTGAGTGAAGAGGTCCTCATAACAGCCGGGAGGGAGGGTGATCCAGCACCAAAATCCTACTTTAGTGTTGGCTTCCTACTACTATTTTGGGGACCAATTTGTGCAGGTCGGGTTCCTAAGGAAACCGACTCAGACGCTAAGATTGACATGCAGGTGGCTTATTAGGGAGTTCCTCTGGGAACAACATCTGTGAGGGACTAGATGTTAAAAACCTAGCCTTTCCTTTGTTGTTTTTTGTTGTTGTTGTTTATTTGTTTTTTTTTTTAACCTCTGTACTTTTAGTATTTCCCCCTCAAGAGCTGAAACGGGTGTTTTCTTTTTTCTTTCTTTTTTTTTCTTTTTAAGGCAGACCGAAAAATAGGAATACTTCATAAAATTTTTATAGAGGAGTTAATACTCATGTCAGAGTAACAGAGGTCTACACCCTTTCTCATTTTGGTGGTTTATTTTATCATTGCTATGTTGGTACATGGGTTTTAACAGAGATGTATCAGTCTTGGGTGTCAGGACTGTTTGACACATTGAGTTAAGACCGAAGCTCCCATTGTTTCTGGTAGTGGTGTTGGGGGCTGGTGGGAAATAAAAGAGTGCTTTTGACGAGGGTCAAAGTCAGAGGACAGGTAGTACTGGGAAGTGTTCAGTGAGGCCCGAAAGACTGGGCAATCTTGGAAAAAGGAGTTACCCTATAGCTATGGCATCTAAATTTCTTTTTCTGACCTTTGCACTTTTTCTAAACACATTTTGGACACTTTTTCTTCCAGATGCATTTGCTTCCCATTTTTTCCGCTTTGCTCCCAGTAGGCCTCACTACTTCTCTCCATGCAGGTAAAAAAGCAAGCCAAGTCATCTGCACTCAATAGCTATTTCCCCTCCAAGCACTAACCCCTACCCTCCTGCTCCCTTGTTGGCCATTCATTTCCTTCTCTTAATCTTGGTGACTTCATTTCAGACAATTCTCTCTGGCTCTGATCTGTCTTTCTCTTACAATGCAAATGCTGGTAAGACCATTCAGTGAAACATCTCCAGGAGAGGTGTTGTCTACAGGCCTGTCTAGGCACTTTGAACACCGTCTTGCTGGGCTCACAGCAGTCCTTAGTGATTTTTATTAGAGCAATAGGATCAGCCTTCGCAGTCCTGCAACGAGTGAATATGTATCCTCTCTTATATTCACACAGATATGTGAATGTTAACAGTGGAGGACAAACTATTGTCCAATTCTGTTCAACAGTTATCAAGATGAAGTGAAGGCATATTTTTTGAAGGTCAGAAAAATTTAGTTGTGCTACTGATTTGGAATATGTGTAGTGTTAACATTTATTTCAACATTAATATTTGCGCTAATGTAGTTCAACATTAGTATTTGGGAAAATAGGAATAATAACTATGTGAGATGCCATAAAGATAGTTATAACAGCGTTGTATTATACTATTGCAAGCATGAATTAGAAAACAATTTCATTTTAAAACATCTTCCAGGAAAGGATGTGAGAGTATATATGGATGTGGAAAGTGAACAGAAAACAGAAAAAGTCTAGGCGGTATTTTAATACTCGGTTGATCCTATTCCTTTAAAGAATGCTGCTCAGATTCATACTAATGAGATAAATAGGACCAGCTGACATACCACCATGGACCTAAAGCTATAACCCAATGAATTTGAGAATTGTGTGTCAACGTTAGGATGGTACAAGTAGTAGAGACAATAGGCATATACATTAGGAAACAAAGTCAGCACGTAAGTGGCATATAACATCTCTGTATGTAAGGCCAGCTTGTGCAATCCCCCTATGATGGCATATAAAAGACACGTGAAAATGAAACGTCTCAATGATGTTGAAACTATATGTTGAAACTATAATAGGCTGCCTCATGCCTTTTGTCTTAGCAGAACAGGTCACTTTGGGCAGCACACAGGAATAAGAAATCATATGTATGCACATTTGTTTTGTGTGTGTGTGTGTGTGTGTGTGTGTGTGTGTGTGCGCGCGCGCGCGCGCGCGCAACAGAAAGAGATTAAAATGAGAGAGAAGCAAGAAGGAGATTTTGTGATTAATAAATCTGTTAAAATGTATATAGAGCTCCTTTAAAAAATTATCTTTAGCGATCTTCTATTTGTAAAACTATGAGGATATTGCTGGTGGACCACCGAATTCTCATATTTTATTAACAAAAAAAATTCAACCTTTAAAAATTGTGTATCATTTTTATATACGATTTCAATGTATGGCTTTTAAAGTGAGTTCCACCTAACTGTAGGGTTCCTAAAACTGGGTTCTGGCTACCCATAGAGTTCCAAAATTTTCTTCAGGGTGAGACTCTCCTGTCGCAAATAACTCAATTTATTTTTACAGGAACCTATAAAGTAGGTGGTAGTAGCATCCCCACTGATAAGACACAAATGCTGAGAGGCCCACAAGTAGAAAAAAGTAGAACCATAACTCAAACCCAATTTTCTGTCATCAAATATTGCATTCTCTTTTCTGTACAATCATTGCTCCTGGAATAACAATATTAGCTAATGTTTGTATAGGAATTTAGTGTTTCCAAAGCTATTTTGTTACATTAACATATGCATTTAAAAAGCTTTCTGCTACCCTGGGACTATTTTTATTCCCCATCATATTTTTCTACAGATAAATAACTTGTGTTTCACATAAATTAACTGATACGCTGAAGATAAACAACAGCAAGAGCCAAGCCCAGGTCCTGTTATTCTGGAAGCCATGTTCCTTCCTCCATGTCACACTGCTGACCTTAAGGTGAAGTCTTAATTATCAGGAAGAGTAGTGAAATAATTCTGAAATGTGTAAATACATGCATTTAAAAAATGAATTGCATGTGAAAACAGATGCTTAAAATCTGGAAGTGATTAAACTTTAATTTTGAAGCCCATAAGCACCGACAAAAACATGGCTAGATAATCAAATTTTGGATGGCAATATATAAAATAACTGCATCCATCTGTGCATCTCAAGAGATTGATGTTCTTATATTTGTCTTAGGTTCAATTTTATTGCATGTCACACTGTTTAATTTGTTATTTTTATATTTTAAAAAAATTTCACCCTACATTTTATTGTACTTCTGTCCCCAGGGAACATTACTAGGTTTTCTCATTCAAATTACTGCGTTTTGTGTGGTGTGTGTGTGTGTGTGTGTGTGTATCTGTGCATGTATCCCAACTTTTTTTTTTTTAATTAAAGTGTAGTTGACACATAATATTACATTAGTTTCAGGTGTACAGCATAGTAATTTAACATTTACTATATTCCTTATGATGGGCTCTCCATGCTAAGTCTAGTACCTATCGGTCACAGTGCAAAGATACTACAATATTATTGACTATATTCCTTGTGCTGTGCATTACATCCCCATGACTTACTTGTTTTATCCCTGATGTTTGTACCACTTACTCATCTTTACCTTTTTACCCATCCTTTCACCTCCCACCCCTTTGGTGACTATCAGTTTTTTCTCTGTTATCTATCGGTTTGTTTCTGGTTTGTTTTGTTTTATTTGAGATTCCACATATAAGTGAAATCACATGGTATTTGTCTTTCTCTGTATGACTTACTTCACTTAGCATAATACTATCTGGGTCCCTCCATGTTGTCACAAATGGCAAAATTTTGTTTTTTGCTGAGTAACATTCTGATGTATTTATATGTAAATATATACACATCTATCTCTGTGTATATGTATATGTATATGTATATGTATATGTATATGTATATGTATATGTATATGTATATGTATATATATATATATATCTATATCATCTATCTTTATCCATTCATTTATCAAAGGACTCCTATGTTGCTTCCATATCTTGGCTAATGTTAATACTGTCGCAATGAATATAGGGGTGTTTATAGCTTCTCGAATTTGTGTTTTTGTTTCCTTTGGATAAATAACCAGAAGTAGAATTGCTGGGTCATATGGTAGTTTATTTTTCAGGTTTTTTTTAGGAACCTTCATATTGTTTTCCACAGTGGCTGCTCCAATTTGCAAGCCCACCAGCAGAGCACAGATGTTCCATTTTCTCCACGTTCTTTCCAACACTTTTATTGTTTCTGGACTTTTTGATAGTAGCCCCTCTGATAGGTGTGAGGTGATATTGTGCTTTTTATTGCATTTCTCTAATGATTAGTTATGTTGACATCTTTTCATTTTTATATTTGTCAGTTGGCCATCAGTATATCTTCTTTGGGAAAATGTCCATTCAGGTCCTCTGTCCATTTTTCAATTGGATTGTGTATTTTTTTGATGTTGAGTTGTATGAGTTATTTGTATATTTTGGATATTAACACCTTCTTGGACACATCATTTGCACACATCTTCTCCCATTCAGTAGGTGGTTATCTTTTTGTTTTTTTGGTGGTTTCTTTTTCTGTGCAAAAGCTTTTTGATTTGATGTAGTCCCATTCATTTATTTTGCTTTTGTTGCCTCTGTCTGGGAAGATATATATATATATATATATATATAAATATTGCTAAGAACAATATCAGAGCTTACTGCCACATTTTCTTCTACGAGTTTTATGGTTTCAGGTCTTATATTTAAGTCTTTAATCCCTTTTAAGTTTATTTTTATATAGTGTAAGAAAGTGGTCCAGTTTCATTTTTTTGCCTGTATCTGTACAGGTTTTCCTACACCGTTTATTTAAGAGACTCGCATTTACCCATTGTATGTTCTTGCTTCCATTGCCATAGATTAATTTACCATATAAGCATGGATTTATTTCTGGGCTTTCTATTCTGGTCCATTGATCTATGTGCCTGTTCTAGTACCAATGCCATGCTGGTTAGATCACTATAGCTTTGCAATATAGTTTAAAATCAGGGAGCATGATACTCCCAACTTTGTTCTTCTCTCTCAAGATTGCTTTAGCTATTTAGGGTCTTTCGTAGTTTTACATAAATTTTAGGATTACTTGTTCTAGTTCTGTGAAAAATGCCATTGGAATTTTGATAGGCATTGCATTGAATCTATATATTGCTGTAGGTAGTATGGAAATTTTAACAATATTAATCCTTTTACTCCATAAAGACAATATATCTTTTCATTTATTTGAGTCATCTTTAATTACTTTCACCAGTGTCTTATAGTTTTCAGAGTACAGGTCTTTCACATTCTTGGTCAAATTTAGTCCTGGATATTTATTGATATAGAGAAATCTGTTGTGCTTCTATACACTAACAACAAACAATCAGAAATAGAAATTAAGAAAACCATTCTATTTACAATTGCAAAATACTGTCTTTTAAAATACCCCTCTCTCTTTCTGTTTCTCTATTTCTCTATTTTCAATACAAGTGAAAACAGGCCACATTAGGGTGCAAAATAAGCATCACCTTGCAAAATACTTCAAATCAAAATTGTTCTCTCAATAATAGGACAAGGTTAATTATAAAAATGAGATTTCCAATAAAGAAACAACAGAAAATCAATTTCTTTTTGTTTAACTTCCAGCAACAAACATTAAGTATAAAACAAATTGATAATTTTAGTTATTGGATGGTACTTCCTAATGAGGGAATGTAAAATAAAAGAAGATCACATAGGGAATTCTAAAGTTATCTAATAATAAGTCAGTTTCTGAGCCCCATTTTTGATCAGGACTTCTATTAACATCTTCTCAAGCAAAAGCTCATAAAATAATTGATTAATGCTATGTTTAGAACTATATATAAACTTTATTGATAAAGAAAAATTATGAAATGTGATCAAGGTTAATTGAATTTATTTTATCCATTTTGTTGAATCTCTTATAGTTCTCAAATTTTAAGCATATTTTTGGCCAAAAAAAAAGATGAAAATTATATTTTCTGCATATGTGAAAAATCTTGGTTATTTAGATCTTCAGTAGTCATAGTTCAGTAACTAATAATTAGGTGGGAGATTTTTGAAATTGAGAAAGAAGCGACATTCCCCTCTTGTTATAATCCAGAGTGTCAGAGGAAAATGTATTCACCCAACTCTCTATTACTAACTCCATTTCTTGGGCTTCCTGATTGCCTTAGAGACCTTGCGTTCTCTCCCTGTCCAATGCTATCAGTCTCTCTCTTATCCAATTGAAAGTCTTTCTGTCTCTACAAACTCAGCATGCCTAAAAGAACTTGTGTTATCCCTCAAGTCAGTATTATCCCTTAATTTCCATATTACTTTCAAACACGCTACATCTTTTCAATTTCACAGACTTTGATTTTTTATTTGAGTATATTCCTTTCTTTATCCTGCTATTACAAAGGTTAAAGAATCCCTTGGAACTTTATTGAGTGTCTATCACTGCCATGTAATATGCCAGATGCTCAAATTCAAGTGTTAAATACTATGAATTTTAGCCTCAAGATACCATTTAGCTGAGGAACAGACATGTAAATGAATCAGTACAATGTAGTACCACAAGAGAATTGTATACTCAGTATGATGGGAGACTGAAAGAAAGGAGTGTTGGTTACTGCCTGACAGAAAGAAAGATATTTGGTATCCCCAAAATATTCCACAGATAGAGGAGGTCATACTAGCAAGTCTTAAGGGGTGCACTTGTATTTGTGAAGATTTGAGACTGGAGAGTGTGACAATCTATGTGTGAGAGCTTGAACATTGAAAATAATCTCATGGGAGAAAGATAGAACAGTCTGTTAGATATTAAAAAAAAGTTTGATGTGCAGTCTTCAATGTCATATCAATGGATTTGAACTTTTTCCTGTAGGTATATGATATAGGTTTTTAATTGGGAATAAAGTAGAGGATTGCATTTTATTATAGAAAAACTAAATATATATATATATATATATATATATATATATATATATATATATATATATATATATGACAAATTAGAGGCAGGTAAATCAGGAGTAAGGGATACCAGTTAGGACAGAATATCAGATTAAAGTAAATGATTATGAAGGCTTGAACTGAAGTTGTAATGCTAGGAAAGGAGAGGCAAATATACAAATTGTTAAGGTGATAACATGACTGGATATCAAAGAATCTAAGCAGTGATGATCATGTTCATGGGAATGACCAAAAGAAAATCTAGTATCTGTGTTTTATTTTGTATTCTGCGCTTGCCCTGGTCAGATAAATACTGCTGGGGGAAAAAATCACACAGTAGGGCAACTTAAAATGTATTGTCAATAATGTCAACCATGCCCTCATCAAAGTACACAACAGTGCATTTATTTTCTCTCTGTTCTACTTCACAATGCATATTGGAGATTTTCTGCAAATTTATCCAACTTCTGACCCATTTCTGTTCTGCAAGTTCATTTAGAACAATCAAGAGAGCCAAGGACAGGAGGTTTTGGTCAAGATGGCGAATTAGGAAAATGCTGCCCTTGCTTCTTCCCAACCACATCAAAATGACATCTAAACTACGGAACAACCACCATTGAGAATCACCTGAAGTCTAGTTTAACAAATGTCCTACAACTAAGGACACAAAAAGGAAGCTACCTGGAGACTGTTAGGAGGGATAGAGATGTGGAATGGGCTGGTCCCAGACTCACATGTAGTGGTTAAAAATTGAGAGGAATATCTCAGCTGTGCAGGTCCCCCCTAAGGAGAGAGGGATCCCAGCCCCACACCAGGCTTCCAAGAGAGGGCTCCAGTGACAAAAAGAGAAGTCCCCAAAACTTCTAATTGTAAAAATCAGTGCAGATTGTGGCAGAGTGAGATGGAGAGTGGAGGGAGACCCAGGTATTTCTCTTAAAGGGCCTATGCCTGGACTTACTCACTGACAGACTTACTTGCTGATGGACTCATTTGCTCTGAGCTCCAGCACTGGGGCAGCAGCTCCAAAAACACCAGGGACATATAGGGAGTAACTGAATTGTCTGGCTTCATGGCAAGGGTTGGAGAGACAGCATTCTCCCAGACAGAAGGGCTGGCAGGCACCATTGGTCCTTTGTTGAACTCGCCCCTCACCCAGTATGCAAAAACATACGGGCACCATATCTGAGTCTCCGTCAACTTAGTTGGCACTGTTTACCCCGCCCTGGTGATTCCCTGATATCCTACCCCACGCAACTTTTGGGCACACCCAAGCCACTTCCAGTGGCTTTTCCATACAAATTATCTGCCTTGGCTCATGCTGCATACTTTCCTTAACTCTCTCAAAGGTTCATAAGCTTCAAACAAATAGCATCTGGCTTCAGCATGTCCCATACCTCTTGCTAAGTAGTCCTAAGTCTGGCACTAATGGCAGCCAGTCTTGATTTACAGCTTGGTCTCTCCAAGGCACCTCTAAGCCCAGTGCAAGTGGCAACCATCTGCAGATCACTTTGTAGCACATATCAAGTGACCCTGGTCAAGGGACATGAAGCAGCTAAACTGGGTCTGCAACAAAGCCCCTCCAAAAAGGCCCCAAAAATAACACTCCTGGTGGCAAGCTTCTGACCACACAAGAGCACCACCCAACCACCTGTACAAAAGAAACACCCAAAGGGCAGACTGGGCAGGCACCAGAGCCCTGCTGAAGTGACTCCTGCTCCATAGGGCCAACCCCTGCACAACAGCTTCTCTACTGTAGTCATAGCCAGTCTTCACAACCAAACAGCCTGAAGGGCAATCCTTCCCATTGATATGCAAGCAGCAACTACTGCTCAACTACAACAGGAGGGCACATACAACCTAAGCAGGGGACATACCTAGAGCACCAGATCAGGTGACCAGAGAAACTGAACC
This sequence comes from Rhinolophus sinicus, assembly GCF_057876585.1. Classification (NCBI taxonomy): domain Eukaryota; kingdom Metazoa; phylum Chordata; class Mammalia; order Chiroptera; family Rhinolophidae; genus Rhinolophus; species Rhinolophus sinicus. The sequence goes on from NC_142517.1 coordinate 95,162,260, forward strand.
ACTGGGCACACCCCACTCCCAGGACACCTACTACATAAGGCCACTCTACTAAGACCAAGAGACATATAGCAGTTCTACCTAATACGTAGAACCAAACACAGGGAGAGAGATAAAGTGGGGAGACCAAGAAACATGTCCCAAATAAAAGAACAGAACAAAGGTCCAGAAAAAGAACTAAACAAAATGGGGACAAACAATCTACCAGATGCAGAGTTCCAAAACACTGGTTATAAGGATGTCCCATGATCTCAGGGACATCCAGGTTATTGCAGATGGCAACATTTAATTCTTTCTTTATGGCTGAGTAATATTCCATTGTATATATGTACCACTTAGTCTTTATCCATTCATCTTTATCCATTCAAGCTAATAGATACAGAGAGCATTTTCAATGTTGCCAGATTCGGGAATGGGGCTGGGAGGATGGATGAAGGTGGGGAGGAGATTAAGAAGTACAAATTAGAAGATAAGGTAGCTGAGATTGATACAGATCATAGAAGATGAGATCTTGAAAGGCATTTTAATTTCTGCTAATTTTACTCCTTAATCACCACCGTCCCCCCACACACACATTACAAAACTCTTTTCAAGGCATTTACCTAAGAATCCAGGAATTAGGAGGGTTTAAAAAAAATAACTACTTGTTATGCAGAGTAGAGTGGTCTATATATTATATATGTAATTTTATAATTTAAAAAATAAATTATGTAAGGTTTAACATCATTACACTGATTTTAGAGAAAAAGAAACTGAAAGATTGAATCTACAGTGAATTGTTGCAGAGATAGAATTTAAAGCTGGACACTCTGATATCAAAAGTCGGCGTTTTCCCCTCTCTTTTGTTCCCAGAATATTACCTCTGTTGTTTTTCTGGATTTGTCTCTGATAAACATGAACAACAACAACAAAACAAAAAAAAGTATTTTGTTTCTTATACTCATGAGGTCAAAATCACAAATGGTGATATTATACTATATTCTTTGAGCCAAAGGGTAATTTGCATCACTTAAAAAGAGACAGAGAGCTGACTTAAGTCACTGTTTTCCCACCACCTAGTATGTATCTTGTCTAACAATTAAGGCAAAGCCAACAATAACAGAAGGTGTGGACTCAGCCCTTACTTTCAGTGATGACACCTGAAAGAGAGAGCAGGATGTGACTTGGGAATCTTAACAGAGTTTTATAAAAGAAGGTTTGAAAGATTTTTTATTTTAATTAGTCTTAGTCTTAATTTGTATGCAACATGTTCAAGTACCTGCTTTTAGGCCTTCATACACTTTCCTCTCCTTATTTCCAGCCCTTCTTCTCTTGGACAGCTCTGCTGGGAAGAAGTAGGACTTCTCAGAAGAGGCAGAGAGCAAGATAGTAGTGCTTTTCTTAAACTTGCAGAAGTCTGTGCCGTGTGGTAGAAAACTGGATTCTTACATGGAAGCACGATGCTTAATTGTCTTTCTACTGCCATATTTCTATTTTTAATCATGAAATAGGGTATGTCTTAAAGAATGATTGGTTCGCTCCCTAATTGATTCAGCCAGTGTGGGAATACTAAACAATGAGCAGAGCTTGGCACTTACTAACAGTTTCTCTATAATAAAGGTCTCTCTGTTGAATAAAAACAGGTAATGGAATTATAATTAATGCTCTTCTTCTATCAGTGCATAGAAACCAAGGAGAGAAAAATAACTCAAAATTTATAGTCAAGATCTAAGATCTAGTACAGGCCTATCCTTTTCCAGTTATATAATCCCTCAACTTCACTTTCCTCATACTTAAAATGGGAAAAATAACACTTACCTCCCAGATCAGGTAATATATGCTTCAGTGCCGTGAAACTTCAAGCATTGTACAAATGAAATCTAATATCAGCACCCCATAACTTATGGGCTATTATTCCCTCAAATATTAAAGGCTGCTATGGAACCCTATTTCCCAAACATCAAAGAATGCTGCAACCTGAACTCTGAGAGCAACTGCAAACCTATTCCTAAACTCCTACTTTGCTACAAATATAAATTTGGTACAAGGACAAGAACGTTTCGTGAGGGGATAGAAGAGAAAACTTCGATTTTTTTTCTCACTGTGTTCTTTGGTGATAAATTACAGTCATGTGTAATAATTCAGATGCACCTCAAAATCAAATAATTTGGATTTACAATTGATTTGATTATGCCACTATCTCTCAAAAAGTTAAGCGCACCATTTTAAAATAGCCCCACTCTATACTAAGTGTAACTGACTTAAATGCAGCACTTAGAAAAGTGTGTGATACCAGGAAGGTGAAATTACAACATTGCGACAGAAGAGAGCCGTGCTGAGAAGCGATATGAATAATGCCTCCTTTAGATACTGATGGATAGATGGTGGAGGTTCTGAGAATCATTCATAGTTATTAATCATGTGTGGTGATGTGACTGATTGTTATTACTTCATACACTAGGTGGCTAGGAATGCAGCCAGTTCAATAAAATCATTTTAATTTCCTTTTCATGGTGGTCATTTTTCTTGTGTCTCCTTTCCTCCTTTGGTGTTCTTCCATTAAGTAAGAAAAGGCCTTCCTTTCATGTCACTGGAAGTGACCCATGATTGGGGTTCACTGGGAAAAAATTAAATATATATATATATATATATATATATATATATATATATATATGACCATGCTATTCAGACGTTGTCTTTTCCTGTGGGTGAGAGGGTTCTGCAAGGCTGGCTGCAAAACATAAAAAGAATTAGGTAAGTCAAGCCCCTCCTCCACACTCTCCACCTGTGTTCCATAGTCATACTGTTAGGTAGGGGTAAAGAAATACCAATTTGCCCCTTTTCTGTATAATAAGCACATTCAGATATTTCTGTACATATTTGATGTAGAGAAATTCCTCTGGAAATGAAAAAAAGAGAACTTCTAAATGTGGAGCAGACCATATGGTTTGCTATTCGAAGTATCCCCATTTGAATTTTTCAGGAAATGTAACACAGCTAATAAAATGCAGCCTTAAGTGTTAAATGTTCGGACTAAAGGTATTTTAAAAACGACTTATGGCCTTAAAGATTCCCAGTAATTCTTATTTGGTCTTTGCTGAGCTGTGTTACATTTAAAATTATTAAAAACAATTCAGATGAAATTGACTGTTGTTTAGTTGAAGTGGAGAAACATTAATGAAACCATTTTATCTGTGGATGAAATGCTATATGTGCACAGCTGGGTATTTTTGGCTGATATTAAGCTAAAGCATATTCAAGGCCAGAGTTTTATTGCATAATATGTTTGTAGAGCTATACTTTAAATACTGGAATTTTGTTACATATACACCAATGTAAAACCATTGAAAACACTTCTTACAAAAACTGAAATAAAAAAAGGAATATGAATGTAATGCCATAGTACATTTGATCATAAATAGTCATTTTGATAATTAATGGTAAGTTCAAATGACCTCCCCCTGCCATTTACTGTCATTGTGAATCCGGAATTTCAGTTATTTTAAAATGGGCTGTCAATTAGTGTTGTCCGTCTTTATGGGCAGGTAAAGAATAATCCTTTTGATTGTAAAGATTTCCAGACACTGACAGTGAGAAATTAGCTAAAACAGTATTTTACTCCCTGCTGTAATGGTGAGTACATAGCATTAAATGTATTGTTAATCCAACAAAATATTTTCATACTAAGCCATTTGGATCTATCAGTAGCCCCATTGTAATTAATGGATTTTTCCATTACCATTTAATTTAGTTTTGTTTTAAAGGCATAATGCTCCAAATCATTTCAGTTAATTGTATAAACCAAATATGAAAAGAAATTCCTCCATGAAAATGAGTAATGTAGAAGAGGGTTCTTGTTAAGAGAATTATTATGAATTGTTTTCTAAAAGGTTCTTCTCATAGAACTGCTTACACTCTCAACATTTATCTTCACTGTAATGAGAAAAAGAAAAGGGGGAGGAGAAAATTTCAATTAATTGTAATATGAGGGTTCTACCTTTCCCTTAATAATATCAATGGTAAGATATCAAGTCTGTTTTGGGCTTTAGTTTTCCCCTATGAGCAATTTTCAAATACAAAACCAACTCTGCTCAGGGGAAGAATTACTGGAAATCACCTGCAATTTCATTTGTGATACACAAAGTTGTACTCTCTGCCATTTCTGCTTAATTATTCCTTACTCAAATAATTTGTTAAATATCTGTGTGTCAGAGTCAATGATACCTACCTGTGTATTTGTGTTTTTAGAAACTGACAGAAAATTCTTCCTTTGATAAATATTGCTTGAATTTGAAACTCATCAAATTCATATTAAAGTGCTCAAATGTAACTCAAATGGGTCTTTTAAAAAATAACTTTTTATTTGAGAACATTTTAGATTTATAGAATTATTCTGAAGATAGTACAGAGAATTCCTATAGACACAAGACTCAGTTTCTCCTCATTAACATTTTACATTACTGAATGAATATTGATATATTATTAAATTCCATGCTTTATTCAGATTTCCTCAGTTTTCCCCTAATGTCCTTTTTTTATTCCAGGATCCCATCCAGAATAACACAGTTCATTTAGAAGTCATGTCTCCTCAGGCTCCTGTTGTTTATGGGACTTTCTTTGTTTTTGATACAAGTTTCAAGGAGTACTGGTCAGGTGTTTTGTAGAATGTCCCTCATTTGGGATTTTTCTGTTGTTTCCGTCATGATTAAACTTATGAGTTGCAGGGGTCGGGGGGAAGACCAAAGAAGTACAATGCCATTCTCATCACATATCAAAGTTACACATATCAACATGGCATCACGCTTGATGTTGACCTTGATCACCTGGCTGAGAGTTTTGTCAAATTTTTCCACCATTGAGTTAGTCTTTTTCCCCCACTCCTTCCCATACTTGTACACTTTGGAAGAACGTTATTATGAGTAGCCCACACATAAGGAGTAGGAAGTTGTGTTCCCTCTCCTTAAGATGAGAGTAACTAAAAAAAATAATTTAGAATTCTTCTGCACTGGAGATTTGTCTCTTTTTCCCTTTTATCTTTTTATTTATACCAGCACAAACTCGTGGATATTTATTTTATACCTTGGGATATAATCCAATTCCTTCCTTTCACTGAAATTGTTCCCAATTTGGCCATTGGAAGCTCTTTCAGTTGACACTTATATCTGTTTTGCATATCCTATTAATTGTGTGGGGTTTTTTGTTTATCTGTTTTTGTTTTGCACTTCCTTACTTTCTGGAACTACTAGATGCACCAAGCTCTTCTTGTACATTTCCTGTCAAGTTCTAGCATCAGATATTTACACGTGGAGTCCTGGTTTTTTGTAATGGAGAATGGTATGAGAAACTAAGCTGTGTGTGCTAAGTGTGCTCAATCGTCTCTCTCTCTCTCTCTCTCTCTCTCTCTCTCTCTCTCTCTCTCTCTCTTTTAACTTTTTCCCCTTCCAGGTACATCTTTGGTAAGATAACTTGAGAAATTTATTTGTGTTTAATCAAGAAAAATTGAAAATACCAATGTATTTAAAAATGCAAATATAGATATTTTAGAACATGCGCAAAATTAAGATAACTTTTAGAGTTGCCTACACATAGCTTATTAACTTCTAAGATTTACTATTGGCCTTTGAAAGATCAGCAGTTTGTGCGGAGTTGGCTCGACACAGGGTGTTTCAACTCTGGGAACTATTGTAAACTTTGAGATCTGGAAGCACTTGTAAAAGTGGATCAAAATATCGATATAATCCTTCTACTGAGGGTTAGAGAAACTAATTCTCTAGAGAGTGTCTCATTTTTGCATTCAAACATCTTTTATGAGCAATAAATTATTCTGAGATTAAGCAACTGTCTTGCCAGGGCCAAAAAAAAAATTGACTAAATATTGACTATCTTTGGTATGTAGAAAGTGATTTCTTTTCCTAATGATGAAGTAACAATTAGAATAAATTTGTGCATAAGAAAAATAAAATGTGTGATCTTTCCTACATATAGTAGATTTGTGCTGATTTTAACTCTCTTTTATTATTCAATAAGTATTTAATGAACACCCCCTGGGCCAGTCTCTCTGATCTGCAGCAGCTCTTACATTCTTAGAACTTATTTTTGATATAGTCAATGGACAAGAAGAAGAGTACATTGTGTGATCGTGGAAGGGGGAGTAGGGGAAATCCGTCACATTTGCTTCAGTGGACACTGGCTATTACTAAGCAAACTAAACTTACATATATGCTAAGCAAAGCTCTATCAGATCTAATATAGTTAGGTTCATGGGTTTCTAGTTTATATAGTGGCCATATGAGTTGTTACACAGGCTGATACCTAAGGAAAATAAACTAAAAAAAATTCGGTGCTACACTGGGACCATGGCCAAGATGATTGACTAAAACACTGAATAAGGCCATATTTTCTATATTTATTCTACTACTAATAATACTCAATAGTTATTCCAAGAAATAGTGTTAATAATTAAACAATATTAAATACAATGTTCCAGGCACTATGCTAGGCTTTGCATAAAATACAGATTTAATACCTAAAATAAGGTCACCTGTTTGATATCTGCTTTAAAGACAAGGAAAGGGAGATTGTGAAAGGATAGTTATCTTACAAAACGTCACACAGAGAGCAAGGGAAAGGTTCGTTTTTAATATAAGAAGTTCTGACTTATGTTCCTGAATGCTAGACTATACCACCTCATTGAAAATGGTTAGATTTGGGGACATAAATCCATTTACAGTCATAGTGAAAATCTCTCTGACTATATATGCAAAGAGCCTAATCAGTCCATATTAAACTGTGTAGTACATTGCTATTATAGAGCTATGTGTGTATACGTATATATGTGTATACCCCCCATATACACACACTTAAATATACAGAGAGAGAGAGAAAGAGTAAATTTAAATTTGATTTTCTATTAAATTAATAATTTGATGAATAGCATGTGTGGATTTCACTAACTACTGATATGAATTTCAAAGTGTAAATTCCACTACGGTTATCATGATTTTCCCTTGTCACTCTTAGGAACTCAGAGCAGAGAGATTAAAGGAAGGAAAAAAAAGGCAGACTAATGTAGATGAAAAATTACTTATGTTGCAGAAGCATCGTTCATTTGCTGCTGGCATAAGTTGAGGGAAGAGACCATATATTTATGTCACAACCTAATGGCATACTGTAGGCTATTTCTATATGCATTCTCATTCCAGACTAATTTGTCAATTGTCGGGAAATTCAGCATCTTCCACATCCGGATAAATATAGATTTCTTTCTCAGTTGACGGTAAATACATTGCAGTTGTTCTCTGGCAGGCAGCAGATGGATGGAGGCATTAAGGTGACATTCCTGCTGAACGCAATGTAGTAAGATCAGGCACTCTGCAGAGCGTGTATTTGGAATGTGTTAGAAAATGAGACCAGTGTCTGGCGTTGTCTCACCATCCTCATGATAATTCTTGCCTTGGCCAGGGTGGGAAAGTAATTAGGACAAGGATAACTCAATCCAGAACAATGGGCTGAAGAAATCATGTCCTGGTGTCAATAACTGTGTGTTTTAATTAGCTTTGTTTAGATCTATCTGTCTCAAATCTTTTTGGAATAAGATGGAGATAAATAAATAAATGAAAAGTGCATAACCCAAACTTTGATCCATAGTATTCTTTGGTCTATTTGATAGTGAACACTGGCCAGTCAGCTCAAAAATGTACATAGGGGGATCAGGTAAGAAATAGGTGAATCTTTTGAAATAAAAAGAAAACAAAAGTGACCTTTGCATGGGGTCCTAGCTGCTATATTCAAATAAAAAGTATAGCACTATAAAATAAGTTAATAAAAACAATAATTAATGTATATGGTAGTACAGTGGTTCTCAACATGTGACACCAGGATTGGTAGCATCAGTGATACTTCAGAACTTGTTAAGAATGCATACTCGTATTTTCAAGACCCAGCCCCAATTTACTGAATCTTAAACTCTGACAATGGGGCCCAACAATCTGTATTACAAAAAGCTCTCCAGGTGATTCTATATGACACTCACTAGTAAAGTTATATCCATTACAGTTTTTGAAAGTAAAGTAAGACTTTGGATTCACTGGAAAGAAACAACTAAAAAGATCTTTGGCATGAACTGCTGACCCCTTCCTGAGTTATTTATACATGTTATTATCACTGATCTGGATTGTTTTGTTAAACAGTTTTGTTTTTTCCCCCCAACATATTGGATATATTGGGGGAAAATAGCCTAGCTACTCAGAAGTGATTTCAGGACATTTTCCTTGATAGATCTCAGCTGCCTCAGATTTCTAAAAGCTGTTGTAGTGACCCAGATAGATATGGGAAATACCTAAAAATTGACCTTTCTAACTCAACATTTCTGAGGTGAAGGGCTCAGGAACCTAGAGCGTGTGGGCAGTGTTGGGTGGAATAATTCTAATAGACTTTAATTCAATAAATACTTATTAAAGGGTGACTGTGAGTATGTCAATGAAGTTGGTGATATGGAAAATATATGTATAAACCATGACTCTTGATCTCAAATTGCTTACAATTTTCATTTACCTAAGGAAAATCTTGGAAAATGCATATTTTCCAAGCATGTATAGCATGTATAGCATGTATGTGTAGCATGTACAGCATGTATTTGCATACCTATAAATTAACCAAGCTCTCATTTTGTTCCGGCAATTTCTAAATTAGAGCTCAGATTATTTTATTTTAAAATTGGTTTCTCCTTTTTATTATTAGTTTCAGGTGTATAAAACAATATAATGATTAGACATTTATGCCCCCTCACAAAGTGATAACCCCCCTCCCAGTAGAGCTCAGATTATTTTAGATACCCAGCCCAGGTAAATCCACATAGTGATGATTGATCTCTGATGAGTCCCCTCATGAATACAACTTTATGACTTTCCCTTAGTAATTTATTAATTGTCGAGCTGCAGAATTTAGTGGTAAACAATAAATCTATAGGCATGTTAGTATCCAACAACAAAACAGGTCATTAAGTCTCAATCTCATTACTTCAAATTCAAGTTTTTTGGAATGACATTTAGAAGCATCAAACAGGAACCTGTTCTTTATGGGAATGAAAAAATTGAGTTAACACAAAGGAATAAAATAGTCCATATCCTTATATAAAAAGTAGGAGATAATTAGGAGAACTAGAAGCGGAAATAAACTACTAAAATTTCTAAAGCAGTAATGAACTTTTTTTTTAAGGGGAAGTAAAGGACGTCATGCCAGTGCATAAATAACTAGCAAAGACTTATGATGATAAGGACATTGGAGCTTAAGCAGGAAATTAGGTCGAAGGCAATAAATTGGAATACAAATGTAGTGAAACATATCTAGAAAATAAAAATAGTTAATTTTTATTAAACATGAATGAAAAGGTGATGTCAGAACTAAAATAGTCTCCCAATAAATCGATTAAAACTCTGGCAATGATTAGAAATAATTAAGTAGAACTAGTCGAGCCTAAATTTGGAATCCAATAAACAAAACTGGGAATTAAACATGTTTTTCTGAAATACATATTCAAGTGGTCAAGCCCCACTACTTGTGCATTAGTGAATACTCATTCATGGAAAACTTCAAAGTCACAATGAGGTCCATTACTGTTTTGGGGAACCAGGAAGCCTGAGAAAGTATTTTGGTGGAGAGAAGAAAGTAGGGCTTCTATTTAAAGGTAGTATCAACAAATTTATACAAATGAAGATCTGTGGTATTTATTATAGAACTATGATTAGTTATATTTTTATTGAATATTACAACTTTATTTTCTTTAAAAAGATTTTTTTTTTTAAATTAGAGTTTACTGGGGTGACAATGGTTAGTAAAGTTACATAGGTTCAAGTGTACAATTCTGTAATACATCATATATACAACACAATGGCCAATAGACATATGAAAAGATGCTTAACATCATGAATCAGAGAAATGTAAATAAAAACCACAATGAGATATCCCCTCACACTGGTAAGAATGTCTATCATCAACAAGACAAATAATAACAAGTGTTGGAGAGGCTGTGGAGAAAAAGGAACCCTCATACACTGTTTGTGGGAATGCAGACTGGTGCAGCCACTATGGAAGGCAGTGTGGAGGTTCCTCAAAAAATTATGAATAGAATTATTATATGACCCAGCAATCCCTCTCCTGGGTATCTACCCAAAAAATCTGAAAACATCTATCTGTAGAGACATATGTGCTCCGATGTTCATTGCAGCTTTATTAACAGTGGCCAAGACATGGAAACAACAAAAGTGTCCTTCGATAGATGTGATGATAGATGTGATTAGTTATTTATTTAGATGTTTCAATTTGCAATATAAGAAAATGCAACATGGAAAAATATTTGTACGGGAACGATGTACTGCCTTTAATCAATTCTCTTTAAATTAAAAAAAAATAGTCTTCTGGCAAATTGATTGTAAAAGTCATATGAGTTAACATATATGAAGTGTCAGGATATGTAACTGGTTTTGATGCCACCATAGTGGAATAAAATAACTTCAAAATTCTATCAGTACAAATATATAGAAATTCGAGGCAAAATACAGTCAAAACTCCATTTGAATACCTGTTAATCTTGGAACCATAGAAAGAAAGCAATATCTAGGTGCCAGAAACAAATAAACGAATCAGCTAATTGAAAACCAGAGTAGAAATGCACGAGTTGCTGCTTCAGTGGTACTACACAGTGTATGGTGGGAAAAGGAAGTATTATCTCGGCAACCAACTGGCTTCAGTTTTAATGCCTAAATGGGGACAAGAGACAAGGCATTGGAGTGATAGAAAAGAGAAATCAAAGCAATGGTCCCTGCATAAACCAGAACCCCAGAAGGGCTGCACATTGTGTGAAATGTGAGTTAGAAAAAATATTAATAATATGCCTGCTGGTATAGAAAGAGCACAAAAAAGTTTTGAGGGAAACAAAACATTTCTGTAAACTTTGATTTTAACATAAGAAGTAATTCCAAGGACTTGACATTGTATGATCAGCTGGAAGAAACAAATGCGAAATTTCTTTGGAAGACGTGGTCTTACCCCAGGTTAAACAAGAAACCTCTGTTAAATTCCCACTGAAGATGAGATCAAAGTCCAAAATAACAGAGCACATGGGGGAAAAATCTGTGATGAAGTGTCAATCAGAGACTTTAAGTGCTGAAAAGGTCACAAATAAGAATATAAAATAAATATATTTATTTAAATATACAAACCACTATTTAAATAAAGGGGTAGTGGTCTTTGAAGTGAAATATAAACATAGGAATTTAAAATACAGTAAAAGACAAGTACATGTGAAAAAATGCAGGCAAGTTTTAAATAAACATTATATGATTTGTAATATGCATGAATTACTTTCTTATTGGTGTCATCTCCTATGTAAATAAAAAGGTAGAGTAAAAGCAAGTATCTGAATGAACAAGCAACTTCTCACGTAATCGACTAATCAATTGCTGTCATACCAATAAGTAATAAGTAATGAACATTTTCCAGTTTTTTCTTTTTCTTTACCTACAACTGACAGATTTTTTTTTTGTAGAAAGCAATATTAAAATGTTTGAAATTGTAATTAAATAGTGTAGTCAAAATATTGTATGTTGAAAAACCACATAGTTCTCTACTTTTTTTTAGTTCAATAAACTTTAAGTTAAATCTGAATATATGATAATTGTGATATCCTTTTGCATGTTATACCTATTAAACCTGGGGAAAATGGGGGATATTTTCAAAAGAATCCAATATCACTTCTCAAAATCATAGTCAATATATAGACAATAAAATTAAACAACTTCTTGGAGGTCTTCTAGACATAGGTGAAGAGATAATTAATGAACCAAAAGAGAGAACTGAATTTCCCAGAAGATAGTGAAAATAGATGAGCAGATGGTTAATGTGTCAGAGAATTTAAAAAATGTGGAAAATAGAATCAGAAGATCCAAAATACATCAAATAATGTTACAGAAAGAGAGGATAGAAATGTACTGTAGAAATGTAGTTTATAAACATAAAACATCAATTGACAAAGTAGGAAAAAATAAAGATGTAGAATAATTGTTAAACCATAATTTATGTAAAGTGATGTAGTATGCATATGCAACTGTAAATGAATAAATTACCTTCAAAAGCAATGTATAAGATACCCAAAACACAGTTGAGAATGATTGACTCTGGGGAGGAGGCCTGTGAGTCGGGAATAGGAGAGAAATGTTCACTTTTATATGTATTAGAATTTTGTTTTATTTACCTACACGAATTCGTTTTTCATACAAATTATTTTTTCAGTGTTAAAAATTCATGAATGAAGAAATGAGAATGAAAGCAAAATGAGGATAAGAAGATAAGATAAAGTAAGTGACAAAGTTACATAAAATATGTGTGTATTTCCTTTTCTAGTGATGGGCAATTTGGTTCTAGTCCTTTTATTATTCATTACAAAGAGGAAAACAAAAACATTTTTATGATTCACAATTTTCAAAGACAAAGGCAAATTAATAGTTCTGAGGAAAGATAACTGCTGTGTATTGAAATGATAAAGAAATGTCTCCTGCAGATCCTCAAAACCCTGGAAAAAAGCAATTATTAAATTTATCCATTATCTCTCCATAAGGTAGGACCCAGGACATTGTTTTGTTAGTGCCAACACTAGGGATCTAAGTATACAACTATATAATGGCTCTTTCTTGTTAATGGCAGTACTCTATAAATGGAGACACTTTTGCCTGATGGCTACAGAAAAACTTTCTAGGTCATATGAGGTTATAAATAGTTTTACTGAAACACCTTTCCATATCTTCAGTTTCCATGGATATTTTCTCCTAAAATAGATCTTCCTGAGAACAATCTTGCTATCCACAGGTCCTCCCTTCCCAACACTCCTTCGGTATTTATCCTTGTCCACTTTTTTGTATCCATCCTGGATAGCATTTTGTACATTCCCAAGGTATGAAAATCTCCAGGATTATAAATAAAGGGATATTTTAAAAATGCATAACTTCTAAAAGTGATTTCCCTGAGAACAAAGCCAAAAGGGGTTCATTAAGAATTTTTGAAGGGGGCTGTATCTTACTTCAACTAGGTTGTTTATTTTTGTCAAGGCTCAATTTTGTAATCCATCTGTCTGTGTCTGTCTCATCATTTATCTGGCTATCTACCATCAAACTGGCTATCACCTTTCATCTGCCCCACCCCAGTGATTCCCTGAGACCTTTTCCACCCAACTTTGGACACATTCAAGCCACTTCCAGTGGTTTTTCAGTACAAACAGTCATAGCTCTTGCTGTGGACTTTCATAAAATCTCTCGAAGGTTCACAAAACCCAAACAAGCAGCATCTGGCTTCAGCATGTCCCATACTTCTTGCTGAGCAGCCCCAAAGATGGCATTAGCAGTAACTGGTCTCAGTTCTTTGCTGGGCCTCTTGAGGCACCTCCAAATTCAGCATGGATTTTTGCCATCTGCAGATTGTTCTGTGGCCCTTGTGTGTATTTCTATGTGTTAGGTAGGGCTGCTATGTCTCCTGGTCTTAGTAGAGTGGCCTTATGTAGTAGGTGTGCTGTGGGTCCCAGTGGGGCAGTCTCCTTGATCACCAGAGCCAAGTGCTTGATATGTCCCTTATATGGGTTGTGTGTCCCCTACTGTTGCAGTTGAGCCTTGGTTGCTGTCTGCAAATCAGTGGGATGGATTGACTCTGAGGCTGACTTGTGAGGACTTATCTTAGGAGTAAAATTGAGAAGTCAGTATGTTTATGCGATTTAAAAATAAAGTCAGACTTTAATCAATAGAAATTCTGCTACTGTTATTTTTAAGATTTATATTAAAATACAGCTAATATACATTATTATATTAGTTTCAGGTATACAACATAGTTAATCAACATTTATATACCTAAACAAGTGATAACCATTGTAAGTCCAGCAACCATCTGACACTGTACTATGCTATCACAATATTATTCATTATATTCCCTATGATATATATTACATCCCCATGACTTATTTGTTTTATACCTGGAAATTTGAAACTCTTATTGCCCTTAATCTTCGCCCTTTCTTAATTTTTCAATTACAGTTGACAGTCACTATTATTTTATATTAATTTCAGGTGTACAGCATAGTGGTTAGACATTTATATAATTTAAGAAGTGATCCTCCTGATGAGTCTAGTACCCACTTGGCACTATACATAGTTATTACCATATTATTAACTATATTCCCTATGCTTTACTTTACATCTCCATGACTATTTTGTAACTACCAATTTATACTTCTTAATTGCTTCACATTTTTCACTCTGTCCCCAACAACCCTTCCATCCATCACCTTGATAAATCTAGTACCAATCTGACACCATACACAGTTATTACAATATTATTGACTATACTCCTTATGCTCTAACCTACATCCCCATAACTACTTTGTAACAACAAATTTGTATTTCTTAATCCCTTCCCCTTTTCCACCTCCCTAGCCCCCCTCCCATCTGGTAACCATCAAAATGTTTTCTGCATCTATGAGTTTGTTTCTGTTTTGTAGATTAGTTCATTTTGTTCTTTAGATTCCACAAATAAGCAAAATCATATTGCATATGTCTTTCTCTGTCTGACATACTGTACTTAGCACAATACCCTCCAGGTCCATCCATGCCACTGCAGATAGCAAGAACCCATTCCATTCCATGGCTGAGCAATATTCCATTGTATATATGTACCACCTCTTCTTTATCCATTCATCCATCAATGAACACCCAGGCTGCCTCCACATTTGGCCATTGTAAACAATCCTGCAATGAACATATGGATGCACATGTCCCCTTGAAGTAGTGTTTTGGATTTTCTCAGATAAATACCCAGAAGTGGGATTACTGGATCCTTCTTTGTCCCTTGTTATAGCCATTATTTTAACGTCTATCTTGTCTGGTATAAGTACTGCTACCTTAGCTTTTCTTTTTTAATGAGACGTCATTTCCCATCCCTTTACTTTCAGTCTGTGTGTGTCTTTCAATTTGAAGTGAGTCTCTTGTAAGCTGCATATGTATGAGTCTGGTTTTCTTATTCATTCAGCCACCCTATCTTTTGATTGGAGCATTTAATCCATTTACATATAAAGTAATTTTTGATAGATATGTAGTTATTGCATTTTATTGTTTGTATATATATATTCATCATATATATAATCATCATATATATATATTTGAAGTGATATATATATATATATTTTCATCTTAAAGAAGTCCCTGTGATGTGGTGGTAATAAAGTCCTTTAGCTTTTTCTTGTCTAGGAAACTCTTTATCTGTACTTGGATTGTAAATGATAGTTTTGTTGGGTAAAGCAATCTTGTTTGTAGGTCCTTACTTTTCATCACTTTAAATATTTCCTGTCGATCCCTTCTGGACTGCAAAGTTTCTGTTGAGAAATCAGCTGACAGTCTTATGGGAGCTTCCTTATAAGTAACTAGTTGCCTTTCTCTTGCTACTTTTAAAATTCCCTCTTTGTCTTTAACCTTTGCCATTCTAATTGTAATGTGTCTTGGTGTGGGCCTGTTTTATTTCATCTTGTTTGGGACTCTCTGTGTTTCCTAGGTCTGTATGTCTATGTCTTTCACCATGTTAGGGAAGTTTTCTGTTATTATTTCTTCAAATAGGTTTTCAATTCCTTGCTCTCTCTCTTCTTCTGGTACCCCTGTGATGCAAATGTTGCTATGCTTCATGTTGTCCCAGAGGCCCCTTAAACTCTCCTCATTTTTGTTGGATTCTTTTTTCTTTTTGCTGTTCTGTTTGGGTGTTTTCTTCTACTTTATCTTTCAAATTGCTGATTCAGTTCTCTGCTTCATCTAATCTATTGTTAATTCCATCTAACATGTTTTTCATTTCTGTTATTGTATTCTTTATTTCTGATTGGTTCTTTTTCTATGTTTTCTATCTCCATTTTTATGTTTCCTATCTGTTTGTTGCAGTTCTTCCTGAGATCATTGAACATCCTTTGAACCAGTGTTTTGAACTCTGCCTGTGGTAGATCGCTTGTCTCCATATGTTTAGCTCTTTCTCTTGAGCTTTGTTCTGTTCTTTCATTTGGAACATATTTCTTTGTCTTCCCATTTTGGCTCCCTCCCTGTGTCTGTTTCTATGTATTAGGCAGGGCTGCTATGTCTCCTGTTCTTAGTAGAGTGGCCTTATGTAGTAGGTGTGCTATGGGTCCTAGTGGCACAGTCTCCCTAGTCACCAGAACCAAGTGCTCGATGCGTCCCTTGTGTGGGTTGTATGTCCCCTCCTTTTGAAGTTGAGCCTTGGTTGCTGTTTGAAAATCAGTGGGATGGATTAATCTGAGGCTGATTGGTTGTGAGGACTGGCTGTGACTACAGTGGAGGAGCTGTTGTTCAGGGACTGATCCTGTAGAGCAGGATTCACTTTAGCAGGGCTCTTGTGCCTGTCCAGTCTGCCTTTTGGATATGTCATTCTTGGATGTGGCCAGGTGATGCTTTGGCTTGGTCTGAAGCTGGCCTCCAGTTTTGTCAGTTCCCAGCGCCTCCTGGCAGGGGCCCTGCCATAGGTCAATTTCAGCCACAGGTTGTGCGCTGCTGGGGACAACATGGCATATGCCACAGAACAATCTGCAAGTGGCAAAAATCCATGCTGAACTTGGATTTCAAGAGACCCAGCCATGAACTGAGACCAGATACTGCTAATGCTATCTTTGGGGCTGCTCAACAAGAGGTATGGGACGTGCTGAAGCCAGATGCAGCTTGTTTGGGTTTTGTGAACCTTCGAGAGATTTTATGAAAGTCCACAGCAAGAGCTATGACAGGCTGTTTGTACTGAAAAACCACTGGACGTGGCTTGAGTGTGTCCAAAGTTGGGTGGAGAAGGTCTCAAGGAATCACTGTGGTGGGGCAGATGAAAGGTGATAGCCATTTTGATGGAGACTCAGACATGGTATCTGCCTGCATCTGCACTCAGCGAGGGGTGAGAGCTTAACAAAGAAACACTGACTTCCGCCAGCTCCTCCATCTGATAGAAAGCTGCCCCTACAGCCTTCAAGCCAGACAATTCAATTCCTCCCCATAGGTTCCTGGCACCTTTCGAGTCACTCACTGCCCTATCGCTGGAGCTCAGAGTAAGTCTGTCAGAGAGTAAGTCTGCGTGTGGTCCTTTAAGAGGAGCACCTGGAAGTATAGCTGCCCTCCAACTCACTCAGCGACAACTCTGCTGGTTTCACAGCCAGAAGTTATGGGGTCTTCTCTCCCCAGCCTTCGAACCCTGGGCTGGGGAGCCTGATGTGGGGTTGCGACCCCTTGCTCCTCTGGGGTGGACCTCTGCATCTGAGATATCCCTCCCGGTTTTTAATGGTCACACGCAGGTGTGGAACCACACTGTTCTGTTTCTCTGCCCCTGGTACAAGTCTCAACGAGGCTTCTCCTGTATGTCCTTAGTTGTAGGGCTTTGGTTCAACTAGACTTCAGGTGATTCTCAATGATGGTTTAGTTTTAATTTTGATTTGGATGTGAGAGGATGTAAGCACAGCCTTTACCTACTCGTCCGTCTTTACCAGAACCTCTTGATTACAATTTTTAAGAGAGCACTTCTTTCATTATTTAGCTTACATGGAGGATATCTTCCTTAAATTAAATGAGCTACTCTGGAGCTCAAAGTTTTGCAAATATGATATATATTATATTAGAAATGTATCTTTTGAAACTTAAAAATTAGATAAAACTCTGTAGATGTCAATTTGGAAATATAAAACAGGTATACAGTTTTTCAACAATATAGTATATATTTTAATAGTATATGTAGTATGTATTATATATAACAAGGGGCAAATCATTTTTAATAATTTATTTGGGTGCACATGAATGAAATGTATGATTACCACTGACATGAAATTAAAACTCATCTCCTTGACATGGTAGCAAGCTTTATAATCTGGACAAAACCCTCTTTCTCAACATGTGTCTCTCTCTCCCTTTTCTTCTTCCCCTACACCCTATGCTCTTCGCTGCATGGAATAATTTACTCTCACAGAATAAATTATGTTTTTATATTCCTTAATCTCACACTCATTATTTTCACTGCCTCGAAAGCATTTTTTTTCCCCTCACCACTGTGCCTCTTTAAAGTCCTCCCTGAAACCTCATTGGTTACTTCCCCGTTTGTTCTCTTGAAGTCAGGGTAAGGGCTTCTATTGTGTTAGGTATAACAATGGAATTATTTGGTCTTAGCTATGTCTCATTTTCTCAATGCAGTTCCATGAGGAAGAGAATGTAAGTTTATCTGTATGTATGTAGAGATACATAGAGCTACAAACATGGCCATCATGCCAAATACAGACTTGTAAACAGAAAAATGAAAAAGCCACAATTTCTCATCCCTGCAATTTTATCTCCTTTCAAGATAGTCAAGGTAACACATTGATGAACTTATTTGCATAGTTTGTCATACACAAACACACAAATATGATAATTTTATCATTAAAATATTATTATTTTATCTGCACCTTTCCACTATCTATACCCTGGTTTGTTAATTGCTTCTGGTTTTTTTAAAATTTACAACTTATAGACTACAAAATAATGGTAGCAATACAGGGGACTTGTTGGTGATTTGAATGAGCTTCTCTCTAGTGATTCACCATTATAGAATAATTTATCAGGATATCTCCTCTTCCCAATTTGCCAACACAAATGCCAGAAATATTTGCATGTTATCAAAATATCTTTTTTGTTATCTATTTCCATGGCTATATGATTTTTCCCTTTTAATTAACAATGTAATTAGGAACAATAACGTCTTATTATTAAGTAATCTTTGCACGTATAGGATAAACTTTATTGTTCATATTGTATTATTTTAGTGTATATTATTATTTTCTATCATTTTATCTAAACTGCACTATTATTTCTATGCTTATAAGTGAGCAATGGCTGTATCTTAATTTTCTTTCATATTCTGGCTGTATCTTAATTTCCTTTTATATTCTGACTGTATCTTAATTTCCTTTTACATTCTTGGTATTTAGCAGAAGAGGTTTTCAATAAATATTTCCTGAGTAAATGAATAAACAGATGTTAGCATCTGATGTTTTTATTTGTACGTAACTTTAATATGTGATTCACTACATTTATTTAGTGTTCTCTCATCTATGTCTGTGTTCATTTATTCATTTATTCTTCCACTTATTCATCTATTCAGCAAACATTTGCTAGCAGTCTATGATGTGCCAAGACCTCTGCTAGGAGCTTGTTATACAAGCTGGTGATGGAAAAAAATATGGTCTTGGTCCTTGTGGAACTCTGTCTAGTATCTGCACTACCATAAAGATCTTAATGACCTGAATATGTCTGTATATTATTTTTATTGTAAGCTCCTAAGAGACAGAGGCTATGTTTATTTCCACAGAAAGTAACAAATCAAGCTTGATACTAAATATACACACAAACATATTTTACTAGAATACCAAATTAGCATTTAACAATTTCAGTGTCATCCTTTTGCTATATTTAACATTTTATCTTTATTAACAGACAATGTTCCATTTGAGGCTTCTTAAGGTGTTTAACACATACAGTATAAGATTAATTGGAGGTCCACATAAAGACAATGCTGGGAAATTATACTTATGAAGAAAAATGAAAGGGATTGAAATGATTCTGCCTTTAAAATGAAAGACTACGACCAGTTTCCAAATAATCCTTCAGGGCTCATTCAAAAAAATTGGTCAGCTCTTCTAAATCTCTTCTAAGAATGGAATTAAATGCTCAGTTCAGCAAAATATTTCATTTATTGCATCCAGATTATAAAATTTTACTGATGTTGAGAGTGGTTTAACTTTGAAATATGCTATTAAAAGAAAATGTAAAAGAAGCAAAAGTGAGATAACAACTACACTGTCCCAGATGGTTTAATTGTCTTGGTAGGGTAACACCTAATATAGACCAAATGTGTCTCAAGGGTTTTTTTAGGTTAATAACATATAGATATATTAATAATAATTATTATATAATATATAATAGTATGTTATATAAATTATATAATACATATAAATTAATACATAATAATCTATATAATAATAATAATCTGTAGATGCTCATTTTTTCTATTTAGTTTTTAAATTTTTTTTTATTGGGGAATATTAGGGAACGGCATGTTTCTCCAGGGCCCATCAGCTTCAAGTCATTGTACTTCAATCTAGTTGTGGAAGGCACAGCTCAGGTCCAAGTCCACTGTTTTCAATCTTTAGTTGCAGGGAATGCAGCCTACCATTCCATGCGGGAATTGAATCAACAACCTTGCTGTTAAGAGCTTGTGCCTTAACCTACTGAGCCATCCAGCCATCCCTCCAGCAGCTCAGTGGCAGCTCTTTCTCTTCAATCTAGTTGTGGAGGGTGCAGCTACTGGCCCATGTGGGAATCGAACTGGCAACCCTCTTCTTAAGAGCTCACGCTCTAACCAACTGAACCATCTGGCCGCCCTAGGTGCTCATTCATTGAGCATCTACAGTTATACATTCTAAGTCTACATGTTTTTCATGTGTTTTCTCATTTAATAATGTTACACACTATTATTAGTAGCATGGATAGCCATATGTCCTGGATTCCCTTGAACAACCCAAGTTTAGCATTCTCTACCATTCACCAGTGTCTCTGTTTGGAAAATAAATTACATGGTTACCGTAGTTAATAATCTATTTTTCAGCATAGAATCTAAACTGCATAGAGGTTAAATAATTTCCAGGGTCATACAGGTAGTAATTGGAATGCTGTGAATTTATGATTAAATGGCTGCATATTCATGACCTACATTGAGAACTGCAAAAATAAGAAACAAGACATAGTACCTGACCTTCTGCATTTATTAATTAAATCATGCTATATCTATGCATAGGTATGACATATGCAATTCTAGACATAAATAGTAACAAAGCCATTCAACTCAGAAATGAGATAATCTTTAAACTACGTTTTAAATTCTATGTTTAATGCATTAGCATCTGCATATGAAGATTACAATTCTCTTAGTCCTCAGAGGACATATTCTTTCAGTAAATCTTAGAAGTGAGCAATTGAGGATGGTTTTTGAAATTGAAGTAAAAAAGAACCTTTGACTTTAAAGAGAAATATATGAAAGGTGACCTTGAAATGTGGGGAAATGGAACATGTACAAAAAGAACAGCATCAGGAGAAAAAAAAGTCAAGCAAGTAACCAATGGAACTGGAAGAGATGAGAAAATTCACAGATGAAAAGTAGCTTTATTACAGTTACTTCTTCAAGTAACATTCCTTCCCTCTTTTTAAAATAGGGGAACAGAAAGTTAGCATCTAAGATGCAAAGAAACTTCTAGAAAGAGCATGTTTCTTTAATTATCTAAAGTCTACTTGCTGTCTACCTGACAACCCTCCTTATCACCCAATCTTAATCCAATGCCCTCACAAAATTAACAATAAGTGGGAACAAAGGGATGTTTTCATGTAGGCATTCATTGGCATATTCATTGGATGGTTTGCTGTTCAGTATTCCTGACTTCTGAATTGGTAAAGTATGAAATCTTATTTCTAGAAACCATATCTTTTCATGATAGATTCTCAATTGAAATGGGAAACCTAACAGTTGTACTTTATTTTGCTCCTTTATTCTCTCACTAACTGAACACTGAGTGGACAGCTATCACGTACCAGGCATCAAACTATATGCTAAGAATACAAAATAAAGACACCATGTCTCTTCCTTCAAGGAGCTCATAGAAAATTAGGGCAATACATATGTCAACCCAAAATATGATTATGAGAACACAAGTGAAAATATGTTGGCTCAAATTTGCCTTCCATGAGAATTACCTGTCTTTACATTACCCTTTGCCTTCCTACCTTCCATACTTTACTCTTCTTGTTCTTTCACTCATAGCTTCCATCTTTATCCATAGCATACCAATATTTATAATTATATATATTAAACTTATATATAAACAATATATAATTACTTAATTAATATGTTTATTATCTAGCTCCCTTTCTTTGGAAGGTAAGTTATATGAGGGCAAGGATCTTTGGTTTTGTTAGCTAATATATTCAAAGTACCTAGAACAATGCCTGGCACAAAGTAAGCTTACAGTACATAATTGAACAAATAAAGAATATCTGTTGAATATACACAGTACTCTTTCATTTTAACTTTAAAAACTGGGACTATATGTACTTATAAAATAAACATATTTGAAATTAGGTAAGTAGTAATTTCTATATTGTAAGCCTTTCTAAGGTAATTTATTAGATTTTTCTATAATCTTTGGTTAGGGGAAAATAAGATTGTACTTGTTAATAAATTTCAAACTTCTATTTTCCATTCCATTATATATCCTATATTTCTTATCAACATGTTTGCAGAAAATTAGAATTTTTATTTAATCCTGGAACATATGTAATACATTATTCATTAATGTGGAAATAACTCATGAAGTTCGGTGGTAAAGTTGCCTCTGTCTCCAGAAGGATCATGGAGTAAGAGCAATAAAAATCATCACTCTGAACTTAGAGATACTGTAAACATCATTACCAACACCCCTACCCTATCTACAGTAGGATGGATGTATTCAGTCCATTGACTTGACTTTCAGAAAGTTTGATCTAATTTCTAACTGAATAATAAAGTACGGTAATGTTTTATTCCCATTTACTGCCCAAATCATTTAATTTGCACTCCAAAACTGCTGTTTGGACAATCTATCCCCTTATAAATCTTACTCTATGTGTTTAAACTCCCAATTCTCTATTGAAATTAATTTTTCAAATGTCACCCACAACCTTCAAATTCAATTACCTTTATTCAGTGCTGCTTGACTTATCCAAGGCGTGTGGTGTAATTAAACCTCAGTTACTTGAACTATTTTTTCCTTGCCTTCCATGACTTTTCATTTTCTGATTCTTCTACCTCTCTAGCCACTTCTTCTACTTCTTCACTTTTTTTTTTCTTTCCCCATTCCTGAAGCGTGGCTGTTGCCCAAGCCTCCAGGATTTGTCCTTTGATCCTTGGGCATAGTCCTATATTTTCAATGCTGTACATAATATCACACTGACTAGGTGAGTCTCCAACATACAATCGCAGTTGTGGTCTTTTTTGCTGTTTCTTTATTATTTATTTCCACTTTTCCACATAACTTTAGTTAACCATTCTGCAATTTCTTCCAACAAATGAGGTCTGGGCACTCAAGGACCTATTTTTAAGGGACGAAGCAAACATTTCTAAAATTGTAAAAATGTTGACTATGATTGTGAGAAATGCAACAAAGAAGACAGACAAGGGAATCTAGCCTAGTCAGGTGATGCAGTAAAGGTTTCCCTCAGGAGTTACATAAAATAAATACTAATAATAAGTTATTTGTACCAGTTCATTCATTCATTTATTCATTCAACAAGAACATAGGGCTGACAAACTTGAGGGACAAAACTACTGATACATAATTTCTTACCGTGAGATATTTCTATCTAGTGTGGGAAATAAGCAACCAAAGAAATAAATATAATATAGAAAACCACACCTGTGAGATGTATAAACTGTAATAGAACCTTCAGAAGGGAGATATCAATTTTACTTGACAGGTGTTCAGTGGGGTTGAACCACCTTTATGAGCAACTAAATGGACTATCTATAAGATACTAATATAATTGAGAATTCAAAGAGAAATTATTATTAAAATATATGAAAAATTATCATTTAAAATTATACTTACAAAAAGGTGCCATTGCAGTGACAAAGAAATAAAAATAGAAATTTTGGAAGCCAGCGCATAGAGACAGGCCAAGTCCCATGAAAATTCTATCATTCACTTTAACAATTGTGTATCGGCTTTTGAGACATGACGTATTAGGCATTAGTCATCAGTTCTTAGCATAACTTGAACACTGCAGTTAGTCAAAATCTGCAAACTGTTAGACTCTCTAGTTAGCCAGACTTTCATAGATGGTATACCAGCGTCACTGAACAGAAAAAAACTGTAATAAACATCTCACTTTTGTCTGCCTCTCTCAACAGATGGTGATCTCTTCAAAAGGTTTTTGTGTGTGTGTGTGTTATTCACCTCTGTGATTCTCAGCTCAAGGGATTGCCTGACATATTTATTTTGCAAAACTAATATTAGGTGAGAAGTGGTATGAGAGAACCAAAAATGATTTTTTTTTCTCCAGTACAATCAAGGCATGGATATATATATATATATATATATATATATATATATATATATATATTTAAAAGTTAGTTTTACATTTATTTTATTGCTTTATTTTTCATTTTCAATGTATTTAACCTTTTAATCTATGTGTGTGAACTAAATTCCCTTTCTGCAGGTTAGATCATATGAACAGATTTTATTATTATTATTATCATTATAGCTATTACTTTCAGATCCGATTTAATTCAATGCTAAGTGGAATTCAACACTTGAAAAGCTTTGAAAATTGACCCACTCACATTTGTATGGAACAGAATCTGGATATATTTTTCTAAATGGGGCATTACATGTTATACCATGGTTCTGTAAGATAAGCAACTTATATTTTCAAGTCACTGTGGGTGAATCAGGAAAAAAGTAGTGATTAGGTGGTGAAAATTTCTATCAAAAGATATGCTTTGACTCATTTCATTGCAGAGAAAAATTATTTCATAGTAGTATATGACATTATACAGAAATTAGCATAATTCAATTTACAAGGCCATGAATAATTTATTAGGAGAAAAATGGGCCTTTAGCATTCTATAACCTCTTGTGCTTCTAACTATGATGCTACTAAAGCCTTTAGCCATTTCTTTGAGATGTTATTCAAATATTTCATGCATATCACCATCAAAAAATCCTTGCAGTTAGAAAAAGAACTAAAAAAAATGGAGACAAGCACTCTACCAGACAGAGTTGAAAACATTGGTTATAGGATGCTCAGTGATTTCAGGGAGAACTTCAACAAAGAAACAGGAAACATAAAAATGGAGGTAGAAAACATAAGAAAAAGAACCAGTCACATAACTGAAATGAAGAATACATTAGAGGGAATCAATAGTAGATTAGATGAAGCAGAGGATGAAACCAGTAATTTAGAAGATAAAGTAGCAGAAAACACCCAGTCAGAACAGCTAAAAGAAAAAAAAGAAAAAATATCCAAAAAAATGAGAAGAGTTTAAGGGGCCTCTGGGACATCAAGTGTGACAACATTCGCGTCATAGAATACCAGAAAGAGAAGAGAGAGCGCAATGAATTGAAAATTTGTTTGAAGAAATAATAATAGAAAACTTCTCTAATCTGGCAAAGGAAATAGACATAAAAGCCTAGGAAATACAGAGAGTCCCAAACAAGATGAAACAAAACAGGCCCACACCAAGACACATAATAACTAAATGGCAAAGGTTAAAGACAAAGAGAGAATTCTAAAAGCAACAAGAGAAAGGCAACTAGTTACTTATAAGGAAGCTCCCATAAGACTGTCAGCTGATTTCTTAACAGAAGCTTCGCAGGCCAGAAGGGATTGGCAGGAAATATTCCAAATGATGAAAAATAAGATTACTACACCCAGCAAAGCTATCGTTTAGAATCGTAGTACAGATAAAGAGCTTCCCAGGCAAGAAAAAGCTAAAGAATTTATCACCACCAAACCAGCATTGCAAGGAATCTTAGAGGGACTCCTTTAAGATGAAAAAAAAAAAAAAAAAAAGCTAAAAATATGAGTAGTAAAATGGCAATAACTACATATCTGTCAACAATTACTTTAAATGGAAATGGATTAAATGTTCCAATCAGAAGCTAGGGTGGCTGAATGGATAAGAAAAGAAGACCCTTACATATGCTGCCTACAAAAGACTCACTTCAGATTGAAAGGCACACACAGACTGAAAGTAAAGAGAATGGAAAAAGATATTTTATGAAAAGGGAAACAAATCAAAAAGAAAGAAAAGAAAAAGCTGAGTTAGCAATACTTATATCAGACAAAATAGACTTTAAAATAACGGTTATAACAAGAGACAAAGAAGGACTCAGTAATCCCACGTCTGAGTATTGATGGAAGGAAACCTAAAATGCTACTTTGAGGGGATGTGCATATCCATATGTTCATTGCAACATTGTTTACAATGGCCAAGATGTGGAGGCAGATTGGGTGTCCGTTGATGCATGAATGGATAAAGAGGAGGTGGTACATATATACAATGGAATATTGCTCAGCCACGGAAGGGAATGGGTTCTTGCCACTTGCAGTGGCATGGATGGACCTGCAGGGTATTGTGCTGAGTGGAGTATGTCAGACAGAGGAAGACAGATGCAATGTGATTTTGCTTATATGTGGAATCTAAGGAACAAAATTAACAAACAAACAAAATAGAAACAAACTCATAGATATAGAGAACATTTTGATGGTTGCCAGATGGGAAGAGAGTTGGAAGGGTGGGTGAAAAAGGGAAAGGGATTAAGAAGTACAAATTGGTTCTTACAAAGTAGTCATGGGGTTGCAGAATATAGCATAAGTAATATAATCCATAACATTGTAATAAGTATTTGTGATGTCAGATGGGTACTAGATTTATCTGGATGATAGATGGGAGGGATTTTGGGGGCACAGTAAAAAAGTTGAAGGGAGTAAGAAGTACTACAAAGTAGTTACCAAAAAAAAAAAAAAAAAAAAAAGGAAAAACTTCCTTGGAGTTACTTCTGCTCTAGATTTACAGTATTCTCCAATAGAACTTTCCCAGTCATGGAAATGCACTGACAATGTGGTAGCCACCAGCCACATGTAGCTACTGAGTATTTGAAATGTGGCTAGTACAACTGAGGAATTTAATTTAGAATTTTATTTAATTTTAATTAGTTTAAATTTTAATTTAAATAGCTACACATGGCTATACGGTATTGAACACTGCAACAGCACTGGTTAAAGCTCCTCTCAGATTATTAACCTTTTACCCCTGAATAAAATTAAGTCATTTTTAAAAATATCAATATAGAGAAATAAAAACAAGAATAAAAAATACAACCCAGCTTGAAGCTCTTGCCATTCAGATATGATGAGGAAAAAAAAAAACCCTCAATTTTCTAATTTCCAAAATAGCCCTAGAACACGTAATTGAGTTTCTAAGTTGTGGTCAAGTACTTCTGAGTAACATGCTACCCTTCACATCCTTAACGAGAGTTCTGCATATACATTGTATATTAGAGAACAATAAATTCATGCTGAAATGCAATAAAAGGGTAGTCAGTTGGGTTTATGTACATTATGAGGTTTATAATTTAGAAAAAAAAAGTGCAAATTACTGTGTGTTATGTTCTAGTTGTTCACTATTAGTCCAAACTGAGAATGTTAAATTTGTCATTTAACACAGTTGCTGTATGGAAAAAAATAAAGTATAGATCTTTTTTTGAGGACAAAGAGCTGTCACCTGCTCCTGATACTGTTTGTGGAGTTATCTAATTATAGTTCCTGTTTCACTAACAGCCGGTATTTATTTCATAATGTGGTTATAAAAGATAAGTTAGAAGTTATAGTCTCAAAATTCCTTCCTGCTGCCTATGAGACTGGATCCTCATAAGTAGTCCCTGTGAGTTTTGTCATCTTATGACACATCTGGGTTGTTCGGGACACATTTTGCATGTGAGCCTACTTCCTGGGAGAAGGCATGACCTGGGGAAATAGATGCAGCTCCAGAAACTCGATGCTGGCAAAAGCATCCTTAAATTTTGAAAGACAGACAAGGAATAACAGGGAATGCAGACAAGGAGCTGGTTTGTAGTGAGGGTGAAGGTGAAATAGTGGAAATGGCAGAAGTGATGGCATATGAGAGGGATCAGGTCTGCCTAAACTTGTTGGCAAGTATTTGGCATCTAGAAATTTATCATTAAGAAATAGGTGACAGCGCAAGAGGAAGGTGGGACTATAGGTAGTACTAAAAGGGCCGAAGAACTAAAATGGTCGCCTGAAGTTTAGTGCAACAAGGTAGATGCTTTCTTACCAGAACGCGGTTGCAGGAACAGGACTGGACTAGCAGTGCAACTGATGTGTTGCTAAAACAGGTTTTGTTGATTTAGAGTCCTGTACCACCTTCTGTCTAAAAAAAGGTTGGGTTCTAAGAATGTGGCCTGGGGGAATTTGTATGTAAGAATCGACTGCTTCAGCTGGGTTAAGAGGAAGACTTCAGAGGCTGGGGAATAGGCAGGGCCTGGCATGCCCCTGCTGAACAAGATTACTCTTTCCTCTAAATTCCTATCAAGATCCTCACATATGACAATCCTCTAGAACGCTGTATTAATTTTCTTTGTATTAGGTTGGTGCAAAAGTAATTGTGGTTTTTGCAATTATTTTTAATCATTTAAACCACAATTACTTTTGCACCAACCTAATAAAATTTATTTACAAAAAGGTAGCAAACACTTTTTATTATTTTATTTCCAATTTACGCTATAATTTTTCTGGCAATAATACTTCAAGAATGATGTTTACTCTTTCTCATTGTTTCATATCTCAGTGGTGCTTAATATCAATTTGTCCTGTTACTGGATATTAACCTTGACCACTTGGTTAAGTTAAGGTAGTATCTACCAGGTTTCTCTACTGTAAAGTTATTTTCCCCATTGTAATGAATAAGTGTTATGTGCAGAGATGTTTTGGGACAATGCAGAATATTTGTTTCTTATTTTGCTTTTATGCACTAATTTTAGTGTCTGCAGAGGATTCTAAATCATGAATTTGAAATCATCACTATTGATGATGTGTGTTTGCCAAATAGTGATTTTCCATTTATACATTTTTTTCTACATTTGTTAATCAGAATTCTAGTGTAAGGAAGCAGTCATCCATTCATTTATTTATCTACCTGTCAATTTATCTATCTACTTACATCAACTGGATTCAAGGATATTTATATTTTTCTAAGGGTTACAATTCATGGCAATCAATATTTATTCTCAGTACTTATCCTGCTGAAATTGTCCCAGACTTGGGAATTGGAAATTCCTTTAATCTGGCTTCTATGTCCTTTTGACATACTGTCATCATTTTCTGAGTACTTTTTTTTTTACCCCTAGCACTACAAGATGTCAATAAACTAATTTTAAAATGTATTTTTTCAATTTTTATAATAAAATTGCTGAACATTACAAATACAATGTACATGAGCTATATGTACATGAATCAAAAATATCTGGCTAAAGATAATCTTATTTATTTATTTGTGCATTTATTCCACATGTTAAACATTGTCCACATAGAATGTTTTGGACTAATGTCACTTAGTTATTAAAATTGACTATTGAAAATAAAATTCTATTGTATCAGAAATATATTTAATAGGTTTTTATGCTCATTTGGCCATTCTCAAATTATTATACCTTAAAAACATTTGAAAATCAAAGGACAGTATATGTAGTACTGAAATAATCGTGTTTATGCAAAGAAGGTATTCAACATGGCCTGAAAATTTATGTCAAAAGTAGTATATAGATGTGTTACTGCTTACCAACTACACTGACTAGATATATATCATGTGTTTGCAGACTATATATCATTTTTTTCAATGAATTATTGATGAGCTTATAACTCAGGAGTGGTAGAGCAAAACAAAGTTAGAAAATCATGATGAAAGGTCATCAATAACTTTGTGAATGTATTCACAGCCTGCCAATTGAATATATTGTTTATGCAACACTAATTTCAGTATATATTATGTCATCATATGGGGATCGGTGGAGATTTATTTCATTTGTTTGGGAGGAATGTGTTTCAAACAATTGTTTCTGACCTCCGAGATGACTGGTAATTCTACTTCAAAACATAATTACCAGCTTCACATAGAATAATTTAATCCCCCAGTTTTAAACCCTTTTCTTGCATCATACTACTGAGTTTTCTTGAACTTTATAGTGTTTGTGTTGTGTTGTATACATGCATGCATGTGTGTGTGTATTTGTGTGTGTTTAGGAATTGGAAACTAGTATAGGGTTATTAGCTTTTATTTTTACATCAAGGACTATTTTGGAAACAACTACTATTTCCTATCACTAATATTCTACCAAAAAAAAAAAAAAGCAGATATTTTAACACTAACATGTAAAAAGAACATCATCTCAGAATCCTGAACTCTCCTTTAAATTCAGTATGTTCAGCTTTGTGGTATACTCACTTTATTGCTCTTAGTTTTTTCCAATCTCACCAGGCACTGTTGAACAGAAGACATGAATAAAATATTTCTGATAGTAATCACAACACTAGCAAATAAGCAGTATATAATAGCAAGGGGTATGCTAAACTTAACCCTTCTGAGAATAGCTGGATGGCTCATTTTGCAGGAAGCATATCTCCTCACACACTTCTACTTTACTTGTGGATATATTTATATATATAAAATATAAGAGAGCTGTGAAACAAACTACTACTTTGATTCTAATTCTAATTCCCAAATAATGATCTAGAGCTCAGAGTAGTTGTGCAAGCTTACTAGCTGCTCCCAGAGCATGAATGCAGTCTCAAATTCTCCATAAAATATTCTCTGCACCCCTATTTATGTCTAAAGAATCTGCCTTGCACTAGTTCTGTCTTACCAACTTTCTATATCCTCATAGTTCCTCTTACTTTTCCATAACTTCAAATCGAGCTTTGGTCTCAGTGTTTAGTTTTTAGAATGATTTTTTTTTTCTTTTGGATGATCTTATACTTGAACTTAATTTTTACCAAACTGTCTTTCAGGAACTCCTGGCTCCAAGTTCTAAAACACAAAGTCCAGTTCTACCCTCCGCTTTCTTGTCTAATTTCAGGTCTTGAGACATGCTTATCAAAGCCAAAGAACTTCCAGTTCTCTGAAAATGTGATTCATGCCTGGCTGCATTTTACTGCTGCCACTGGCTGCATTTAACTGCTGCATAACCAGACTACACATTGGGTCTATCCTCAGTTTCTTTATCGCAGACCTCAAAGTAGTAGTATTCTGAGTAGAACTCCATGGAAAGGTGGAGTCTTGACTTCAAGTTGAGGAATATATAAACTTCCAGATTTCTGGAAGCTTTAAGGATTAGGTTTTAATTTGGCATGCCTTGCTTTTCCACTTGCTCCAACAATGGATACAAATAAATGCCCCCTTTTGAGGTGACACACGATCCGTGGTCATGAGCATTCTGCTGAGAGATGATATTGACCATCACTTGCTCTACATCCTCTTCTGTAGATTTAATTTTCTCTGACTGAATGCTTATGAGTTGACTCTTTTGGAAAACCTACCAGTTCTAGCCAGCTTAGGACTTCTAAAATCACTATTGTTTGCAACCACCAACAATTCACTCACTGCTTACTACCCCTTATGCCAAAGAAAATAGACAAATTTGTCATCTTTGAAGGAGTGTTATTAACATTGAAGCAAAAGAGTTATTGCTCCTCTAGACCTAATTTGTGACAGGCAGCCAAAATTACATGCAGTCTCTTTCTTTCCAGATTCTATTTAAAAGGGGCAAGACATGGAGCTTCACTCTACAAGATCCTTCACTCAGAAAACCATGGCCAGCCAGCCACAACTGCAGCTGACATTGGTTGTAGGCCTTGGTTAGAAACAGATAACTATGTGCCATGTTGCCTTTGAGCAAGACAGTTTCAGAGCACTTTCAGATCCAATTGACAGAAAATCCAAGTCAGTGTAGATTAGGAAATAAAAGGAAATCTATGGTTCATAAAACTGAAAAATATTAGAGGAGCTCTAATTTCAGGCACAGTTAGAATCAGCGTTCAAATGACGTCATCAGAACTCTTTTTTTTTTTTTTTGGTGGGGGTGGGTTATGAGTTGTACAATGTCAGCAGTATTAGTTCATTTTGAGTCCTGGCTGTATTTTCCCAAACTATTTTCAAAACTATGTTCCAGTGGCTTGGATTTGACTACCTACTTTGACCAAGAACTGAAGAATTTGGAATGTGAGGAGCTGACTAGCCAAACTTAATTCAAATTCTCCATCTTTGGAGCTAGAAGTAAAACCTCACCTAAACACATAGACTAAAAGTGAGAAATGTGGCATTTTCTCAGAAAATTTTATATATTAATTCAAGAAGTAGGATGGATAGATGCTAGTGACAAAACAAAAGATGTCCAAAAAGAAGTAGAATAATCAGGTAGACTGATAAATGAGAGTGATTGGACATTAGCTATGAAGTGGGATGTGCCATGAAGAACGGAAGTTCAATATGTAAATATGTTCCTGGGAATTATCTGACTCCTCCCAGAAAAAAAAAAAAAAAGACTATTGTTAAAGTGTTACTACTCTCTGTCTTTTTTATTTCTGGATATATATATATATATATATATATATATATATATATATATATATATATAAAACTTCTAGGGAAAAATTAAATTTGAGGTCCTATGTTCTTATTAGATTGCAACAGTGGGAAATGATTATTATGGAAGAGCACATATTATGACTTTAAGCAAAGCAATAAGTGAGAAGTAGCCCTGTCCTTGGAAAATTCAGAATAAATAAAAAGATTGTTTTGAAATCATTAAAATTGATTTTTGTAAATTTTATACTCAGATATGCTCACTCAGTTCCTTCTTAAATCTTCTTCCAAACAAGCTATGACCTTGCCAGTTATTCATTCTACATATTCATTTTAAAGTTATTTGTGAGGCACACAGTTAGATGCTATTTGTGATACAGTATATAAAATATGATCTTTGCCCTCCAGATGTTTACAATTTAATTAAATTTTCAGTGCCATCAAAGGACCAACCAAGACGAAAAGCAACAGATGCTTAGAAGTGTTCTTTGTCTTTCTTTAGGACTTCTTCATGTGAGCTAATTTGATGCCTATAAAGAGCTGGTATAAAATTAAATGATTTGAGTGTTCCATTTAAAATTTCCAGACCATGTGAGCAAACATCACACAACCCCAATACCAGAGAAAATTGCATAGTCCATCAGAACGTACAAGGAACTTAGACATGAAATAGAATAAAATTGTAGGGCTATGAATAATTAGCCTCCCAAATCACAAATGCTTTCAACACAGGATATGCCTTTAGTCTCCATAGTAAAGAGGTTAATGATTAAATTATGTTCTTCCATTTCAAACTTACTTTTCAGATCTTTATTCTATTTCAAAATTTCCATAATGAGCATGTTGTGCTTGTCAGAAGTTGACTTCATCACTAAAACTTTCATGTTCATATCATTCACTTTCATCCCCAGTCTGAAACTTCCATCACTCTCTGTAATTATTTCTCTCAGTCACACCTGTCATTAATTATCTCAGAAAAGCTCATGCAAAGTCACAACATTTGAAGGGCAGGAAAAAAAAAAAGTGAAGCCTCTGATGACATTGCCTTTGTTAGCTTACTTGACTTGAGTTGGGAAAACATAGAGCTTTTCCCCAAAGCACCATTATTGACTAAGTCGAGACTTCAAATAACAACAAGGCCAGAGTCTGAGCTACAATAATTCTATTTTCTGTGCATATTTATGCTTATATTTTGGTAACAGCTTTAAAATACCTTGAAGAAAGCAGGAGAAAAAATTAACAACAACAAAAAAATCCTTAAGTTTATTCTGCCAAATACTTCTTGCCAGGTAAAGTTTTAAAATATCTCAAGGTACCACATATTATTTTCTAGCCACTGATCACTTTTGTTAAGTATAATAGAATTTGAGATGTATTTATAAACCAAAAAAAAAAAAAAAAACCAAAAAAAGAAAAAAATAGTTTAATCTCCGGCCTCTGAGGAAATATTTATAGTGCTTTCCATCCCAAGTATCTATAATACAACTAACAAAACAACCTGTTAAATACAGAAATCTAGAAATCTGCTGGCAGCAAACTTGGCAATACTTGTCAGGGTGAGTGATACTTGGCATACGTTCTGCTTTTGTGGAGTGACAGGGGTGAGAGGAGGAGAAACTGTGATATGGCTGTTATTGATTTTTGTACATTTACCAAATCTACAAGAGCACTTCTCAGGATAATATGGTGCTCTCAGTAGACGTCCAGGCTTTCAAAGCTGGACTGGGCTACTGATCGGATGTCAATTGGATGGCAAAGTTTATATTGAAAGTTTAGAAATCAGTTAAGAATGGAAATTCATATTTTGAAGTTAACTCTTTAAAGTCTCTTTAGTACACAAATTTAGTACACT
This sequence comes from Rhinolophus sinicus, assembly GCF_057876585.1. Classification (NCBI taxonomy): domain Eukaryota; kingdom Metazoa; phylum Chordata; class Mammalia; order Chiroptera; family Rhinolophidae; genus Rhinolophus; species Rhinolophus sinicus. The sequence continues at coordinate 95,196,362 of NC_142517.1, forward strand.
ACTCTCCTATAATATTGTCTCAACCTTATTTTGATAAATATTAATTATCACAATAGGACATCAGCAATCACCAGTTAAAAATGAAGGTTGGGAAATCTAGATCTTTTTGGAAAAGAATGTCCAAAAAATTAGAACAGATAGAATATTTTCCATGAAGACTGAGCCAAGCAAACAAGTAGGAGGTAGAAAACAAGTAGGAGCAGTTAGTAAGAATATATATATATATATATATATATATATATATATATATATATACACACACACACACTGTGTGTATGTTTGTGTGTGTGTGTGTGTGTGTGTGTGTCTGTGAGGTTTCTGACTAAATCACATAACATTGTGATAAGGAGTACTTGATAAGTATATTCTTATTTCTTCAAACATAGATCAAATGTTTCCAAGGGTTCTTAGACCTAACTCCTGACCGTAACTAAGTATTAGTGAATATTTTACCTAGAAATAATAAGACTCTATGACGATTGTTATTATTTTGGGGATATGTGGGACTCATTGAATTCTTGTTTAACAAAATCCCTTTTCAGTAAAAACGCTTCTGTCCTTCTCAAACTTTGTGTTTGGCAATAATTGTACACTTCCCCTTACCATACATCATGTGATACAAATGTCTTTCTAAACTTTATGTGGTTAAAATTAAAATCTGTTTTCTGTTTTCTTTTGACACTTTTCATCAAATGCTTAATTCATGTGATTTGTAACATTATTAGGATTCTGTGCAAATAATGTTGTATAAGAAAGCATAAAAGTACCCCTATGAAATATTTGGTGTAGTAATCATGTAAAACTCACATCAAAATTCTTCTGAAACTTAGTATGAGCCTCAGCGCTGTGGTCCTCAGCTGCCACCCTCCTGTGCTATATCAGTATTCATCTGGCACATATTAGTGATATGTGTGCTGCTGCGTTATGGCATATTGATTTCACAAATGAATCATTTCTATCCCCGCCTCCTTCACTGCATTAAATACAACCACTATGCACCCAGTTGCTTAAGCCTGAAATGTGAGAGTTGACCTTGCCTCTGCTTTTCCTCACTTCCACACATCTGGCATATCAACAAACCTGGCTGTTAATTTATTCAGGGTCTCCAAAGGAAACAAAATTTATCTCAAAAGGTTCAACTAAAAAGACTTCAATAAAGGGACTACTTACAATGATGTGAGAAGAATTATGGAACAAATGAGAAATGGTGAAGCAACCGGGGAATAACAACAGCAGGAAGCCATTAATTCCCTAAGGGCCACAGGGATAAAGGGGAAGAGGGCTGTTATTACAGTCAGAAAGACCTGAGAAGATGGAGTAGAGCCCATGTGGTAGAAACCACAGTTATGGAGAAATGTCGGTGTTCTCCAAGATTTGAGCCTGAAGGAGAGAGCGTGTGAGGAAAAGAACTACCTTTGCACTTCCACTTTCCTGCCAGCATCTCCTGTTGGCCAAACCCAACTGCAAGACACCTGGAAAGAGTATGGGTGATTCAGTCAGGATGATCAGCCTCTTAACTTCAAGGTAGAGCAAAGAAGGATGAAAAAGTCTACAGAACAAATTGAAAATAAACAGCATGTTCTACCTTAAACATATATCCAGAATTAGTCGTCTTCTTTTCATCTCATTGAAACTACCCGACTCTAAACCACTATAACCTCTCACCAGGCCCATTTCAACAGTGTCCCAGCTACTCATTCCATAACCATGCGTGCCTGTATCCCAACATCAGAGCAATCTTTTAAACTATGAAATTATAAAATTCTACTGTTTTCAACTCTTTAATAGCACTCCATCACTCTTAGAATAAAACTCAAATTCCTTATCATATGGTGGGCACAAGGCATGTGGTTGAAAGAGAACAGAGTGAGAGGGTTCAGCATTCATTTTCTGAGGCTGCCTGTGTTGCTGATGGCAGCTACACTACATTTTCACTTTTGAGCCCATCACTAACCTTCACTGCCACAGTTCTTGATGAGGCTACCTATTTTTTCACACTGGAATAAAAGTAATGAAGATCAGATATTCCCTTGACCTGATGGGAGTGAAAAATACCTTTGATTATCTTAATGCCTTATTTTAAAAGATTTATAATGGCAGTTCACCTTTTCTTTTTCTCTTCATCTATTTTCCTCCATGTCCTTTGTTTTCAAATATCACGGACCCCAGTGAGAAGAAATTTTTCTGGGCTTTTAATAAAAATTATAAAATGTGATATTTGAATATAATTGAGAAAGTCATTTACCCTACTTTTTATATATGTGGGGGAAAAATATGAGGCTCAGCATTGTAAATGGATTTGTTTCATGTCAACAGAGCTAGATAATTGATAATGGTAAAATCTGTGTTAGAATCCAGTTCATACAGCTCCCAAGTCAGCCAACTCAGTTTTCCAATAATTGCATCGGTTTCCTTCATAGTTTACAACATATTTCTTTTTTTTAAAATTTATTGGGGAATATTGGGGAACAGTGTGTTTCTCCAGGGCCCATCAGCTCCAAGTCATTGTCCTTCAATCTGGTTGTGGAGGGCTCAGCTCAGCTCCAAGTCCAGTTGCCATTTTCAATCTTTAGTTGCAGGGGGCACAGCCCACCATCCTATCTGGGAATTGAACCAGCAACCTTGTTGTTGAGAGCTCGCACTTTAACCAACTGAGACATCCGACCGCCCCTCTGGAAGCTAAGTGGTAGCTCATTGTCTTCAATCTAGTTGTAGAGGGTACAGCTGACTGACCCATGTGGGAACAGGCAACCCTGTTTTTCAGAGCTTGCATTCTAACCAACTGAGCCATCTGGTTGCCCCCTACAACATATTTCTTGTATCTAATGTTATTTAGAACATAGAATGTGGTGCCTGTTCAACACTTCCTGTTTATTTGAATTCTTTAGTGCTTGCTCAAAAAGTAATATAATAAATGAAATACTTCTTTTCTTTTGATTTTATCAAATACATCGCAAATGAAAATAAATTGTTTGGCCACCAGAAATACAATCCTGACGATCACTACTCACTGTTTGGAGACGTTAGGGACGAGAGTTAGTACTCTGCTATTATGTTTGTCAGTGCTGTGGCAGCTAATAACACACCTCTAGGTTTCAGAATCCTCCCAGCCACGTGCACTGAAGCTTTCCATAGCAATCAGACTGTAAGAATCTACCTTTGTTACAGTGAGTTTTTATCAATATTGGTGCAAATTTTACATTTAACTTTACTGTTGTTTGTCATGGTGGATGCATACATATTAATAATAGTGAACATGTTTGAAGCTGCCAGTATTTTCTTATAGAAAACCAAATAACTAACAGGGATCAATCTATCTGAAAATCCTCCACCCACCAGAGAACAACCTTATAATTCAGTTTTATTTTGAATGAAGACATCCTCATGATTTATGTAAACTTTCTTCAGTAAAATCAGAGCAACGGAATTATGTTTAGAATATAATAAAATACTGATAATAATAATTAATATCCCAAACTATAATTGTTTGTCCTTGTTTTAAGTTTCACTTTTTTTTTTTAGTGGGAACTCTTCTTTTTCATCTATATCATGTCATGCCTTGAGTTGCCATGCAATACTTTTGATTCTCATCCACAAATTTTCATGGAACAAGCACTTACTGATTATCTATTATGTACCAATCACTGTGCTAAGAAACAGAAATCTAAAGATAAATAGGTCATAGTTCATGTACTCAAGGAGCTAATATAACAAAATTAAGATATTATTATAAAAGTTGAGTGGCATTGATTTACTTATTTCTTCAACCATAATCTATGAAGCAATATGTGCTAAGCATTACTAGTTTCTAGGAATACAGAGGTGAATAGAATACAGCCTTTGTCTTCAATGACCTCACCATACGTTGGGACAACAGACACACACTGAGAGATCAATATAATGTGTTATGATTGTGCATAAGGATAGAGACATGCAAATGGTGTCATGGGTACACAGAGAAGGAGAAACTATTTCAGACTGGGAGGGTCAGGGAGTTGTTATCTATGTGGTAGAACACAAGTTATAAAGATATAAAGTGAGAAACTACTAAGTATGCTGCACATGGGGATTTGCTAGCAGTTGTGGTTGACACATGGTAAAATGCAATACAGACAGAAGTAAGAGATAAGATCAGAGGGCTATGCAGGGCCAGATTTTGAAAGACTGAGTGTCATTTCAGAGAGATTGACATTTGTCCTTTGGTCAAAAAGAATAGTAAAATTGTTTTGAACAGATAAGCAGCATAGCTATATTTTCATTTTGATATATTATTTTGCCAGTATATTAGACATTGAATTTGCTTGGTACAAAGTAGACAGCTAAATTAAAAGATTGATGCATTACAGCAGGCCAGTGAGAACCATAGACTGAATGAGGAGAGTGGTAGAAAGCATGAATAAAATGTTAAGAAATCAGAAAGCAATTATGTCTATATGGCAAGAGTTTGCGATTGATAGCATTGGGTGAGGAGAAGAGGAAGGGAAAGAAATGTCTAAATCATGTCTAGATCTACAAGGAAAAATAGTCAAGATAAGCAACATATTTATGGGAAGAGGTAATGAGTTTGATTTCAGACACAGACTGTAACTTTCAAGAGGTCAAGATGAAATCTATTTTATTAGTAATCACATACATGGTGACTTGCACAATTCATGATACGCTGTGGACTATACATATATGTATAAAATATATAATATAAATATGTACATATTTATATAATATGTACATATTTATATACTTATGTATTTATATAATATATTTATATAATAAATATATACAATATATAAATATATATTAAATATAAATATATGTATATTAAAATAATAAAAAATATATATGAAAGTGAATTTGCAATATTCATTTGTGATATTTACTAGTATATTCATATATAAAACAGAAACTTGGAAAGGAAACAGCAATTTGATATACAAATGTGAAACTTAGAATGAAGTCTGGGCTAGACTTGTACTGGGAGCCATTAGCATGCAGGTGGCAATGGAAACCAAGAGAAGGGATGGTATCAGAAAGGAGTTTTTTACATAGATAGGTGGAAAAAGTCCCGAACAGCGACAAGAAGGTTCACATATCTGTCCACTCAAACATGCACAATGTGGGACAATGAGCAGGATGCCTTTGAAAGTACTGGTAGGAGCTATATGATGTGGGACAGAGCTGGAACTTAGTTGAAAATGTAGTATATGGACCATTCAAAAATAGACTAAGAATACAAGTTATTTTTTTCCATGGTCTGTAGTGGAAATATTTGAAGGGCAATAGTAGGAGATTTGGTGAAAGGAAAGGAAGTATAGAAAACAATGAAAATGAGAAAATGGTATTGTAAGACAATAGCTGAGGAAGCAAGTAGTTAGGCTCAAGGAGTGAGGAAATTCCTTTTCAGTCATTATTTAAAGGAGGAATAACAATTAGTCAAGAGGCTGTTCTAGTTCTAACAGAATGAACAGTATGTATAAAGGCAGAAGAGAGGAGAGACTACAGTGAGAACCGTGAGATGCTTGTTGTGACTCAGTTGTGACTGAGACATGTGAAAGTATTGTGTATATAAGGCAAGTGTATGTGTGTGTGCACACTTGTGGATGTGTGTGTACCAGTGGACATGATGGTGACATTAAAGTGATTTGAAATGAAATTTTAAAATTATAATGGGGAATGTTGTGAAGCATCTGGGCTGCCATTCCAAGGCTTTCCTATTTACTCTATAGGCAGTAAGCACCCTTATGCTAATATATTAAAAACTATGTTTAAGAAAGGTAACTTGGGAGCAGTTTGGAGACTGAAATATACAGGGGAGTAAATAAAGTAAAAAGGACTGGTCAGGAGTTAATATAATACAGAGGAGAGAGGAATGACCCAGAAGAACAGATGTGGCTTAAGACACTTAACGATGTGAGTGGTACAATTGTTAGGGAGGAGGTTGAAGTAACTCCAATATTTTTCACTTTGGAACATGAGTTAGTTGTGATTACTTTAAGTAATTAAGTAATTTACTTAAGTTTGATGGATCTATAACATATTAAACAGTTGGACAAAGAAGCCTGGAGATAAATAAAGAGATTACTTCTAGGGAATATATGCTTGAAAATCATCTGAGTACAAATATGTTAGCAAAAATGATGGATAAAGGGAAGATTGTCAAAGTGTATGAAAAGTAAAGCAGGACCATGGACAGAGCCCGGTGTACGATTAACATTTGAGAAATGCCCGAGATTAGCTGAAAGAGAGAGAAGACAAGCGATCAGAGATAAATAAAAATGAGAGAGCATTTTTCATAGAACGTACTGAGAGCACAGCAAGAACTGTGAAGGATCTGACTGTTTTTACCTTACTTATAAGCAAACAAGTTAGCCTTCCCTTATTTTATGGATGCTGACAGAAGATACAAGACTCCTGGGGTCAGAGATGAAAGGCTTTATTATTCACATCAAAAGCCGTATTGTCTGCATGGTCGTGTTGGTTCTCTCATCTTCACACCCTACAGGGTATGAAGATGGGCTCAGGTGAATGTCTGCATACATAGTAGGGCTGCACTACAGGACAGAGACACCAACCCAAGGGAAATTACTGCTTTACTGCAGCCTGGAAGCAAGCCTGTTTTGTTTTGTTTTTTCCTGGGGAGACATTACCTCATCTCTTGAGGAGCAGGCTGCAAATGGAAATCTAAGGAAAGGCTCTGGAAAGAATGGTCAGGGCCTTGCATTCTCTGCAAGCCCAGCAAGATGTATAAGCGGTCCATAAAAGATTATCTCCTAATACAAAGTTTCAAGAAGAAAGGTACGGGCAGCATATCACATGATAGAAGAAGGTAAGATGCCTCTGGGAAGAAGCTCATAGATTTGGTCATTAGAGGTTGGTAATCTTTTAAAGTAAATGTGTTTCCTATTTGGTGTCATTTAAGTAAGTGGTCCACAAATTAGAATTCACTAACTTCTCAGGGATTGGGATATATCCTTAGGATGTGAGAGTTCTGTATAAATATTCAATTTCCAAGTTGAATTTTAATATATTCTAGAAAAGATGATGTACGTGTATGCTGAATTATCTGTATGACCATCTTCTATAGTCCTCTTTTTCAGTCTTTGTATCTGCACATTTGATAATCAGGGATGTCTCCAATACTATTACCTTAGTTGACCTATGCTAAAGAGAAAAGAACAGAGCTAGAGTTGATATGTAAAAGACCTGTTTACCCACAATTTAAGACAATGACACTATAGCATGTTATAAGAACGAATGTTTTACAGGAATTGGAATATAGAAAAGTAGTAAATCTCTGCCATATCATAACATTCGTTATGAAAGCATACCATATATGAAAGAACTGTGCCATGTCTCTCAATTCTCTCTGTATGATATACAGCAAAGTAAAATATTTTAAATGATTTCATTAGTTTTGTAATGCTTTAAAAATTGAATATGTTGAATTACTTATATTGATACATGGTTCAAACATGATAAAAAATAATATTAAAATAATGTCTTTTCTATCCCTGTCTCCCATGCCCATAACCGCCCTCTCCACACCACTACACACAAGCACTCATAGGTAGCTACTGTTATTACATTGTCATATATTTTTCTAGAGTTTTCTTTCTCATATAAAAACAAATATGAATAAATTTGTGGTAGGCAAAATTCTAAAGATGTGCCACCAAGATTCCTGTTCTCTGGTTATTTAACCAAACACTAATCTAGGTACCACTGTGGGGACTTAGCAGCTATAATTAAGGTTACTAATCCACTAACCTTAAAATAGGGAAATTATCTTTGACCTAGACCTAGAACCAAGGTCATGAAGTCCTTTAAAAGTAGTGTCATGCAGGGTCTCTAGTCCTGCTCCCCTCATAAGAATGCAGGACATGGTGAGGCCAAAAAGCAACACCCACAGAGCCATAGATAGGGGAGTCATACCACTATATTCTGGCTGGCGGCATCTGCCTCTCTGCAATCTGCTCTCCACAATCCTCCCTTGCTAGCCCCCATTTTCTGCTAGCGTAGCCACAGCAGTTATATTAGTGGCCAATGGCTCACTGGTTATAGCTAACGGCCAACTAGCCACAGCTGATGGCCATCCAATCACAGTTGATGGCCATTTACTACCTGAGCCAGCACCTTTCCACATGAGGGCGAGAGCCTGGAAACTGCGCTTCTGGCTCTGTCCCCACAAATAGAATAGAAAGGAAGAAAAAATAAATGAGGAAAAAAGAGGCAGGAAACTGAGGCAGAGGGGAAATCAGGGATTTGAAGAGTGAAAATGACTCAACGAGCCATTGCTACTTTGTGGGGATGTGTGAAGCCTCTAGAGTTGAAAACAACTCCCAGACAAAAGTGAGCAAGAAAAAGGAAACCTCAGTCCCATAATCACAAGGAGCTAAATTTTGCCAACAGAGTCAGTGAGCTTAAAGTGTATTTGCCTCTGAATCTACAGAGAAGAGGCTGGGATGGCCAACCACTAATTTCATCTTTGTGGGACTCTAATAAGAATAACAAGCCAAGACAACACAGATTTCTGATTTAGAGAAAACATGAGATAATAAATTAATATTATTTTCAGCTGCTGTGTGTATAATAATTTGTATGACAGCAATAGAAAAATGGATATAATGTTTTAATTTTCCCCTCCATTTTATACAAATACTACCAAACTATCACATAGTTTGGAGTTCGCTTTTTTTTTTTTTTTAATTTTAATTTTTATTATTTATTTATTTATTTCTTTATTTTTTTTTAATTAGTTTCAGGTGCACAAGACAAAGCAAAACTTAGACGTTTATCATTTATATCCCTCACACTGTGTGAACCCCCCTCCCCCATCCACTATCCCTCTGTACGTTCCCAAAACCTCTCACCTTCCCCTTATCCCCAACCCCCCGCCCCTCTAGCAACCCTCTGTTTTTCCTCCATGTTTCCAAAACTGTTTCTGATTAGTTCATTCACTTATTCTTTTCTTTAGATTCCGCATATAAGTGAGATCATATGGTATTTGTCTTTCTCTTTCTGACTTATTTCACTTAACATAATGTTCTCTAGGTCCATCCATGTTGTTGCAAATGGTAAGATTTCTTTCTTCTTTATGGCTGCGTAATACTCCATTGTATAAATGTACCACAGTTTCTTAATCCAGTCATCTACTGATGGGCATTTCGGTTGTTTCCAGGTCTTGGCTATTGTGTATAGTGCTGCAATAAACATAGGAGTGCATAAAGATTTTTGAATTGGTGGAGTTCGCTTTTTTCACCAGCATTGTATCTTAGAGCTGTTTACATAACAGTAAGCAAGAGTTTTGTATTCTTTTTATTAGCTCCATAATATATCACTGTAGGATGTACCTTAATTTATTTGACCAGGTCACTACTGATCAATATTTTAGTTGCTTTTCAACTTTTGCTAATATGTTGCAATAAATAACCTTGTTTGAACTTCATTCACATATGTGCTCTTATTTCCTAGAGACACATATTGCTGGGCAAAAGGATATGTAATTTTTTTAATTGTTATTTTATTTATTTTTTTATAATTCTTTAAAAAATATTTTTATAAATATAGCTAACATACAATATTATATTAATTCAGGAGTACACCATAATTATCAACATTTATATACCTAAAGAAATGATCACCATAAGTCCACCAGCCATCTGACATGGTACCATCCTATCGTAATATTATTGACTATATCCCTACGCTGTATATTACATCTCCATGACTAATTTATTCTATACCTGGCATTTTGAGCCTCTTATTCCCCCTCACCTTTTCTCCACTTTTTAAATTTTTCAATTACAGTTGACATTCAGTATTATTTTATATTAATTTCAGGTATACAAGCATAGTGGTTAGACATTTATATAATTCAAGAGGTGATCCCCCTGAGTAGACTAGTACTCACCTGGTACTATACATAGTTATTACCATATTATTGATTATATTCCCTATGCTTTACTTTACATCCCCATGACTATTTTGTAACTGCCAGTTTATACTTTTTAATCTCTTCACCTTTTTCACGCTGTCTCCAACACCCTCCTACCGTGTTTCCCCAAAAATAAGACGTAGCCGGACAATCAGTTCTAATGCGTCTTTTGGAGCAAAAATTAATATAAGACCCAGTCTTATTTTACTATAATATTTTACTATAATGTAAGACCGGGTCTTAAACTAATTTTTGCTCCAAAAGATGTATTAGAGCTGATTGTCCAGCTAGGTCTTATTCTTGGGGAAACAGAGTATCTGTCACCCCAACAAATCTAGTACCTGTGTGACACCATACATAGTTATTACAATATTATTGACTATATTCCTTATGCTATACCCTACATCTCTGTGATGACTGTGTAACAACCAATGTGTACTTCTTAATCCCTTCCCCTTTTTCGCTCAGCCTCAACCCCCTTCCTATTTGGCAAAATAAATATGTTCTCTGTATCTATGAGTTTGTTTCTGTTTTGTTTTTGTATTTTGTTCTTTAGATTCCACATGTAAGCAAAATCAAATTGCATGCATTTTTCTCTGTCTTACACTCCTCTACTCAGCACAGTACCTTCCAACTCCATCCATGCTTCTTCTAGAGCATTTTTTAATTTCAGTTATCATATTCCCTTCTTTTTTTTTTTTTTTTTAATGGTTTATGGTTCCTATGTCCTTTTTAATGCTTACTCTCTCTTTGTTGATATTCTCACTAAGTTCCTGGAGCATTGTTATAACCATTGTTTTGAACTCTGTCTCTGGTATGTTGCTTGCCCCTATTTTGTTTAGTTCTGTTTCTGGAGTTTTCTCCTGTTCTTTCATTTGGGATGTATTTATTTGTTTCCTCATCCCAGCTGCCTCTATGTGTCTCTGTTTATTTCTATGTATTAGGTATATCTTCTATGTCTCCTAGTCTTGGCTGGGTGGCCTTATGTAGTAGGTGCCCTGGCACAATCTCGCTAGTCACCTGCTCCAGGTGCTCCAGGGCATGTCAGTTGGTGGGATTGACTCTCAGGCTGACTGGCTGTAGTGTTTGGCCATGTCCACAGCTTACAGGTTGCTGTATGAGGGGCTTACCCCACTGAGTGGGATTCACTCCAGCAGGCTCTGGAGCCTGTCGAGACTGCCACTTGGGTGCCGCTTATGAGGCTAGTTGGGCAGTGCTCTGCTATGGTCTGAAGCCAACCTCTAAATATGCTGGTTATGGGGCTTCTTATGAGGGGCTCTGGTGCAGATCCAGGTCACCCACTACCTGTGATTTGCTGGGGACTACCTGGTAGATGCTACAGAGCGATCTGTGATTGTTCTCTGCCTATGCTGCACTTGGAGGCTCGTGGGAGAGGCCACACTGCAAACTGAGGATGGCTGCCACCACTACCTGTCCAGGGGTAGCTCCACAAATAGTCAGGACACCCTGAATACTGCTGCTGCTGTGGGTTCCTGTAATGCAAGGACTCAGTTCCCGCTCCCCACACAAGAATGCAGGATATGGTGAGGCCAAAAAGGAACACCAACGGAGCCATGGATAGGGGGTTCATAACCCTATATTCTCAATGGCAGCTTGTCAAGACACAAAAGCAAACATCCGCCAGTACCCCAACAAGGGGTCTTCCTGCACCCCAGTATCACTGGTGGCTGGGCGAGACACAGGAAGTAGGATCCACACAATCCGCAATCTGCCATCTGCACTTGCTAACCTCACTTGCTAGCCACAATCCACAGTCCGCTTCTCTGTCAACCAAACGACTCCCTACTGTAGCCACGGCAGTTATATTAGTGGGTAATGGCTAACTGGTTACAGCTGATGGCCATCTAATCACAGCTGATGGCCATCTACTACCCAAGCCAGCACCTTTCCACATGAGGCCGAGAGACTGGAAACTGCTCTCCTGGCTCTGTCCCCACAGCTCCCTTAAGGTTCAACCCCCCTCATAAAGCCCCATGTGTTACACAAGTTGGGTGAGTCAGGTTCTCAGTGAGTCACTAGAGTGGGAAAAATTTTGGTCACCAGGTTAATGTAGACTCTGGGTTTGGCGCCAGTGCTGAGCCAGGAGCTACTCAGCAAATGTCAGAGCACACCAAGGCCAGTTGCTGTCCACCTGGGTCTTGCAGACTTTGATAGTTTTTCAAGAAAAAGTACAATGTGGGTAGAGCTGGCTGCTCTCAGAGAAAGTGCCTGAGGTGTTTGATGAGTTGGATGGAGAAGCCTCCCAGTGAGTCAGCAGAGTGGAGCAGGAGAGCTCATTAGCCAATCAGATTCAGATTTGGCCAGAGGGGGCGGGCTCAACACAGGAAAGATGGTGGCTGCCTGCTGGCTGCATGGGAGGAGCACCTTACTCAGGGATAATGCTGACTGTCTTCCAGTCTTCCCCCTGAAGCCACACACCTAGACTGCCCCTCATATACCTCTGACACCCCCTGGGTTACTGTCCCTCCGTTGGAGCCCAAGGTGAATGCCTGCGAGTGAGAGAGTCTGTGCACGGGCCCTTTAAGAGGAATTCTTGGTTTCTCTCAGCTTTCCATCCAACTGGGATGGTCAGAATCCCCACTGTTTTTGACAGATACGTGTTGTAGGGTATCCTCTTCCCAGCACCAGTACTTTGGGCTGGGAAGGCTGGTGTAGGGCTGGGGTCTCTCGTTCCTTCAGGGGGAACCTCTTTGGCTGAGATATCCCTCCTGGTTCTCAACCACCCTATGCAGGTTTGAGGCCACCATCTTTTGCATCTCCACTCCTCCTACCAGTCTCGACGTGGCTTCTTTATATCTTTAGTTATAAAACTTCTGTTCAACCAGACTTCAGATGGCTCTTCTGGTTGATTGTTTTATAATTCAGTTGTCATTTTAATATGGTCACAGAAGGATGCACACAGAGTGTTTATCTACTCCGCCATCTTGGATCTCTCCTCTGTACGTGTAATTTTGATTGATATTGCTAAAAGAGTTGTTTCCCCTATTCTCTACCTAGATTTTATATTCTGTCATTCCTCTACACTCTACTTTCACCTACAAGTCCTCTTTACTCTGATCTCTTTTCCCATATTTCCCCCCCGAAATATTATGCTTCTGCTACACTTGTTTTCTTTCTGATCCTCAAGCATACTAACTCCTTTCTGCCTTAAGGCCTTTGTATTAGATGTTTCCTTTGCATATTATAATATATAGCCCCCATTCCACTCCATATCTCCACATAGCTGGCCTCCCTTGCTCTTTAGGTTTCAGTTCACATATTACCTCCATAGAGGACAAGGAAGGCATCTAGTGGTTGCTCCATTCCTTGTTGACTGAATGAATAAGTACATTAGGGTATAACAGACTCCATCATAGCATCAGTATTGTGTATATCAAGCATGTAATTATTGATAAAAAATAATCTTAAAAAATTATCTTTTTGATTATCAGCAAGCTTTTTGTGTTAAATTTATGGTGTCATTATATAGAGAGAATTTTATAAGTTTCTGATGTTCTATGTATGAGTGGTTTATTATACATCATAATTATACAATTATAAATCATTATAATTTTCTTTTTTTTAATTAAAGTTTATAAAGGTGACAATTGTTAGTAAACTTACATAGATTTCAGGTGCACTATTCTGTATTACATCATCTATAAATCACATTGTGTGTTCGCCACCCAGAATCAGTTCTCCTTCCATCACCATATACTTGATCCTCTTTACCCTCATCTACCACCCTCCTCTCCCCTTACCCTCTGGTAACCACTAAACTATTGTCTGTGTCTATGAGTTTTTATTTCTCATTTGTTTGTCTTGTTCTTTTGTTGTTTTTGGTTCATATACCACATATCAATGAAATCATATGGTTCTCTGCTTTTTGTGTCTGACGCTTAGCATTATAATCTCGAGATCCATCCATGTTGTCACAAATGGTCCTATTTCATCTTTTCTTACCACTGAATAGTATTCCATTGTGTATATATACCACATCTTCTTTATCTATTCATCTACCAAAGGACATTTTGGTTGTTTCCATGTCTTGGCCACCGTAAATAAAGCTGCAATGAACATCGGAGCACACTTATCTTTATGTATAAATGTTTTCAGATTTTTTGCATAGATACCCAGGAGAGGGATTGCTGGGTTATATGGTAATTCTATTCTCAATTTTTGAGGAACCTCCACACTGCCTTCCATAGCGGCTGCACCAATCTGCATTCCCACCAACAGTGTATGAGGGTTCCTTTTTCTCCACAGCCTCTCCAACATTTGTTACTATTTGTCTTGTTGATGATAGCCATTATAACTGGTGGAGGTGGTATCTCATTGTGGTTTTTATTTGCATTTCTCTGATGATTAGTGATGTTGAGCATTTTTTCATATGTCTATTTGCCATTTGTATGTCTTCTTTGGAGAAATGTCTCTTCAGGTCCTCTGCCCATTTTTCAATTGGGTTGTTTGGTTTTTTGTTGTTGAGTTGTATGAGTTTCTTGTATATTTTGGATATTAGCCCTTTATCGGAGGCACTGTTTGCAAAAATATTTTCCCATTCAGTTGGTTGCCTCTGTATTTTGTCGATGGTTTCTTTTGCTGTGCAAAAGCTTTTAAGTTTGATATAGTCCCATTCATTTATTTTAGCTTTTACTTCCCTTGCCTTTGAAGTCAAATTCATGAAATGCTCTTTGAACCTAAGGTCCATAAGTTTAGTACCTATGTTTTCTTCTATGCAGTTTATTGTTTCACGTCTTATGCTTAAGTCTTTGATCGATTTTGAATTAATTTTGACAATTTTCATAGGATATAAACTCATTTTGAAGGTAAAATTTACATGTTGATATCTTATACTATAGTATAATGTTACTGCTACTTTTTAATGAACTCGTATTAAAAACTAAAGACAAGTCTAAAAAGGAATTCATGAAACAAAAAAATTGATGCCATGTTTGTGTTTAATCATCATAAAAAAAAGGATTATTTTTGGTTTATCTCAAATTATAATTCAAAAGGATTGATATAGTACATAGTAAAATAAGATAATATGACCAGGAAAATTTTAACAATAAAAGGTATAGTATACTGGATGTACTGTAATTACTTTTCCAAAAATTATGCATACTGTCAGCTACAGAGCTTATTAAGGGAGGCTGTTTGATGTTTTCAGAAAAAACAATGGACATGAAAGGGTCATTGATGACATGACACATAACTACTTTTAGCCTCTAAAGAAATGACAGCAGCTGTGGAGAACGGCTAGTGTCACAAGTTCAGAATGGATTTGACAAAGAAACTTCTCTGGAGAAATACAATTTTTAAAGTATTGACCTTCTAAGAATAAATGATTTGAGGGACAAGCAGAGGAGAATAAAATATTAGGGTTTGGCACTTCCAGACTGTGTGTGGAGAAAAGTGAACAGATTAAGTATAAGACCTGAATTTCCCATACTTCAACTTGTAGTTGTTTAAATTTTCTCAGCACATGTTTTTTCCATTTAAAACAAAAACACCATAATAATTGGAGATAAAGGTGTTATAGTATGCATGATTCTACCCAATAAATGCCTGTCTTTACAGTCGGTTTGACCACCAAAAGTCATGTTTTCCACCCTCCGACTATACACACAAGTCCAAATGCCTCCATTTGGGCCAATATCACCCTTGGTTGAAAACTCCTCAATTAGAAGGACCAAATTTCCTACCCTCTGCAATTCCAAGGGAAACACAGAGTAACAGGATAAGAATCAGACTCAGGTAGATGAGGCGGAGGAGGGCTAACAATAAATCTGAGTTTTATCTACCTACACAGAAACAAGTATCAGTATGCCAAAAGTCAGAGTATGTCAGACTTACAGAATCAAAATTAAATTGATAAACAAAAAATAGTTCATCTTCAAAAAAAATTAATCCCTAATGATCATTTTTTCTTAAAGCTAAATAATATTGTGGCTTATCTGATGACAGAGTTGAAGAATTTAAGTACATTTTGTGGTGTCATATTTGATTCACTACATAACTGAGCAAGACTATATTTTAGATGACTACACTGATTGTAAAATTGAGAAACAACAATTCAAAATACATTAGCAATCTAGTGTAATTCTGGGGTAGTAGGGTTAGGCAAATGCCTATGTTGCAAAGGGCTTTAAAATAGAGTTTATCAGTCCCTAGAAATTATGGGAAACGTTTCTAGTTATGCAGCATTTAACTATACACAAAGTTAAATGTTAAATGTAGGCCATCACTCATATCATTTAAAATAAAGCATAGGTTTGCCTCGATTACCTAAGTTTTTCTGCTAACATACTTTTGGCTTAAATTATTCTTATTAATTGCAGCAATTCTCCATGTCTCTTTACATTCATAGGCAGTTTTAGATTCACAGAAATTGTCTGGTCTTCTTCTTAATATTCAGTCACACAGCTGTGCTGAGTCCCCCCAAAAGTTCAAAATTCTTGAGTCAAATGGTGTGAGTTGCATCTCAAATGCACTCGGAGGGGAGCAAAAGGATTAGGAGAGGGTATGGAAAATTGCTTAGCTGGTCCTTTCAATTATTGATGATACGGCAAAATAATCCAGAAAGGGACTGCCTACCTCCCACAGCAATGTATTCTCTGATTAACTCAAGGAAGCTGATATCAGACTGTGCTTGGATTCAATAGATTGCACAAGAAAAATCTGCACAAAGATTGTCTTAATAGGACAGAGAAAACACACACAGAAAATTGATATACACAATAGCTAGGAGTATGTGACAAATCCTCAAGCAGTGTAGCCTCAATGAAAATATTAAAGTAGCATGTATACACATCCAGGATGAAAGGTGGAATATTGAAGTTAAGACAGGTGCTTTGCAAAAAGATGGGGAAGTATAAAACAGAGAAATGCAAGGTGGGGAAAACTGGAAACTGGCAGCATGTGTGAGAAATGTGTTGACATATATTTGGAGACAAATTAAGAACTATAAAGAGCATAAGCAGATTCTTGGATATTGCTGTGGTGTAGGTCACCAGGGCATTAACAAAAGGAGATGAGGAAATGTTTTTTTATAGATTGGCAAAGGCTGTAGCAAGGCACGTTCTTTGATCTTGGCAGGATTTTAATTGCTTTGCCGTTGATTGGCATGCAGCTATGTTCAAATGAAGGAAGAGAACATATTTCGAGAGCTATTTCAAGGATTGCTTTCTGATACACTTCATTGAACAGCTTAGGTAGTTAGAGGCTATTTTGGACAACAGCCTAGAAATGGCTCTGAGTAGGATAAACAAGACTGAAATAGAAGAAAGTTGCTATCTCACACTATAATTACAATAACCTTCATTTTAAAATACTCTTGAGAGGTCAGGAAAGAAACAAGTAGATTACAAGAGAAAAGTATACAAAATCTTAATTGGAAGAATGTCTGTAATGCTTGGATAAAATTTTATTGTACTCAATAGAATAGTAGAGTTGTATTCTCTTTTGGAGTTGTGTGTGTGTGTGTGTGTGTGTGTGTGTGTGTGTGTACATACTCACACAAAGGTGTGAGGATATAAAATGAACAAAGAGTTTTTATGGGTTGCTCTGTCTTTCTGGATTTTCTTTCTAAAAGATGAACTAAGGCGTGGTACAACACGACATGACAGGAGCAATAGCAGAGCAGTGTGAATTGACTAAGTGCTATGTACCTCTGGATTCATGACCGTGTATTATGAGTCTGAAACAGGGAAATGTTTGGGAATCAGACTCCTCCACAAAAATTCTGTTTTTGTCTTATGATTGTCTTCAGGGCTAAAGACACCTTGAAAAAGTGAATCTGTTGGAGCTGATCTTGATTGTCTCAACTCAGGATTTTTTTTTTTTTTTTTTTTTTAAGTATCTGCTCTTGCTTTGTCGCTTTGCGTAGGCGTTGCTTAATGATATTTGCTTCTACTTTTTATTCCAATCTATCCATGTTGTGTCCTGTTTTTCAAAGTACAAGCTTGTGGGTTAATTTTTTAATGTCATTTCTACAGCTGTCCTGGAGAAGTGTATAAGGTCCCTATGAACTAGGCTGATTGTTCCAACTATCCATCAGAGACAAGGGGAGGTCAGTCAGAAGGTCATGATAAGTCTAGCATCTGGATGAAAGCAAATATTTTTGCTAGTAAATTTCCTGTAATACTAAGAATGAACTACTGGTTAAATATTTTTTTCAAAAATTCCAGTCATGTCTGCCTCACAATTCACATTGAGATGAAAATGGAAAAAAAAAATCAGTCACCTATGTGTAGATTTCCTATTTATGATGCCAAATATCCAACTACGTAGAGAAAATTGAATACTGAGTAAATTTTTGACTTCATCCTGGGTGTTTTCTTTAGAAATTTTAGTGATTTTATTGGCTTCCTGCTCTCTGTAAAAAACACCTTCTCTAGCTAACTTGCAATCAGGACATGTTTCTAGATACCCCAAACTCCCTGGCTTTGTACTTCAGTGCATTCTTTGGCTTCCGTGGATTGTGTCATGTTATTTTTTTGTTAGGATTCTCCATTACTCTACAGCCTCTTCAGGTTGTTCCTTTGTGGATGATTGGTGTGGCTTCTCATGTTGTTTCTTTGCAAAATTCCACTCCTTGGACGGCTCCCTGTATTTCCTGCACTGTAGCCCTTGGGCCAATAGAACCTTTTTCAGCCATATGACTTCAGCTCCTATAGCTATCTCAACGTAACCAGGAGCAGGAACACCTTGCTTCTCTGGAAAGAGGTATTTGATATTTGACTGACACAGCTGTTTTGGGGGCAGTGTGAATTAAAAAGGAGAGTTGTTTCTTTCTATGCAAGAACTGTTTCTGCATTCTAGAGAGAGCACTCCCTACAGCGGAATAAACAAGGTCCCATCCTCAGGTTGTTGCTGTAGGGATGGTGACCCTGAAAGGGAGAGTAGCTCAGTGTGATCAGCCTTCCCTCCCCCACCAACACTGGGGTAAAATGATGGAACTGCCCCTTCCCACGACCACCACCAATATACGCACATTCAATTCCTTCTGTGACATCCCCTTTCACTGTGCCTTAGGGTTTCTCTGTTTCAAAATTGGTCCTGAAAATAATTTTGATAAAAACTATATCAAATGCAGTCAGTGACTGAGTATGAAGATACCACTATTGCATTAAAAGTTTCTTTTAAACTAGCCTATTCTGTCCTGTTTCCGGGTGGTTTCAGTTCAGCATCACTATAAAATAAATATGCATCCTGAGTAAAAGGAAGTGGTAACCTGTCTCTCCAACTTCCTGATACTCAGGATGCAGGATGTGGAAGTGAGGACTCAAACCTTAAGCTCTTCTCTTAACCAGCCTTAAGACTCAGTGTAACGCGGTCTCAGGACTGGTCTGCCACCTCCCGGACACTCCCTGTGTCTAACTCATCTTCCATATTGTCGCTGAAATCATATAATGTTCCTTCTTAAAATGGCTAAATTTCTCCTCAGAGCTTTCAGGAGGCAAAGGTAAACATTTGAACAGATGGCTTTAAGTTTTTTCTTCTTCTAAAGTCTGTCTACCTACTTTATCTTCTGCCCCTCCCAAGGCACCTCATTTACTTAGAATAATTAGTCCTTTTGTTTCCCGAATTTCTCCTTTATTCTGCTTGGAATGCTCTGTCATTTGTTCTCATTCAATACAACACACACACGTGCACACACATACACAAAACATATATCCGTATACACAAGGATATATATGGTTTATCTCACTAATTGCTTTCAAAATGACACTTCCAAGAATCCATTTCTAAACTCACAGTCTGATTTAGGCTCATCTACTGTGCTACTTGTTCATTTGTTATCATGATGTTCTGCAATCAGTGACCTGCTTATCTGTATTTCACATTAGACTGTGAGTTTCTTGAGGGCAAAGACTGTGTCTTAATTAACTTCACGTGCTCATGACTGGGCAGTGTCTGATGCATAGCAGACAACATTTTTCGAACAAAATTTGGCAAGGTGGAGTTTTCTCCCCAGCGCTCTTCATTTTTGAGGTGAGATGTAAACCCTATTCTGGGGCCCTGGCTCACACTTGACCAAGCTAACAGAAAAGGGCATTTGCAAAAACGTGAAGATGGTGATGTTATTACAATAATGAAAACAGATGCCTTGTTTTGATCTAATGAGGGACTGAAAGGCCAAAGTACACAAGTCTTTTGCATTCCCTGTTAGTTCAGTGTTTATGTTTGATGGTCTGATGATAAGATTTTCCTTCTGATAACTCTATCCGCTTGTCCTTTTCACAATTAAGAGTATTGACAGGAGGATAAAAAATTATGACTAAAAGAATCAACATAATAGCAGCCCTGAGCGTTCTGAGAATGTGTTTCAAGTGTGACTTCATGTTTTGGTAGATCAGATTCCAGACAGAATTTACAGAGAAAAGGGTGACAGCCAGCACTAGTGTAGTGGAAGTTTGTTTTCTGCTATAAAAATAAAATGACAGATCACATGTTTTATCACTAAAAAGAACAGATACCACAAACTGATATTCAGATGTGGACTTATAATTTTAACTAGAGAAACCACTTCTGGGAAATGTAAGATAAACTTATTTTTAAATCATATCTTGGTTCTATTTTTAAATAATGTACTCAAATAATTTTTCTTTTGCCTCCAGATACTTCTCAGAAGAAGTATCTGTAAATTTAAAGCAGTGGGTATAATGTTAATCTGAAAAATGTGGAATAAACACACTTGTTTTTGTTTTTCTCTGTATTTCTAGACACACTTGACACCCTGTATTATATTTATTGTACTGTTTTCAGATTAACAATTAAACACAAAGCTGTAATTTTAGAGGTACTTCACCTGAAAACATGTTGAATATCATTTAAATATGTAACTTACATATTACTTAGAAATAAGTTTATTTTCTATTGCGCAACTTTGTGGACACACTGAATTATATATACATTATAGATTACACATTTTTTAGGATGTGAGAAAGTCCATAGTATATACACATTAAGTGAAAAAAAGCAAAATATAAACACATGGTTTTATGTGTTACAATGTCAAATTGATGAATGTAAATATATTTAGAAGAAAATGTTATAAGTTAACAGCAGTTATCTCTATCAGTGTGATTTCCTGAATTTATAAACTTTTTTAAAGGAATATTTCTTATCTCTTCAATTGGGAAAATTAAAAAAAAAAAAATTTGTTGTTATTTCCAGATGGTTTTCACAGAAATAGAATAGAATAAATCCTTGAGAGCATCTTCGCATGTTTGAGAGGGTGACATGGGTGTTTTGGTGTCAGGTGATTTGCAGCAGTCCTCTGTTAGCAATATGAATTAATGGTATTTTCCTTAATCCTGCTTTTGAGTGCTTACTTTTGATCATAGTCAGGAGCATCTATTTCACAGTGACAATCCCCAAACCTGTGTGATACAATGTTTACGGACAATTACAGGCTTAGCTAAGAAGTAACAACAGGGAGTAAAGCAGCCTTTGAATAAAGTAGGCCTCAAAATGAACGACAGTAGGGGACTGATTGGCTCAGTTTTATTTAACAATTTTAAGCCTGATCTTTGACACTTTCATTAGTGTGCAGAAATAGCACATTGATGCAATTCTCAGGTGGTTCACAGAGGAAAATGCTAAACATCCTAGAAACAACTAAATAATTCAGAAAATCCCACAATGTTTAAAAATGGAGATATACGTGGAGAAATTTTAAGATGTGACAAACTAGAAAGCCTGGCAATATTTTTTCTCCACTCTTTAGGAGACAGAAATGTGTTTGTGAAAATTCAACCATTCTGTTACCAAAATTTTGGAGATTTATTGGAATTATGGATGCGTTGTATAGATAAGGAACTGTGCAAATTTTGTGATACATTGGAACATTTTTATTCTTGCTTTCTCAACTTATTAGGTTGGTGCAAAAGTAATTGGGGTTTTAGCAATTATTTTTAACCTTTTAAACTGCAATAACTTTTGCACCAATCTAATATTATCAGAAAGGTTTATAGAAGTAGTACAAAATTTTTCCAATACCCTCCCAATTAACTACAACAAAAACAAACTAAAAAGGAAAACAAGATTTAACCTGATAAATAATGTCCAAACAATTATATATGCTAATACATAGTATTATATAAACAATAGACTTTTTCATCGAGTTTAAATCAGGTTATTATCCTGCTACTTTGACTGCCCTTGGCCTATTACCTTCATTCTCAAATAAGAATGAGCACATCACCTGGGTTATGTATGTGACAGTATTCAGGGGGTTGTAATTTAAGGCCACTGAGTGAAGATGCAATATTTCCTAAAATATCAATTGTTAAGATGTTAACGAAGATATTAACATTATTGGAGAACAATCTCTTAATATTGTTGAAGCCAATGTTGAAGTGAGAAGTTGAGAACCGTCTCCCCCTCCCTGAAGCCATGCTTCAAACCTTGTAGATAAAGCCTCTGTGTGAAAATGAATTTGAAGTTTGAATAACAGAGTTATTATGAATGTTAAGAATTTAATCTCTTCTTAAAATGAGAACTGCCTGTACAGAGCTCATTTCTTACTTTAATCATTCATTAATTTAGCAATCTTTATTGAGCCAAAATATTTTCAATTTATTGTAAAAATTAAGTTTGGTGACCTCCCATTTTTCTTGGAATGTGAAGGTCTTAAAGACAGTGTATCACGTCATGATTATCATTATGATTTTTTAGTATTAGTTTCAGGTGTACAAAACAATGTAATAGTTAGATATTATACCCCTCACAAAGTGATAACCCCCTCCCCCAATCTACTACCCCTCTGACATCATATGTAGCTGTTACAATTCCACTGACTCTATTGCCTATGCTGTACTCCACATCCCATAACTATATATATATATATATATATATATATATATATATATATATATATATATATATATAAAATTATAGTTGACATTCATTACTGTGTTTCCCCAAAAATAAGACCTAACCGGAAAATAAGCCCTAGGATGATTTTTCAGGATGACATCCCCTGTACATAAGCCCTTATGCATCTTTTGGAGCAAAAATTAATATAAGACCTGGTCTTAATGTTCGGGGAAACACGCTTTTATTCAGCTTTAGCTTCAGGTGTACACTGCAGTGACATAGGGATACGAAAGACAGTTTGGGGAATATAATCAATAATGTAAAGATTTTGTAGGGTATCCGATGGACACTTGTCTTATTAAGGAGACCACGTCATTATTTTTATATCTTTTCCTCCAGCTCTGTATTGGGCACAGAGTGTGTTTGTTAAATTACTGAAGCATGGCAGACTTTCTAGATTCAAATTCTAGCTTGAAAATTTACTCTCCCTGGTAGAGTTAAGTTAATCAACATCTCTGAGCTTTAATTCCTCATCTTTAAATGAAAAGATTATAGTTAGGCTCTGAGCAACATGATGTGTCATGATAAGAACACCAAAATGCTAGCTATTGTTTTCTTGTTTTGTTTTGCTTTTTTTTTTTTTTTTTAATGATAGCATGAAAAAAGTCCTTACAATTCAAGTAATTTCAATCACTGTCTGTAACTTTTATTCATCTCATATGGTCTGTGTGTATGCGTGTGTGTGCGCGTGCATATATGTAGAGAAAGAAAAATTAAATGTGTATATGGAAAATGGGACAGTCCTGATACAACGACAAGAAAACAGATTTAAAGGTGAAAGGCCAAAAGTCCCTGAAGCCATCAGTCCTCCACACTGCAAGATTGAAAAGACAAACAGGTTAGAGAAGTTCATCAACTGAGAAATTGAAACACAGTACAAATCTGGTGAAATGCTGTCTCTAAATTTCAGAACTACCTCAGCTGGAACACTCTATTCGATATCGGAGAAATTATGCATGATTGTGCACTGTTATTATAGATTGGTGATGTATTCTGGTAGACTGCTAAACAGACAGAAAGAGATAATACTGATAATACAGTGTGGAGTAATCGTTTAAACAAATCAGATATTTTCTTGCATTAATGTTTATAAATTAAAATAATGCTGCTGCCTGACTGAAATTTTTTTTTAATTTGTTTGAAAACTCAATAATGTGTAGTCAGCATTTCAGACCAAAGGGATAATTGGTTTTAGGGGCAATCCTATCAACTTTTAATTAATTCTTTGGAAGTCTTGAAACAGAAGAGAGAGCATAAAATAATGCTACAAATGGGTTATATGACCCTCACTTCATTCAAAGCCACGTTTCAAAAGGAAATCTATATGTGCAATACTTCCAAACTTCAACTAAAAATAGTTTTAATGACCAAAAATTCTCAAAGTTGAAACAGAAAAAGAAGTATGCCTATTCTTTGTCACTGAACTGCTTTGAGAAGAAAATCTCAAAAATCAAAATGAATTAATCAAGCTCCTATTCCCAAGAAAAACTCAAGAAAAGGGGAAAGAAATGATGATTTCAAATTATCTTGAGAATGAATAATGAAAGAATATTTAACTCAAGTTCATAATGCATTCATCGTCTTCAAAGAAACAGTAGAGCTTTTCTGTCAAAAAATAGTGCTCACATCTTCACACAACTATGCCCCAACTGTGTTAATGCCACTTATTAGACAATAATAATAATAATTAAAAAATAGCACAAACCATTTATGACATTTCAACTTGAAATGCTGAATTAGGGAGACGATATTGACTTGAATCACATAAACTGAAAGGACAAACTCTATGTTTAGTAAATGCTTTGAGTGGAAGATTGAAGAGAGTCAGACACACACACACACACACACACACACACACACACACACAACCTTCAGAATCATTCTTTTTTCCTATCAGATTTTAGTGTAGAATTCTGACACATAAAGAGGATTTCTTTCGTATGAAAGACTTAATACTTACACATACTGCTTCTTCAAAATCTGGTTGTGGCTTGGGTGTGCGGTGTCTGTTCCATCTGTATTGTTTTCTGTACACTCACTATCTTCAATACTTTCCAACACCCTTACAAGGGGTAGGGGTTGAGTAGAAAGAATGAATATTCTACCCCAGTGAAGCTGGTTAGACAGGCTCAACCCAGATCATGTATGGAGTTAAAGCACTTTGCCATAAGGTATGTGTGACCAGAGAAAAGAGGAGGGTCAGGTGGCTGGTCTGTATCGCTTATATTTACTTGTGATAAAGAACTGCATTCGGCTTTGCTCCACCCACAAAAAAAAAAAAAAGAAAGAAAAAGATGTTGTGGCTTTCGGTCCTCATTGAATGATATGACTTACTTGGTTGGATTAGCAGTTGTTAACTTTAGAAAGTAAGGAAAAGATTCAGAATATGGTGTGAGTTCATTGCACCATGGGAGATAGGAGAAGTTAGAAGATCAGGGTGTCTTCTTGGAGAGCTATATAACAGAGAGAATGTAAACACCTGAGGAATATCATGAAGTCATCAAACACCTCACATGGAGATAGGATGGTATTCTTAGATCCTTTGCCTCCATAGTTGGCCATGAATCAGTCATGTCTGTCTATACCCAGTTCTGCACCAGAATTCCTGCTACTAAAAAAAATAAAAAAATAAAAAATAAATTAAAAGATGCTTTAACTTGGTTCTTTCTCCAAAAAAATATGCACACATGTTGGTGAATAATATAATGCAGTTTGGAACAGAAATTTTCAATGTGAAAACTGCTTCATCGTTTGTTTCACTTTTAACTCCAAATTTTCACTTCTGCTCTACTAAAGGAGGGATTTCAAAACAAACTCCTTAACTTCCTATGAAATCACCAGCTTTCATTCTGCAATATCTGAAGCTGTAGATAAATAAATAATGTAATACATGTTAAGGTGGGAAATGAGGAAGGTCTAGAAAAAGCAGGTGGTAAGAGGAATATTTGAGGCTAAGAATAAAATAAAGCCAAGTTCCCAATTTAAGAAAATTTATTGGACAATAAAATATTTATTATAATAGAGTCATACTATATTGGCATTTTCATCCCATATCAAAGGGGAACACTACACTGCTTACTTAAAATTTTTCTGTTTTCATAAGTTAAATGCTTAATTACAAAGATGCCTTAAAGTACAGACAATACGAGGCATAAAATTTTATGCCATTCTAGGCATAAAATGAAGTTAAAGGGTTTGATTTCCTCCTTGCCTCTATCTCACTATCTCACTAACAATTACTATTGTGCTCATAAAGTTTTCTTTAATTTTTTTGTTTAGTTTTTATTAACTCCCATTCCAAAGTGAGTTAGAACTATCTCTTTAGCCTCTACTGATACATGAAAAATTTATTTTTTCAAAGCTTTTTTTTCCAAACAAAGATGCCGGTGAAACTACTCTGTAGGCATTTTTTTTTTCCAGGTTGGTTTTTAGCTTCCTTCCTGTTAAGCCTCTTAGTAAAAAAGACCTTCAACTTCTCCCTAAGCAAAGAGATATGAGCAACTTTCCTGAAAATTTTTTTTTTCTGCTCTTGTAATTTAAAGTGTGTTTTTTGTCATTCTTGTTTTGTTTGATTTTCAGTTTCCTTTTACATATATCTCTTCTCTTTTGAAGCTATTGCCTCTGGATGTTTTCTTTTTCTTTATTCTTCAGCATTTTTGAGGTAGAATTGAAGATTAAGAATTGTGCAAATTTAAGTTGTACACCTTGATGTTTTCATGTATGGATACACTGTGAAATGGTCACCACAACCAAGCTAATTAACATATCCATCACCTCATATAGTTATCATTTTCTTTTCTTTTGTTTAGTAGACATTCTCTTGTGATCCCACACAACTCTAGGTAAGGTGGGAAGAGGAAGAACAATTATGAAATGGGATTGAGAATAAGTGGACTGAGAGAACACAGGGGAACACCCTGTGGGTAGGATGCGGGTAATCTAGTAGGATGAGTGCCTTAGTGGATGCAAATCTGGCGGAATTCTAAGCTTGGAAAGGAGTTTGTCGAAAGCTAAGTAAGAGGAGATGGACACACCATGTTTAGAATACCACTTGGAAAATACTGATAGTAAAGAAAATTAAAGCTAGGACTACAACTCAAATGTGAAACTGGATTGTTGTTGAAAGGTAATAAACAATAGCAAAGTCTGAATGTTTTTGCTTCCTTGATCTTCTTCGCTTCTGATATTATTCTTTTTTTCTTTTCTTGGAAATCCCATATATTGGTCATTTGCCTTCCATGAGACTTTTTTCTCATTCAGACATTTTATACACCTGTGTTTTTACAAATATAATTTGCTATAAATATATCAACTTAATGTGTCAATTCTGATTTTGTTAGCATATTCTTTGAAAAACATTTTCTTATTTTGCCTGTCACTCCCTTTCTAATTCCTCCCTTTTTTTCCCACCTCATGATCCTCACACATAACCCATATTAACATATCTCATGTTAACTATTATTGATATTGCATTTCTCCCATGCTCATATAATCATAAACACCAAATTTGGGTTACAGTATTATTTTAAAAAGGAATGATACAGTAATGCTTTTCTGCCTTCCCCCCAACCCCATTCAACTCTAGTGGAAATCCTTCCAATTCAACGAGCAGAGCTTTGACTCTTTTTGTTTGTTTGTATCTTCATTACATTCCATAACATCAATGTACAAAATCTATTCCAATATTTCCCTATTGATGAGTATTCATCTTTTTTCTTTCTTTCTGCATTTAGTACTTATCAATAGTGCTGCATTAAACACTGACCTAGTATACTCGTGAGAATTAAAAATTTTAAATCAAGGTAGTCTAAATGATCAGAAATAGGAAAATCAATGTTGGCTAAAAAATATTGAAATGTCTCATGAAGAAAGTGAAACCCAATGCTAATCTTTGAAGAATAAATAGAATTTGACTTGGTAAAAAGTAGTTATAACTTTTTTTTTTAACTTGGAGTCATCCCTGAGAATCAGATGCAATAAATATATATTACTTAGTTTTGCAGAGATGGATCACAAAAATCCTATGTAGTTAGTGATATAAAAATTTAAGTCACTTATTAAGCTAGACAATTACATGATTGCTACAGTTACATATAAACATCAACCATTTCATAACACATGTGAATAATTAGGATGACAATAAAAGTACAACCATAACTAACTATTGATTATCTTGAAACGGTACATTATTGTCGTGTCCAGCGAAACACGGGCAGTGAGGGAACGAGAAGGGGTGGCTTTAGGTTAAGTTTTAAGAAGGAAAGAAACAGAGACTTAATGCAGTTTAAACTCAGAGGGCCAAGGGTCTCAGAGTCATGAAAGACTGGAGCGCAAAATCAGGCTGACTGGTGGCTTTTATTGATTATACAAGGGAGTAAAAATTATCTTATCTATGGTCTGTGAAACTCATCCATGATATCACAAAGGTGATTTAATCCAATTATCCCTGCCTGCAAACAGCCGGAGCAGAAAGTCCTATGATGACTTATTTAAGGTGTGTTTAAGGTGTGTACCCTCCTGGGGATAAGTCTCTCATGATAGAACTTTGTTGTTGAGCTAAACAGGGGGAGCTGATATTATCTTTCTCCTAACTTCTCTCACAATCAGGTGAGAGGGAAAGCCAGTGTCAGCAGTGGCTTCCTTTAAGCAGGGGGAAGGGGAGGCAATGCTCCTTCCCATATTTTCCATAGTAGCTCATTGTGGGTCCCCACACGGTTCTGCCTGTCTTAGGTTGTTCCTCACGTGAGAAATCTTACCTGTCCTTGGCTGGCAAACCATCTTTTGGGGACCAGACCCAAAGACATGAGGTGTAAACATAAAGATGAAACAAAGTCCCAAGAAGGCACAGTCTCACACGCAGACTCTTCTTTCCTTAGGGAAAGGTACGAGGGGACAGTCAGCTAGACTGCTGCGTGACAACACATTATTTCTCTAATTCTGATCAATAGAATTATTCCATCCATTTGATTGATCTAGAAAGTTCTCTAACTTACATTTTTGGGTGTTTTCTAGGCTAGTTTAAAAGATACCAGTGGTGTGTTACTCAACATCTTGTCTGACAAGTTAGACGGTAGTGCTACAAAGTATGGAGAATTTTTTTGCATCTATCTGAAATAGGAAGCTTTTTTAAAATCAGGAAATAAAATTTGTTTTTTAAAAAATATTAACATTTCTCCCCTTTCTCCCCTCTCTACATTCTTCCCTTATATGTAAAGCCATTCTAACTACGACTATCTAAGACAATTCCCTTCTATCTTCCTATTTCCAGCTTGACTAGCTTCCATAATGAACAATTCAAAGTACCCACCATATTAAGAGTGGTTTCATGCCATTGTCTTCATACAGGAAGAATAACATATTTATTTTTTCCACAAATGTGTATTCATAGTCACATAAAAGACTAAATTTGCTTTCACAATACATTAATTTTTTTCAACTTTTTCTATGTGAAATATTATGTTTCGTAGCACCTTCTATTTGAATAACACTTTAAATTTCAAACAGTTTTGAATATTTTACCCAACCATATTGAGCTCATTATAGAGTAATAGGGCTACTGTGCCTTTTTGGAATTAATTTTTAAATTTTATTTGCTTTGCATTTCTTTTAAATGGTTAAAATATGGCTTTCAGTATCATGTAGCTGAATGGTATAGATACACACATATGCACACACATGCATTTTAATTTTGTAGGTTAAAGTTAGCCTACCCTTAGTGTATTCTATAGCTGTTATGATTACCAGACAAGAATACAAACTGAGCAGCTTATTTGAGATATCTCTGTTTGTATAAACCTAAATCTCACTGAATTTTATTTTCTGCCTTATTGCACGCAATTTACTTCTTCCCCTATATATTTTTTCACATCATTACTCCTTTTCAAGTTTAATCCATTAAGTGTTTTATAGAATTTTCTTTCAGTGTAATAGCCTTGCACATTTAGAATACAAATTGTATACCACACCCATTTTCCTTACCACCTACTGTGCATTTAAAACTGTTTGTATGTGCCACTAGTGCTTTTTAGATGAATGGATCAGGTATGTAACTTGACTGGCGACCTAAATAATTTCATAGTTTCCTAAATATAAGGTTCATATTTTTCTAGCTTGGAGACACTCAGGACAGTTAGTTCCTATAAAGAGGAGACATAAAAATTTTGGCTTTTCCGATCCTAGACAATTACATTGTTAAACACGATTAGAGATGAGATTGTTCTGAGAATAGAACGTAACTTTTTGTTAAGGGCAACACTCACATGACTTCTCCAAACCTCCTGATTTCCAGTTTAAAAAGAAACAATTTGCAACTGTGACTTTAAATAGTGCCATCCTGCAATTCTTACTGTCATTTTAAGAGCTCCATCTTATTTGCAGTCTCTATTGACCTACCATGGACACTCCATCTCCTTTATAATTTTAGCCTCGTTTCAACCCTAATAACAGAGGCTTTATGTCCCTTCTTCATTTTTCATTAGAAAATTCTAAGACACTGTTTTCTAAAATTTTACTACTGTAAGTTGGGTAAATCTAATGTACAGTGTATTTTACACTTTACTAACCTTGAGAAGATTAGCATAAATTAAGTTTCACATTAACCAGCCTAAAGCCATAGGAAAGTAGGCTCCAGGGTATTTGGTTAATTGTGCTAAAAATATATTCATGCTATTCGAGTAGAGCATAAATGTAGTAAAAATATGTCTTTTAAATAAAATATTGTGAATTTAATTTCTTCTGCTTGCCCATTCATTTGTGGGTATGAATAATAATGACTACTTAGATCTTTGACAAATATGGTAGGTTATTGCTCACCGTGGTATTTTCCTTTTATTATTTTGTAAATGTTGAGAGAGATATTTTTAGTAAAATCAGTTGTCTTTATTTATGTTTTTATTCAAGTTCTTTGTTGCTATTGCTTTATTAATTTTTAACCAATATAGACATAGACTCAGAAATAAAGGAAAATCATAATTAGACCAATAATATGTATATGAATTACATGACTGTTGTTGAAGACTTGAAATGCAAAGTCATTCCACTTTTATTTCTTCCATCTTTTAAACTTGATGATGAAAAACAGTATTTTTTTTTTTTTTTTGTATGAATAGATATGCATCTCACTAAGGATTCCACCAAGAAGATATATAGATTTCATGAGATTTTGCAGGGATCTATGTCTTAGAGTGTTGTCATACCAAATTTTAAATGTTTTCAGATGCTAAAGCAGGCTTTATGGAGATTGTAAAATAGTTGTGATTCTCAAGATTGGTCTGGAATTGTTGCCAGCTCCTCATTAAGCTTATTAGGTGATTTTCTAAAATACCCCAAAGTGTCTATCAAGTATGCTGAATTTTTATCTCATTTTTTTTCACTTGAATTTATCAATGACAATATTGAAAACTATGTAAACAGTGGTTAAAGATACTGAAAAGTTTTAAGCCTAAAAATCAACACACTTCATCATCTAATATCATTTTGACTTTATATATAGCATTTTATTATTTTGCTGCTCAATTTGTTGATAAGTTATTAACCATGAAAGTTTGCCCTCTTCATTATTTTGTTCCCTTTTGTTGGTTTAACAAGCTTGTGACATGGATGATACTTCTCTTTCAAACACTCTATTTTGTACATTTAATTTAAGATTTGAATTGTTAATATGTCTTGATTATTACAAGCTCTAACTCATTGGATTCCATTTCTGAGCCTGGAAATAGACAACCCACTCAGTAAAAGGGAAATCAGTGGTCTATTTGAATGCTAATTACTACACAGGTCCTGTATACTTTATCAAAACTTAGCATAAACATGGTCATCAGGGGAAGTCTGGAAAAACCATTAAAATGCTCACCAGGAGACTGAGCTCATTAGAACCTACACTGGTATCCAACAAAGGAGGAAAAAAGTTGTTTTGCTGGTCTGGTTCCTTTTTTGGATGTGTAATCTATATACTTTCTAAGTGTGAGTCAGGTATGTGTTCTCCATCCCAATGAGGAAGGAGATAAAAATAATTTTTAAAAAGCTTTTTAAAGTATAAAAGCTGAAGCTAGGACAAAAGATGCTTCAATGAAAAGGGAGAATACTGCACAAAATGAAGGGTGGTTGAGGCTGTATGAAATAGTTTTCTTTCATAGAAAAAGAAAAGCACTAGTCTACATTTTACACAAAAGAATTTTCTAAGAGAAAAAAAGATGGTAGTTATTAACAAAATACTTCTTTTTACTATCTTGTACCATTATGCATTTAAATATAAATTGCATTTATCTCATCTGGATTGCATAATGCAGTTGTGAGGGAGGAACAAACTTTCCTCTACCCTCAAGGTTTTTCTGGCTCGTCTAATAATCGAATGGACATGAGACAGATTAGCAAGAGAAAATAACCAAATTTAATACATACATATGTATGGAAACCCCACATACATAAGTGGGTCAGAGATCCCACATGCACAAGAGGTTCAGAGATAGAAAGGGGGACTGAGGCAGGTGTATGAGACACCCTGAGCTAGGGATGAGGTAATGCACCTTGGGGGCTTCAAAGTGTCATTGCAGGATGGTGAGAAGAGCAGATAATTAGTAAATAGAAGTTTGCCCTACCCTACAGATAGGTCAAAAAATGTTATCTCTGATAATCTCTTATGGGCAAGTCCCCTAATTCAAATTCTTCTCGGTAGTTAAAGGGAGATCCTGAAGTTATATTACCTCTAGTTCTACGCAATCTGCTTACCACTGAGGCACATCTCGGGGTGGCTCATTCTGACCCCTCGCACAGTGATAACCCAGAGTTGATTTCAACATTTGACTAAAATCTCTAGAAAGTTATTAAAGATATTAAAAGTTATAGCTGATACATAAAATAAAATCTTGATTCAAGGAAAGGAACAGGCATGTATTGGAGAGAAGCAGATACCAGAGCAACAATATCACCAGGCAAAATTCTTCTTGACTCTCGGTTACATTTTGTGTTTTATTCAGTGCAAATTTAAATATGTTTTTCCAGTGTAATTTAATTAGATTCATACCAGTTCATCCAGCATACAGTCTATTATTATTAACCCCCCTCAATCAGTAGCTTTTGAACTCTGTGTGCATCAGATTACCTGGGATACTAGTGAAACCAAGATTCCTGGGCCCAGTGCCCGTGGGAATCTCCACGTTTAACAAGCACTCCAGGTAACCACGATGGAGTTAGGAGCACATTACCTCAAATAAATAGCACTAATGAAATGGTGTTATACCCACTTGTTGTCAGTGAATTTAATTTATCTGTGCTTCACGGGGAGATCTGGATGATATAATATCGGTAATACACATCCTTTTAAAAAAGAAGAAAACAGAGGAGAGATTTTTTTTAATGTCTATGGCATTTTTGACTCAAAAGACTGTATCTTCTCACTTTAATTAGATTTTATCTGGTTCTAGAGTTCTTTTTTTATAGATTATCTTTATTTGTCACATCACATAGCTTTAATTATCATATAATTTGATATGATTTCAAGTTATTTTCTAATATGCCCATTAAAGGAACATAACGGTTATGGTGTAACAAGAAATATGTTTGGACTTTGTCCCCAGTTCCTGGCACAGAGCTCCTAAAACGCTTGGAATTTCCTGAGTAAAAGGAGTATCTTCTATTATTCATAAGGAACCCCTTTTGATCATACCTGAGTTTATGCAAGTAAGGTGACATAGGATGGATGTCCTACATTGCCTCAGGCTGGGGCTGGTCACAAGAAAGAACAAGCAATTAGAGGACTGGAACTTCCAGCTCCAGCCACTGACCCCTAAGAAGGGGCAGGTAGGGATGGAGATTACACTCTATAAATACTTTTGAACAATAAGACTTGGTAAGCTTCCAGGTTGGGAAGATGTTGGGAGGGTGACATTCCCAGAGAGGGCATGGGACCTCCACACATGCCTACCTCATACCTTGTCCCGTGTTTCTCTTTCACATGACCATTTCTGAGTTATATCCCTTTATAATAAATCAGTAAACATAAGTAAAATGCTTCCTTGAGTTCTGTCAGTCATTATAGTAAATAATCAAATCTGAGGAAGGGGTTGTGAGAACCCCCAATTTATAGCCAGTTGATCAGACGTACAGGTTGAAACCTGGGACTTGCAATTACTATGTGAAGTGGGGCAGTCTTGTGGGACTGAGCCCTTCAGCTGTGTGCTGTGGTGTCTGCAAGAGCTCAGGGTGGATTTACTGTCTGATTCATACGTGTTAGGGCATAATTCGGAGGACTGGGGAAGAACAACTAAGGGTATGTTTACATAGAAAATCAAAACCCCTCCTAGAAAAATAAAAATGCATCCTAGGGGAAAAGAGGGTCAAGAAGGGTAAGAGTGGCTGAAGGACTGTTGACAAATATTGAACACCGAAGAGAGGAGTGATTCTGAGCATGGTTTGTGTCCCTGAGATTCTTACATACCCTAGGCCTCATTGTCTCACACACAAATCCTTGGGCTGGAGGACTGACACATAAACTAAAAAGTGGCGCTTAGAAGAGCTATTGCTCTGTAATTACTGTGGCACGTAAAGCATTGGCAGCATTGGTTCTGATGGTGTTAGAAGCACTGTTGGGCATGACATTGGCTGTGATCACTATATAAATGCCAGGAACGCTGTTGGCAGCAGCATCGGTGACCATGGCATTGGGAGAAATGTAAACACTGGCAATACCAATGTGATGGCTGGGTGCCTTCAGAGTCCTGCACGTTGGAGGGTGATATGGAACAGGAGGGAGAAAGAAAGGCCCAGCATGTTTTCCAGGTTTCCGTCTTTTATAAATAGTGGTGCCATTTTCTCAGAGAAGATCTTAGAAGCAATGCAAGGGAGGCTAGAATTTCATTTTTTAACTCGAGCTGTTTGTTTTATATGTAAATTGTAATAGAATATATATATATATATGTGATGTTCAGAATGAGGGATCATATCCCCACTTTGGGAATCATCAATAACTGAAGATATGAGAAATGGTTGAGACAATACAGAGAGAAAGTGTATAATGCTAAAAGAAGAGAAAAATGATTTGAAACAGAGGGTTGAAGAGCAATAATATTTAATATCTATTTTCCTAGATTAAGTAAATCTGGGCTGGATTAAGTAAATCTGGGCTGGATTTGAAGGATAAAAGTACGTAATAAGTAGATTGATGGTAAAACAGAAAAACCAATCCAAGCAAAAGACATAGCATGTAAAAAACAGCGGTGAGTGAATGGTCTGGATGCACTTAAAGAACCAAAGGAAGCTCAATATTATAGAAGAGTCAAGTTCAGTGTTGCTGATAGCAGGAGATGGCTGAAGTAGTAGGAGACCAGGCAGGAGACTTAGGCAAAAAATGACAGTGCCATGTGAGCTGGTGCATTGTCGTGATGCAAGAGCCATGAATTGTTGGCGAAAAGTTCAGGTTGTCTGCCAGAGGGTAAGGGGGGTGGGCGGTGGGGGGTGGAAGATGAGGGTAAGGGGGATCGAATATATGGTGATGGAAGGAGAACTGACTCTGGGTGATGAACACACAATGGGATTTATAGATGATGTAATACAGAATTGTACACCTGAAATCTATGTAATTTTACTAACAATTGTCACCTCAATAAATTTAATTTAAAAAAAAAATGTTCAGGTTGTCTAACTTTTTCATGCAGCCTTTTCAGCACTTCCAATTAGTAAACTTGGTTAACTGTTTGTCCAGTTGGTACAAATTCATAATGAATAATCCCTTTGATATCAAAAACGGTTAGCAACATTGTTGCAACATGCTCACGAATGTAATTGTCCGACCTTGTATGACAATACATAAAGTCTCCTTTGCAAATAATAAACACAGTTTTACCCGCATAAATATTTAAGACTCTCTGCAACTAAAATACAGATGTGTAGGTGTAGGTAGCTGCTTAGATCTAGACAAAAGTCCTTGAGGCTCAATTCATCTCATGACCCCAGAAGCTTTATCAATATGTTGAGTCCAAGGTATGAAACAATAAACTAGACCTGGTCTTTACCTTGAGGGTACACATGTCAAAAATTGTGACATTTTTAGGTATGTGTAAGAGGGTACCGAATCTGATAATCTTGTGATATTTGCTTATCAGCATATATGTCCGTTCTTACCTCTTTCTTTCTCATCTCAGTGGAAAAGAATTCCCCTCCTGTACTTGCCTTCTTTCTTCATGTGCTTATTCCTCCACCCAGTTCTCATTAGCCAGGAGTCAATTTACAGTTGCTTTTCTCAGGCACAACACATGCCCAGGTACCATTCTCTTCCCACCAACTTTCTCCGTTACTCATACAAGCATTTTGAAACGAGAGTAAATAAAATTATTATAGTTATAGATTATAATTTTAAATTTGTACAAATAAAAAAGAACAATATTTATCAACTTTAGAGCTTTTTAAAATATTAGTAGCCTGTAACTTATTGCCCATCCCTCCACTGATTAAAACATACCATTATTGGATGACACTATTCTACACTCTTCACAATTACCAAACTTTATCAAAAATATAAAAATATCCCCATTTATGAATACCTATTCAGTGTCCAGCGATTTACATATGTGGTAATTTATTTACTCTTCTCAATAATCTTATGAAGTATTATCTCCAATTATTAGATGAAGAAGCTACAGCCCAGAGTGCTTATGGGACCAACTCAAGATCACACTGCTTGTAAATGCTAGATTTGATTTGGAGTCAAGCTCCATCTGACTCCAAGTGGATGCTCTATTCACCATATTACGTTGCCTATGATAAACAGCAAGAAAAGTCTGATGAATTATTAACTTTTTAATCAACATATGTGTGTGTATATAATTCGTTTTCCTTTGTGTTATATGAAATATTGACATAATTTTCATGAAACATTTTAAAATCTTTACTATGAATGTAAATTATAGGGAGCTTAAAAGACAATATCATTCATCCTGAAATTAAAACAGAACATCATTTTGCACAAAGGCGTCATATAAAATTATTACAAAACTAGGTAAGTGACAGAGCCACATGCACGCAAGAAATTAGATTGTCTGTAAACATTAGCACAGGTTATCACTTCTACATGAATATTCTCAATTCTATATTCCACTGAGATTTCTGAATGAGTGATGATAAGCTGTGTACCTTTAGATGCTTGTATGTAATACATGATTTATCAGGCTAAAAACTACTTTCCACAGGAGAAAAACTTATCTGACTGGGGGAAAGTGTGATAAAGAAAATGGAACTTTAGAGTGTTCACCAAAACTAATGACTTTCCTGACAAGCTAATCCTGAGGTGAATCAATTGAGGAGAAACAGAATTTTGTCAAAAGTGTATACCTAGAAGCAATATTGAAATCAAGCCATAAGGGAAAACTGTGAACCAGACAGCTTTCAAAGTTACCCTGATTTTGAATGAGAATGCAGTATGTAACATGTCTAACCACTGCTGAGATCTTGTACTGGCTGGCATTCCATCTTTGGGTTTTGTATTAGCAAACAAACCTACAGTCTTGTGGCCTTGCAAAATCTCTTTGAGCTACGCTGAGTTTTAAAGCCTTAAATCAAGATCCTGCTAGGATGAGATGATTCTTGCAAGAATGATAACCTGCAGATAAGATAAAACGAAATTTAGTTGGATCTTGAAATGACTTGGGTCAACTCTAGC
Source organism: Rhinolophus sinicus (assembly GCF_057876585.1). Classification (NCBI taxonomy): domain Eukaryota; kingdom Metazoa; phylum Chordata; class Mammalia; order Chiroptera; family Rhinolophidae; genus Rhinolophus; species Rhinolophus sinicus. Next base: position 95,233,825 of record NC_142517.1, read on the forward strand.
AATGGAAATGTCAATCAAAGGCTCCAATTCAAGCCTAATCCAAGCTTGTGTTTGACTCCTAACACCGGATGTCTTGGTTATTATTGCTTCTATTATACTTATACATTTTTCAACTTCAAATGTAAGAATGAAAAAACATAAGCCTGGAGTGAACAAATATCAGTAATTTAAGTTGAAGTAAGAAAAAGGAGTTGGTTCTAAATTCAGAGCATTTGTACCTTGTAAATCAAGTTCTGGGCATTAAGACTCTAGTGACTCCTCTCTGTTTTGTTTTGTTCTTGTGTAGCTGAATCTGGAGATGAGGTGGTTCTGGATGGTTTTCTAGCGTCACTGATCAAAAACAGTAAATATTCTTCATGTAGTCACATTTTAATATTGAAATATTATTTCTGGCCATGATATCCTGATGTATTTTACATTGATAAATTATCTGTAAAATACATTATATCTATTATTTCAACCAACAGATGGAACTTTGACCTTTCTCTCTGTGTAAGAAATAGGGACTTTTCTACTGTTATAATAAGAGAATGGTGTGAAGCAGTTTTAATATGTGTCATGGCCTTGACAAAAAATCGTAAACTATAAATATGTCTTTCTAAATAAAATTTGAGGGGTATGTGACTTTTGATTACTTAATTAATATTTTCTAAACAGAGAACATTGGTTTTACTTTTCAGCAAAGTATTTATCAATCACCATCTGCAACAGAAACTGTTGATTGTTTTCTGTTATCCATTCTATTCATTCTCTCCTTCCTTTGGTAATTAAAAATCTCCTCAATTTTAAAAGTGTACACGGATTCCTAACATGCATTATTATATATGCATTACATAACTATATACATATACATATATATGCATTTATGTACACTATATATACTATATATATGTAACTATAAGTATATATCTATCTATATCTATATCTATATCTATATCTATATCTATATCTATATCTATATCTATATCTATATCTATATCTATATCTATGCATTATATATGTATGTGCATTATATAACTAGCTGGTCTCCCTTGCAGTTAGTTATGGCCATATGACTAAGTTTCAGTCACTGAGAAGTAAACAACAGTGATGTTTACATAAAACTGCCTTGGTTATGTTCTTTCAAGAGGAAAGTGTTTACCTTCACTGCGTTCATTTTGCCCTTTCAGAAGGCTAGGACAGAGAAGTGATGCTGATCAACCAACTTGAACTAGGCAAACTAGAGAATATCATGAATGCCAGGGAGAAATGACATATTGGGAATTGCCCCAGAACACCTCATGGATCTGAGTCACTCACCTGCCATGAACCACCTGTCTATCTCAGGAGTATCAAGTGACAGAGATACTTGAGCCATATACGTATTTTTTTTTTTTTGAGGTGAAAGTTACGTAAGATAAAATCAACTATTTAAAGTGTCAATTCAGCGGCATTTAGTACACTCACACTGTTGTATAGCCACTAGTTCCAAAACGTTTCCATCACCCCAAAAGAAAATTCCATATCCATTAAGCATATATATGTATTTATGTACATTACATATACTATATATATGTAACTATAAGTATATATATATACATATATATATGCATTACATATACTCCCTAGCCCTGTCTCCCACAATCACCTGCCAACAACCAATCTGCTTTCTGCTTATCAGCAATTTGCTTGCCTATTCTACATATTTTGTATAAGCTGAATCATACAATACATGACCTTCGTGTCTGACTTTTTCACCAAGAATCATGTTTTTGATATTCATGCACATTGTGGCATGTATCACTAATATATTCATTTTTGTGACTAAATATTTGTGTATGTATACATGTGTGTGTGTGCGTGTGTATGTGTACTACACTTTTGTTTATTCATTTATCTATTGATGGGCATTTGAGTTGTCTGCATTGTTTTGCTATTAATATTACTGCTATGAGTATTCCTGCCCAAGTATTTGTTTGAATACCTATTTTGAATTCTTTTGTATTGTTTGGGGGTATATACTTAGGAGTGGAATTGCTGAGTCGTATAGTAATTCTATGCTTAATTTTTGAGGAACTGCCAATTATGTTTCACAATGTTGAGTTTTATTTTTAGATCTCAGGCTTAACCTGTACCCTGACCTGTTGCCACGCAGCAGCCTACCCATCTGTCCCCTTGTACCTACCCCTAAAGCAAGGAGAGTCTGTGAGACGGATCCTTTCAGAGACTTTGTTTCACCTTTGTGCTTGCACCTTATGTCTCCCTGTTTGGCCCCAGAAAGATGGCTGGCTAGTCAAAAATGGGTACGACTCCCCACGGGGGGGGGGGGGGGGGAGCAACCCAAGCCAGACACAGCCATGTAGGGACCATCTGGGGAACTCACAGGGTCTATAGAGGTGGCACAGCCCCCCACCTTCTGCTGGCTAAGGAGAGCCTCTGCCTCTGTGGCTGCATTCCTTCCTACAACCTGCAGGGGAAATGATTCAATGATGTGCTCTCCATCTATTCATATGCATAAAGGTTTTGTCCCTTGGGGAAGTATGTACATCCTGAGACTTATGGTTCAGCTGCCTGCAGGCAAGTGTGATTGGCTTAAATCAGTTTCCTATTGTAACGTATGGGATTCACAGATCTTGAGATTGACAAGCTTTACTTCTTTCACTTCCACACCTAACTAATAAAAGCCATGCGTTGGCCCGATTCGAGGCTCAGTCCTTGAGGCTGCAGGTGCCTTTGCCCCCTCTTGCACTCTATTCATGGCTACTGTCTTTTTTAAACTTGTGCCGCCCTCCTTGCTCCCCACAACTCTTGTCGTGCGGGACGCGACACTGATCATTACACTTTCTCAGTGGTGGACACTGCTGTTATACACAAGGAACTTTCTATCTCAGTGAATAGAGCAAGAGCTGTTACAGAAACGTGACCAATATTTCTAGTACATTAATGGGAAAAACCTAGCTCCCTGTGGAAATGAGGTTTTAAAATATAACAAATGAAAGAATGGGTCAGCAATGCTTTTCATGGTTTCTTCTGTCACTTGTGGAGGCTAAGAGACATCAGTATATATCTTCTGTAACATAGTATTCTTTCATTCACTTTATCACTTACAGAATATCCATCGAGTGTTATGGACTATAATGGATGCAGAACGTATGTGAAGTTTAGTAAGATATGGGTTCTTACTCTTAGAGACTTAAAATGTTGGGCTGGTTTGTTCCTGTGGACCCTGCTAAGAGCGCCATCCCCCTCTTATCGGAGCTGTCTCCGGCGGGCACCATAGTTAGAGGCCTCCCCGTCAAAACAATGTTGAGTGATCACAGCTGCTAGGGACGGACCTCCCCGGCACCCCGGCCCGATTTCCCCCCAACCCGGAGGCCTAACCCTATAAAACAAAGCGCCCGACCCCAGTAAGAGCTCAGTCTTTGGGATTAATCCCCCTGAGCCTGACGGTGTAATAAAGTTGTGTTCTCCCTCATCTCTGCGTGCTGCTTGAGTCTCGGTCCTCGCCGCTTTTTCCTCAACAGAAACACAATAACTATATAAATACGTGTTACATTTTCTTATGATATTTTATCCTAAAGGAATTGCAAACAAAGCCTACACTGATGGCATCATAGGAAGATAAAGTCACTCTCCTCTTTGGGAGCAGGTCAGAAATGGCATATTGGGTGTATTTTGTTTTGAAGATTTTGTCTATGATTTCTATTACATTTGCAAGTGGATATATCAACTAGGCATATAGATGATTCTAGCATGTGTATGGAAGCCAATTGAGAAAACTGAGATACAGTCAGAACTGGAATTATAAATATAGTCATGTGCCACTTGATGGGAATACATTCTGAGAAATTTGTCATTGGTGCTTTTGTTCTTGTGGGAACATCTTAGAGTATACTTCCACGAACCTAGATTGTACAAGTATAGCCCACTACACACCTAGGCTATGTAGTATAACCTATTGCTCCTAGGTTACAAACCTATACAGCATGTTACTGTACAAAACAACATGAGATTAGATTAAGCACAAGAGAAAATGATACAATCAGGAGACATGGTAAACTTGAGATGTCTGAGGCTGCTTCTGGCATAACACAACATACCGTTTTATGACAAACTTTTTTTATAAGTAGAAAGAGTACACTCTAACAATAAAAAATATAGTATAGGATATACATAAACCAGTAATGTAGTCATTTATTTTCATTATCAAGTATTATGTACGGTATATAACTGTATGTGTTATATACTTTTATACAACTTGCTGTGCAATGGGTTTGCTTATACCAGCATCACCAGAAACATGTGAGTAATACCTTGTGTTACAATGTTACAATGGTTACACTGTCACTAAGTGATAGGAATTTTTCAGTTCCATTATAATCTTACAGGGCCACTATCATATATGAGGTCTCATTGACTGCAATGAGATGACGTAGCACATGACTATACAGAGTAAACACATAAAGAGGCTATTTAGTCATAAAGTTGTATGAGATTACCTTGGATGAGATTGTATAGATAGAGAGAAACCTAAGACTGAGTTTGTAGCACTCATGTATTTATCGGTTAGGAAGAAAGAGTGAGAAGTGACTGAGATGGAAGTGTCACTGAGCAAGATGAAACCCAGGGAAATGTGACCCCTGCGAAGTCAAGAAAACAAAGTGTTTTAATGAGATGGTAATTGTGAAAAGTGTTAAATGTTAACAGAGATGTTAAGTTGTATAAGGACCATAGACGGCTTTTGGATTTGCCAACATGGAGGTCACTAATGATCTTGAAAAAGGCTGTTCTAGTGGTGGTCATGGAAAACAAGATAAACAGAAAGGAGGAAAGACAATAGAGACAATCATTAGTGATCACTCTTTCAATCAGATTTTTCTGTGAATAGAGGCTAAAGACGTGGGAGGTTCTTAAAGGGGACTGAAGCCAGTGAATAACTAAAACTGTATGGCAGAATCACGTGCTAGTGTTCAAATTCTATTTACATATATTGACTCATTTCATCCTTACTTCAACCCTGTTAGGAAGATATGCTATTGTTACCATTTTCCTGACAAGAGAACCAAGTTCCTGAGCATTCAAATAATTTGTCCAACATCAAGTTCTAATAAGTGGCAAAGCTGAAATTCAAATCCAGCCAGTTTATTAGTTTTGAATCCAAACTCTGATTTAATTTTGCTGCTTTGGATAGATTATTAGGTCTCTTTGACACCCACTTTTTAATTCCATTGCCTTTTAGTTGACAAGAACACAGCTCCTGGACCTTGGAATGGTCCAAGTAGAACTTCAAAACTGATGGTTCGATAATGAAACGACATTCATGTCTGTACTATATTCAGACCTATAGTCCTTGATCCTTGCAATTCTAATCTTTTGTTTGTTTGGTTCCGTTTTATAGTTTTTATAGAAGTTACATATGTTTGGGCCTACTTTATAATTTTTAGAGAAAAATTAACACTCAAAATGGCCCTCACCTCTTATTCATTAGTCAGTCAGAAGTTGTAATGGAAGGAAATCAACTGTTGGGGAGGAGGTGGGGTGGGCTTCAGGCAGCAAGGAGATTCAGACATTGGCTCCTGAAAAAGTTAACTTTTACAGATGTAGAAAGAATCTATAAGGAACCTCAGATTAAGATTTAAAAGGAGTAGCCAATCTAGAGAGCTTTTAAATCTTATGTTAGAACATCCCTCACTGTTGTTTTGGCCTGAATACAAGAAAAACAATTTTTTGCATGTCAAATGCAAGGATAAATATATCCTATTAGAATTTATCATAACAAATATCATGTTTCTGTGTGTTTCTACGTGTGAAATGTATTTGAAACAGGAAATACACTACTATGGAAAACACCTTATTCATCTTTATTGAGTTAGTTCTACCACTTACCAGCTGTGTGGCCTTGGGTAAGTTACTTAAATTCTCAGTGCCTAATTTTCCTGATCTGTAGAAAGTAATACTGAGCATCTATTTATTAAATACAGAGCATAGTTAACACTCTAAATTTTATTGAATGGGACAAAAGATGGTATTTGATATTTCTTCAAGCCACCACATAACTCCCCCCCACACACACGTATACACACACATACAATCTGACCTTTCCCTGACATTCCCAGACTTGGCAGATATGGTTTATTCTGACCAATTCCAAGTCTCTCCTTCTTTAAAGCATGTACTAACTTAGTAGAAGTTTTCCTAATGCACTCTTAACATCTTCCTTCTTTTTCACTCAAGAACAGATAATAGCTTTCTTACCATCTGCAAAAAATCCCATATATTCTACCTATTTTTTAACACCTTCCCAAATTTGTGGATTACTCTATGTATTTCATGATCTTTTACTTCCTTAACTAGAGTCCAGTATTCTCACTTCCCGACCTGTGCAAACATACCACCAATTTACCTCTATTCTTTTCTCAAATCTCTTCTGGAATCTCTATTCTCAAATGTGTCCTGGAAACTCCTTTGGTTTAAAATCTTTGTTGCCTCCCATATGCTACAAGATAAAGTTCAAACTTCATATTTATTTTTGCACTAGATAGGCTGGATTGAACCCCCATTTATGCCAATCTTCTACTGTAACTCCTGCACTATACAGATTGGATAATTACAAACGCTGATGCTCAGGGTTTCTTGGGACTATGGTTCTGGATGCAAAGTATATTCAACCAATTAAAAATACTTGCATGGGATTTGGAAAGGGGATATGGTAATGCTCGGAAGATACATTGGACTGAAGAGTGAGTAGCAGGTGAGCAAATGAATAAAACAACTATTGATTACTCATTTTTCTGTTGCCTTGGTGTGTTTTCTGCTGTCACACGTGGAAGTGAAGACAATTAGGCTTTTTTAGAGAGAGGTCACAGTTTCATGAGTGCTGAGAGGCCATTACGGTGACCCCAACAATGGCTTTCTGATCCCTAAATTCAACCTGTATTAATATGGTTTGGGGGGTCATTCCTGGAAACAACCTAAAGCCCATTCCACTCAATTTTGTAAACTCTTATTGTGTTTATAATTGCTAGAATATTTTGTCTTTGTTGTTCTGTTTTGTTTGTATTTTCCTTCCCATAGCAGATCCTTGACTGAGTCAAATAATTCTGACCCTTCCCAGGCTCACCTTCTTGCCTACTTTCCTAATCATCGTGCCTTTCTTTACTTTTCTCAAACAGTATTCGCTCTAGTCTACTGTCACTTCCAAGCATTTCAAGGACTTACATAGCTTTGTGTATCTATTCTATACCCTCTGAATAAAAATCACTCTACTTGTGTAGAAAACTTCTACTCCCTTTTTCAGGTTTATAAATAAAGACTTCCCAGACCTTTCAGGGCAAGTTAATTTCTTTCTTTGCTAGATTTCATAGCAAGTCCTACATATATCTCTTCTAGGCTAGCACTGATCACATTGTGTTCTGATTATTTATTGAAATGCAAGGCTCATCTAAGAAAGTGGGAAGAGGGTCCAATCCATCTGTGCATTATATGTTAGGTCTTAGATATGGAAAGTTCTAACTAATTTTTGTTGTTTAAAAAAGACTATTTCACATCACAGATCCTCTTGGAAGCTTTGTCATTAAATGAGCCACAATGATATTATCTCTTTTGTAATGACTCAGACATCAAAACTGCTGAATTTTATGGTTTGAAAGAAACTAAGATATCCTTTAGTCCAAGCCATTTATGAGCAAGGACATTTCAAAGTCATATAGTGAGACAAGAATAGATCTTAACTTTTATTATTTCCAAACTAATTCCCCAATTGATGCCTCACATCCAGTTTCTCAAAGTGTAGCTCATTATTTTTTACAAATAGTATTAACACCAGCCAATGACAGCTAATGTTGATAAAACACTTTTTAAAAATGTTGTGCCTATCAACTTATTTAATCATGGTAACAACCCTAGAATTTGTTGGTAAGTCAATCTGTAATATCTTCAAATACAGTAACCATTTCATTTAATCATTTATTTTCCAATAAAGCAGAGCAGTTATAATGTGTCAGTCAGGCTCTTTGTGCCAGAGGATATAATATTTACTAAACAGAGTCCCTACACTCATGAAGCTTAATTCTACATGGGTAAAACAGATAGACACATCGGCAAAATAATGCCAACTTTGATAAGTGCTGTGATGCTTATAATGAGCTATACGTTAGACAGGATACTTAAGAATGGCTAATTTTGTGACAGATAAGGGAGATGAGATCCAGAGCTTTGGTGGGAATTCTTGCCTTTCACAGAGAAAAGGACACTTCCTCTGCTGTAACTATAGTGAGGAAAGAAAAGCAGAAAAAGGATATAGGTGGATTTGTTGCTTTGATTGCAGAAAAGGAAAAGATTCCATATTAATGGCTGCCATATCCAAATCAGAATTAAAGGTCAATGACTGTGTAGAACAGTGTGCAAAATAAGAGGGAAAAAAAAATCATCTTTATCCTTTGCCAACGGTCTATACACTTTCTTCTATTAAAAGTGCCTCACTTACATTCTGTGTATCAGAACCTCATATCTGAATTATCATCCCATTTAATTCTGAGCACATTTTGGCAAACAATAAAGGAAGTACAATCACAAGAGCTGCTAATAAGATTCTTGTTACTCAGATTTAACAACCGTTAAACTGGTTGGCATTGTGCTATGGAGAGAGATGGGTGGTCTTTGATGGATGTTTATACCTGTACAAATAACTCAATTGTGTCTGTCCAAAACTGAAAGCTGTTTCAAGGCTTTGTACATTTATACAAAAGCACAGCCTTTGTTTGCTGTGAGTTAATAGCTTTAGCAAACATGTAGTCAAGATGGTTTTTGAATGGAAGGTGACCCTGGAAGCTAAGTCACCTTGCTCAGCATATCAGAAGAGAAATAACTAATTATGTGTGGGCATTATAGAACAACTGTTGTTATTTTGTACACTGGAGATATAATGCAATAGGGCCATAATGCTCCTTGATTGAAATTTGGATGGTGATAACCACTTTTTTCTCTGATTATCTCCAAAGATGTAACTTTTTTTTTTTCCTGCATAGGCCAAGACATCTAACTTCAACTACTGATACATAGTAAAATATTATAATAATAATCTTACAATAATTGTCATAAAAATATGAAAAAATATGGTATATTCTAAGAGCAATTAGATAGCTCTGCAATGCTGTATGCAAATGCAGAGGAAGGAGTGACATATTACGACAGTACATTATATCATCCCTGCACTGTTCTACATGTATATGCTGTTGAGCTTACTTTGTACTCTAGTTTCTTACACTGGTAGTGCTATCATTATCTGCATTCCTGGTAAAGATGAGAAGAACTCCACAAAATACTACACCTTTTCAGGGGTGGTGGTGTTCATTTCCTTATTCAAACTAGACTTTTTATTAACATAAGACATGTAAGATATGTTTTTAATATATTGCTCTCTGAGCTTTTACCCAAATCTACCTCTTTACTTGGAAAATGGATATTTTAAAATTAAAACTATATGTAGTAATTAGTTTAAATTAAAAACTATGTATGATAATCAGTTCATGTGACCAATAATTATAATTACATTCACATACACTTGTAAGTTTACAATGCGCTTTCATAATCCCATTTTAAAATAGAAAACTTCAGAAAATATAAGAAACTGATCAAGATCATCCAACTGAAAAGGGTTTTTAATACAGATTGCCTAAATTCTAGTTCTATGTTTCGTCCATGCTGCCTTTTCTCTTTTTATAAAATCCAGATAATTCTAATTTTATAATTTTTATGTCAGTTAATTCATCTGATAAGAATCTATAAGGTAAGCTGATTTTGAAATGTTCAGTATATGTCTGTTTACATGTACAATTAAAAATAAATAAAAAAATCATTAGGAAATGAGAAGAATTTTATTGCCAGTTACTTTATGCTGTTGCAAATGTGTTTGCTCCCAGAAACAGGAAAGTGAATATATGCGATTTTAGCATTACACTTCAATCAGATTATAAAACAAAACAGTCCTAGGACAGTGTTAAATAGTCATAGCAAAATTTTGCAGACATTATCAGAATCTGTTACCTCCCTCCTTTTGCATGTCTCTTTTGTTTGGTAGATCTACTCTTGTTCTTTTGTATTAAAGTACTTTATGCACAAAACTTACTCAATAGATTTTAAGTTGCTTTGGGACCTAGACAGCAAAGGGCAAACCAGCCTAACTTCTGAATCAAATTACTAAAATGAATTAGGTTTAGATGTACTTCAACTGGCTTACAAGTTTTGCTCTTGGGGGGAAATAGGAGTCAGGACACCTAGACAATGTATACTTTTTATCCATTCGGTCATTCAACAAATATTTACCGAGTTCCTATTACATGCCAGGGACTATGCCAGGTTCTTGATATATGATAATGAGCAAAAGAGACATGGCCTCTGCCCCCATGAAGCTCAGAGGGATATTCAGCCAATAAAGACGGACACGCACACCCACAAATTGTGTCTTGCAGAGAGCAGGACTTCTGTGAGATGAATTAACATAACACAGTTTGTGTTTAAGTGTTTGCTTTAGGAATGACACCTGGAATTTTACCAGGCACATTCCATCCACTGTGTCCTACAAACATAACCCTCGATACTTGTGGCCATGTTTGAGTTTCTCTTGTTTTGTAGCATATGAGAAAAATCCATATTTGGAAATATTCATAGCAACTCAAGCAATAACCAAACACATAATAAGGCAGAGCTATTTCCCCCAAATCTAGTCCAAATTCAGATATTTAAAGTAAGACCAATGAGATAATAAAATTAATATTTTAAAAGAAGCAAAACTGGTGATAGATATTTCTCAAAAATTAAACCAATTCACCTTGGGTAAAATTTCAGGTAGCTAAATTACAATTCAATTCATAAAACTTGAAAGTGTAATTTATTAATTTATTTTTTGTTATTTTTCCTTTATCTCATCTCCACTCCTTCTCTGAAGATGAGTGTGATGGTTAATTTTATAGGTTAAAATTAGGTCATGGGATTTGACCTAGATCATGGGATTTTGCAGAAATGTTATTTGGACATAGGTTATTCTAAGTGTGTCTGCTAGGGTGTTTCTGGATGGCATTAACATTTTAATCAGTAGACTGAGGAGAGCAGATTGCATTCCCTAATTTGGGTGACCCTCATCTAATCAACTAAGATATAAATAAAACAAAATACTGAATAAGAGGGAATTTCAGCCTCACCGCAGGAGATGGAAGCTTGGTCTTTTCTGACCTTTGGAATTAGACTGAAACTAAAATACTGGCTCTTCTTAGTTCTTGAGCCTTTCGGCTTTCAGACTGAAATTTATATCTTCGCCTCTCCAAATGTGCACCACACTAGACTCTAAGGATCAGGCTACACAATAGTACCAACTGGGGAGAATGTCACATGCAAAAAAAGAAAAGTATAGACAACGGGATATTGCAACTGGAAAGTGTGAGAAGTCTGACTGTTCAGGAAGGCAATCAAAGAAAGAAGAAAATGACTTTGTATGCCATATGGTTAGCCAATATTGCAAAACTAATTTTTAATGGAAATATTAAAAAAATCATAACATATTGAGGAAAAACCAACATATGGGATAATATGCATGTTTGTATTACAGAAGATAGGAAAAAAATGTTCTTTGGAACAAATTATTCTGAGCGATAATCAATATTTGAGGAATATGTTTCTATACACAATAAAATCTAAATATCAAAAATATTTTAAAAATATTAAAATGCATAATATAAGCAGCTATATCCAAAAATATATGATATATGACAATTAATAAGACATTGCTGCCTCTGCCATTAGTGCACAGATTTCCTGTATAAAATGATCTATGCAATTTCCTAATTTTTTCTACTCTGAAAAGCTGTTTCCAAAAATCAATTGTAGCATGATAATAGTAGTTTCCTAACACATATACTTTACATATCAGAAGGGAAATATTATTAATGACTTTTTTTTTATAGAAAACATATTACTGTTTCGCAAACTAAATTATCCTACCAAGGACTCTGGGAAGTGCTACTGCAGGCAATGGGAGACTTTAGTCAGGAGAGTAATATTATCAAACTATTATTATAAAGAGTTCAATGCAGTGACTGTCTTAGAAAGGATAAGAGACGCTAGCCTTAGAAAATTAGTTAGAAAATATTTGGGAAAATCCAAGAAAAACAGGATAAACACCTGGATTTTTTATTTTATTTTTATTTTTTTGTGGCAGTGGAAATAAGGCAAGGAAATAGATTAGAGGGACACTAACAAATTACAATAGATCTGATTTAATAACCAATTGGATCTGGTAGTAAGAAGAATAAAACATCTAAGAAAAATTACCCTTAGATTTCTGTTTTGGAAGATGGACTATGCTGTGCAGTCAATTTTTTCTGTTTGTTTATGGTGATGTTTTGTTTTGAGCTTTTGGATGGTGAGTGGGGAAAGGAGGAAAGGGAAACCCTATTGATGAATTAAGTTGGAGTCTGAGATGCTTATGGGAGGTCTGGCAAATAGTAACTAGTCAGTAAACATTCATATGAATGTATGACTATTTTGTTTACTGTCCAGAGAGGGAATTGAGTTAGAGCTACATTTTTTGGAATTATGGACACTCAGATGGTAGCTAAAGGCGTGAGGACAGGTAGGTGAGAATACAAAAAGTGATATACACTTTGTATTTAATATGTAGCATGCCTGTTGTGTTTGGCAATTTCAAGTACGACCTTAAACAGAAGAGATTTGGTGGAATGATGGAAGTAGAAGCCAGACTGCTGATGAATGAGGGGTGAGGAAATAAAAATGAGACAGCAGTGACAAAGATGTTGACCTTCATTTCTCAAAATACTCGGTCAGGTTCTCACCCTGGAGATTGTTATTTAATCAGTCTGGTAGAGCAGTGGGACTCAGGGTGTCTCACCATGTCATCCATACTGGTGTGTTGTTAAGGGTAGCGGTATGAATAATCCAAGCTTTTAGAATAAGCTCTAAAATCTATAAGTGACTTATTCCTCTTTTGTTTATTAAAACAAATGTTTCAAATTTGTCTCTGTGATATCTTTTTCATTCTCTTCCATTCCAGAATGCTCTTGTGAATAACAGAAAGAGCCCATGCAGTAGAGATTCTGCACGGACTTGTGCTACGTCTGTAAAAATCAACCACTGTGAGGCTTAGTCAAGGAAAATTTAACAACTATAAGTTGAGAACAGATGGACAGGTAGGGCAACAAGCTATATATATATGTGAAAATCCCTTTCCACTGACAAGAGAAGTGTGGAAAATAATACATTATTAAATAGTTTATATAATAAATATAAATGATTGATATTTTTAAATTTAGAAGAAATAAACATTACTTATATCAGTTAAAAGTGTTAATATTCTTACATTTTAATTTACTACTAAAAATGTTAAATGTTTTTCTTTAAGAAGTAATGTCTGCATATGACCCACTTGCAATATTCTGTGCCAAAGTGTCTAAATGTGAGATGTTTTTACAATTGATGGTTTCAAAACAATTGAAATAAAGTTTTGCTTTTATTATGAAACACAGGAGCTTGGAAACTCCCCACCTATGAAGAAAGGCTACAGGAAAAGTAACAGCAAAACGCTGGAATAATCCGAGGCCTCTTTAACAACAGTCTATAGCTTTGTTACATAGGGCACAGGGAACCTGTAGAGAAAAGTGGAGGGAATAGAAAATTTCAGAACCTTAATATTATAGAAAGAACTTTTAAGATAAAGTAAACAACAAAAAGAAAGAAAAAAAAAGATAAAGTGAAATGATGAGTTTCAGGACATGCTATCCTAAAATACAGTACCTTGGCATATTGAATATTTTAAGCTGAAGGAATTTGAGAGGTAGGAGGTGAAAGAGGGTCTATAACCTCCCCTTTCTCCCTTGAAGTAGGTCATAAGATTCTCATATGAGAGATGTTCTCCCCAGACCCAGAAGAATGGAGCATCCTTATCTTCAAAGCCAGAAGGACACTGAGAGAAAACCAAATGAAGGAGTCTTTTTATGAGGAATGATCAAACAATACAGTGAATGTTTAAATAAAAAATTTAAAAAAATATTGCAGTAAAAGACACATTGCCATTAATCCCCCTCAAAATGCTCCCCCCACTTCAAACACACTTATCTCATCATTATTGCCACTTTCTGAAGCAGTTCTGGAAGTCCTCTTTCGTGAGTGTCTTTAGTTGCGCTGTCGTGGCTGCCTCGATGTCCTGAATTTATTCAAAACGTTTACCTTTCATGGTCATTTTGACTTTGGGGAAGAGTCAGAAGTCGCATAGTGCCAGATCTGGTGAATAAGGTGGATGAGGACACGTGGTAATAGTTTTATTTGACAGAAATTGCTGTATACCAGAAGCGATGTGTGACATAGAGCCCTGTCATGATGGAGGATGATTTATGGCACACTTTAAAACATACCTTCTCTCAACCGTATCTCACACCTGACTGACTGCACCAAACAAGTTGTCACACACTGTTACTAAGGTTCGATGTGCCACTTCCCGTATATAAAATCCCTTTCTGTTGGATGGCACTAGGCAGCAGCATTCACTGTATTGTTTGATCACACCTCGTAATTTCCCCTAGTTGACTACCCTTAACTCATGTGCTTTGTTCTATCACATTTTCCCACAACTTTCCACTCTTTATGAAACCTAGTATGAAAACATTCAGGTTTAATCATTTATTCAGGTCTTCATTTTCTTATAAAGTATGCTGTGTCATTTAAAAATTGTATTAAATGAATTTGTATACTTTTCTCCTGTTAATCTGCCTTTTGTCAGTTTAACTTATAGGGCCTAAGTCAGATAAAGTAGGAAGGTGGAGGAAATTATCTATCTATCTATCTATCTGTCTGTCTGTCTGTCTGTCTGTCCGTCCGTCCGTCTGTCCGTCTGTCCGTCTATCCGTCTATCCGTCTATCTGTCTATCTGTCTACATATATAATTTCCTCTTCTACAGGAGGAAAACAGGAATTAAAAAAAAAAAAAAAAAAGAGCTTGGAAATGGAGGAAACCAGAATATGCCACCCCAAAACGTGCTACTTTGACATAAGGATTATTTTGAGGTGAAGGCAATAGAGAAATAGCAGATGCAGGAAAAGCTCTAAAAACAACACAATTTCCCCTCTTGTATATGAAATTTACACTTACAGGAACTTCCCACTTATAGAGCTATTTCCTTCTCCCTAGCAAGAAGAAGAGGGCTATTAGCTCTTATCAATGGAGGAGAGATCACTTTGAATCTGAATACCAAACCCCAAATCCCTTTTCCTTTGTGTAGCCTCTTCTTTACACTTTTTCCCCCCTTGAAATGACATATAAACTCCCACATTTTGGCTGCCTCCTTGAGTCTCATGTCTTTGTGTACTCCAGTGGATGTACACATAATTAAAAACCTCTTTCCCCCCCTACCGTCAAGCTGTTTTTGTCAGTTTAATTCACAGGTCTCCCAGCCACTAAAATTAGGAGGATAGAGAAAAAAGAAAAATTTCCTCCCCAACAGAAGTTGTTACAATGAGTCCGATTCACCACTATTTTCTGGTGGTATTATTATTGTATTATACTGTTCTTATTCATTCTCAGTTGTGGAGAAGGATCTATATTTTTTCTGGTTAAAATATGTTTATTATGTTCTTGTGAGCCCTTTAAAAGTGAAAGATTTATTTTTCTAATACTATTAGGAATTTTATCAAGCCTCTGTTTCAAATGTTTTAAAAACATTTTACATTAAGCGTAGGAAATGTGACCTATAAATATTGCTTGCTGGCATTTTTTAGCTCTTTTATCCAACTGGTTTGGCCTGATACATTCTTAACATGTTTTTAGATTTGTTTCTTTCCAGCAAAAGCCTAGTTGAACCAAATGCTCCTTTCTTTCTTTTTTTTTTCTTCTTATACCTGAAATATAACTATAAAAGCATCAATCTGGCAGAAGTCTGTTAAGTGCCAGGTGTGAGTGTAGAAGAGGAAAAACAATTTCACCTCTACCCTTCGATACCATCTTCAGCTAAAGATAAAGTTGGGGGTGGGTGCAGTTATGGGAGATTGCGGGGTGGGGGGGGAAACAGTAAACAAGAGTAAGATTTGTTATGAAGATTTAAATGGGTACCTTCTCCATTGATTAGAGTTTCTAATGATTTAGAGTCATCCTTCTTTTCTTGCGACAGAGGGGAAGATGCCCTTACAGGAAGAGATTTTTATAAGTGTAAATTTCCCTTACAAACAGAAGGGAAATTTCTATTCTGTTTTCAGCGATCATCCTATATCTGCAGCCTTCCTCTGCCACCCCCCCCAAAAAAAAAAAAAAAAAATTCAGCTTGTTAAAAAGAAATAAAAGCCGAAAATGGAGTCACTTTCGTTACACCTCACCAAGACTTAATATCTATCCTAATTGCAATTTCAGCTTCTTCCAGGAGTGGAATTCTAAACCAATAAATCTGAAATGTCTTGATCAACCCTAATGAGGTAGTCTGTTTGATAAGACCTCTGTCATCCTTCCCCCAAAGAAAGGTAACCCTACCTGAACAATCCTTTCTTTTCTTTTGCTAATAACTTTCTTGTCTAGCCCAATCTCTGCCTGTAAAAACCTTCCATTTTGTACATGTTCTCAAAACACCTCTCTATTTTCGAGATGCAATGATACCTGATTCATGAATGACTCAATAAATCCAATCAGATCTTTGGATTTACTTGGTTGAATTTTTGTTCTACCCTGGTTCCCCCAAAATAAGACGTAGACCAATAATCGGCTCTAATGCGTATTTTGGAGACCTGGTCTTATTTTACTATAACATAAGACCCGGTCTTATATAAGACTGGGCTGTGTATTAACTTTTGCTCCAAAAGATGCATTAGAGCTGATGGTCCGGCTAGGTTTTATTTTGGGGAAAACACGGTAACAAGCTCAAATTAATCCTATACCAAAGAGGTATATTTTGGGGTGGCACAGTCTGCTATCTGTCATTAGTTTGGGAAGGGAAAAAAGTCCATTTGTAAAACATTCTTCTGATCTCCCACACTTTCTTCCTGGGGTGGGGAGATGAAGGTAAAGCTTGTTTATGCTGTTTTGAATTAAGTTAACAACAAATAATTCAAAACAAACCCCTTGAGGGAAAATATATTAAGGTGACAAGTTACAGCTGTTATACATCTTAATCAAATAGTACCAGAGAAAATCACAGCACATAGTGTTTGGATAAACTGACTAGGCACAGTGAGATTTCATAAAAGAACCAAGTCAGCAAATGGAGTGGTTCAGAATTTGATGACTGCAAAGAAAGAATTAGGAAACAATTTTGTCTGTATAGTGTTAGTTATGGCTAACTTATTGGGGTGTGTGTGTGTGTGTGTGTGTGTGTGTGTGTTTGTGTGGTTTGAATTCTGCATCATGATATACTATAAAAATAAGATAACTAACAATTTTATATAATTCAGTTCTTTGTTGTTCATAGTTTAATATGTCTTAAATAGTATAAGTATATTAATTTAGTTATGTTTACCATTGGTGATGTAGATGATGCTGGATCTGCTGGCAGTTTCTGGGTGTGGGCCGGGATTGTGTCTCGGGATTGTGTGAAGCTGAAGAATGGACACATGGATTAGGGAGAGGCAAAGAGTTGTAAAGAAAGATAGTTTATTAGGGGAAGAGGTTGCAACTCCAGAGTGGGAGGGGGTACCCAAAACTGGGAAGCCCAGCGACTGAGGCAAAAATTCTTACTTTTATACCTTCCCTTGCCTGTTTGGGAAAGGAGGCTGGAGACTTCTAATAGAATTCATCTATCAGGTTTGTCCTGTTTGCTCGTCCTGAATGGATTAACGAAATAACCCATTCCTATCTATCAGATCTGCTCCTTTGTCTGGCCAAAAGGGATTTGAAATGATTGATTAACCTCAAGACACAGTCTCATATCTTAGTCCTGGAGTGAAGGAGACATTCCAGAACCTGGAGTTTCAGGATATGGTTTCTTTTTTGTTTATTCCACCAGGGACCTCCCTGTCTACCTAGCAACACAACTAACCTGTCTCATTGGGATGTGGAAAAACAATAGCAAACAAAATTAAGCTAAATATTTTTCCCCTTTGGAGACTGAAACAATAGTGAGACCTATGGGACAACCAGCAAAAGATTAGAACAATTACTCTCTGTCATTGGAAGGCCTACATATACCTGTGGTTAGAAGAGGTCAGATCCCCCGTAAGGAAGTCATTTGTCCACTTCCACGAAAACTGGTCTTCCAGCAAGTGATGGAGGTTCCTTGAAATTAAGTACAATTTCAATGAATTGGTGCAACCTGAAATCAATGCCTGAACATGAGCAATCAACAGTTCAAAGGCCTGAAGCAAGATTGAACCTGCTCAGAAACCAAACCACTCAAGTGAAGAAGAAAAGAAAAAAAAAAACAAAAAAAGAACTTTATGTGGACCGTAAATGCATAGCTGAGTTTCATGGTTTTAAGGGTTCTCTTTTATCTCAAGAAATAACCCCAGGATATTAAAGAATTTGGGGTAAATAGTTGGGGCAGGAGAATTCATTGTTTCCACAGCATGCTTGTGCCAACTCATATGCCCAAGTGGCCAGATGTAACTGGAAGTGGTTCCATGTGTCTAAATGGTAGCACTTGCAGGCACAAGTCAATGATTGGACTAATGGCTCCTTGGCATGATATCATCTAACCCAATCGAATGGGTGCTCTATTCCTGCTGTGAAAAGAAGTTAAGACCTGCCTTATTATTTCATTTGTCAGGGTGTCTTCTCATGAATCCACAATAGGAGTTGTCTGTTCTCATCAACTGCCATATCCTATGTAAATATCTAACCTTTTATATTGAAGCCAAGTTACATTGACCTATATACATAATCATTATATTTTTATTATTTCAGCTCTAGAAACTATTTTCATGATGTATTAGATAATTTCCAATATTAGTAATTTAGTATTCATTAACATTCTAGAAATTTTACTGATGCTGGGTATTGGTTTTTATAACATGATATCATTTTAGAGAAAACAAGCCAACTATTACATTGCTACTGTAGAAATAGCAAAAAATTTACTAATTTTCACATCAATTTCTGAAAAAAATAGTAAGATTTTACAAATCACTGACATTTTCAGATTAGTTAGTGACAATATAAAGTACTTTTTATAATACAATCAGGAATTCACACAAAATGTTTGGGTGACTTTTCTGTCTCTTTTTTTTTCTCCCTTAGTGTATATATACAGCCTTTCAGAGTGCTATTGACTGAAAAAATAATTCCTATACAAATATTGTGCCAATATGCTCATTTGATAATTAAAGGATATATAACCCAAATTGATTCCTTGCCTGGATTTCCAAACAATGTTATTGACTAGATAATGTTTAATATTGAAATCTCTGTATTTTTACTTATGAGCATATTATCTGTGGGAGGTCACATTCTAGTGACATACAGTTAATTTGTATTTTCAGCATGGTTTTTAGTGACACATTCTAAAGAGTTTTAAGTGACTTTTATAATCAGAGTACCTCATTCTTAAGAAGATTGGTTTAACTAATTTCATCCACTTATTCTATTTTTGGGAACCTTCATACTTAGGATTCATGTCAATTATAGACATTTCTTGTTATAATGTTGCTTCTGGATTTTGCTAGCACCGGGAAATCACCTATATTCCACAAAAACAGCTGGACACTTTTGACATAGCTTTTGAACACTCCTTGTCTCCATTTTTAGTTAAATGCGTTATTTTTTTCCCCTGAAAATGATTAAGACTTGATTGTGCACAGCATCCTCAGTGCCAAACATCTTAGCATTTTCTGTAATTACAAGTGCATGAATGTATACAAAAAACGACTGCTTATAAACGTCACATGTGTGAAGCTCATACCTGTGCTTTTATTCTGTATCTGATGAAAATACATAAATGCCATTCCAATCATCTTTGGAAAGTTTCAAAGATACCTCATAAGATCAAGATTTAGTGGTTGGTTTCTCAAAAAAAGATAAAAAGTTTCCTTTTTGCTCACCCTATGTATGAAGGAAATGCCATTATAAAAACTTCATTAATATGTAAATTGCAGCATTTTGATTACCACTTGCAGACCCGTTTTGTTAAGAAGAAAGACTGAAAGAACTAACCAGATTGCAATAATTTGCATAATAAAAACTCAGTGGTAGCAATGCCACCAAGTAGAGAACTAAAGAAGGCCAGAATGTCTTTTTTAAACAGCTTAATAAAGTATTAGACTCACAAAGTACAAAAGGAGAGAAAATATTTTCTTTTAGCTGACAAACTCTATTTTAGGGGAAATTACAGGTACTACAGATTATACTAAGGTGATAGGAATGAACACGTAGCCAACAGTGTCAAAAATGTACATATATTATCAGTTTAGAAGTGAATTTTTCTATCACTAATCACTGTTGTATAAGCACTTAACTATAAAATGCAGGCATCTAGTCATGAACTTGGTTTTGATAAAGAGAAGCTAGGCAAGGAGGAGACTGCAGCTTGTTATGGAAATAATCAGCTCATGCTCATTTAAGTGATCAAAAGTCATATTTTAATTTGATGTGAGAAATAAGAAAACGCTAAGAAAATTAAGATATTTGACAATTCAGTTTGTAGCATGTATTTTTGGTATTTTGTAATCCAAGGGACATTTTATGATTAGGTAATTTAAACAGGGAAAGCCAAATATAAAAACTGAAACAATATTCTGGATACTTTGATAGAAAATAACTCTTTTTGGAAATATGTAGATGGCATTTTAGGTGAGAAAAAAGACCACTGTTTTTTCTCTATCCATCTTAGGTTCATAGCCTGAGGTCCTATACATTTGATTAATAAGAGACAGATTAACAAGAGAAAACTAAACAAAAGTTTATTAACATGGGCATCTCAAATACACATGGCAGTACTCAATGATTAATAACTGAAAGTGGTGGTTAGAACTTGAGCTTATATGGTATCTTTTATTTTTAATGATTTTTTTTTTCAATTGCAGTTGACATGCCACATTATTATACTAGTTCCAGGTATATAACATAGTGATTAGACATTTATATAACTTATAAAGTGATTACCCCAATAAATCTAGTACCCATCTAATACCATGCATAGTTATTACAGTATTGATTTTATTCCCTATATTATAGTTAACGTCTCCATGACTATTGTGTAACTAACAATTTGCATATTTTAATCCCTTTGCTTTTTACCAATTCCCTAACCCCCTTCCCATCTGGCAACCTTCAAGATGTTCTCTGTATCTATGAGTTTGTTTCTGTTTTCATTGTTCATTAATTTTGCTTTTAAGATTCCACATGTAAGTGAAATCATAAGGTATTTGTTATTCTCTGCCTGACTTATTTCACTTAGCATAATACCCTCTAGGTCCATGCACGTTGTTGCAAATGGCAAGGTTTCATTTTTTTTTTTTTTTTTTTTTTTTTGTGGTCCAGTGATATTCCATTGCATACTGGGGGTGCCAAAAATGTATACAAGTGGACACTTTGGTCAACGTTGCTCAAGCAGTGGTTCGCCATACTCAAAAGGGTCTAGATGCTGATGGTAACCACTTTGAACACCTCTTGTAATTGCAGAAGTCAAATGTGACTTGTATTCATCTTTTGTTATTGGTGTATATTGAGTATTACAGTTTTAATAGTTTTCCTTTCTTAAAATGTGTATACATTTTTTTGGCACCCTCTGTGTATATATCACTTGTTCTTTATTCATTCATCTATTAACAGACACTTAGGTTGCTTCTATATATTCACTGTTGTAAATAATCCTGCAATGAACATAGAATGCATATGTGTTTTCACATTAGTGGTTGTTTTTTTTTGTATAAATACCCAGAAGTGGAATTACTGGGTTCTTCTTTGTCTCTTGTTATAACTTTTGTTTGAAGTCTATGTTATTTGGTGTAAGTATTGCTACCGCAATTTTTTTTTTTCATTTTTATGAAATATCTTTTTCCATCACTTTACTTTCAGTCTGTTTGTCTTTTGATCTGAACTGAGTCTGTTGTAGACAGCATATGTATGAGTACTGTTTTCTTATGCCACCCTATGTCTTCAACCAATTTGTATTTAAAGCAATTGTTGACAGATGTGTTGTTCTTGACATTTCATTATTCATATATAGTTTTTCATTTTAAACAAGTACCTCTAACATTCCTTACATATAATACTGGTTTGGTGGTGATGAACTCCTTTCATTTGTTCTTGTCTGGAAAGCTCATTATCTGACCTTCTAAATGATATCTTTGCTGGGTAGAGTCATCTTGGTTGTATGTCCTTTCTTTTCATCACTTTGAATATTGCATGCCTATCCCTTCTGGCCTGCAAAGTTTCTGTTGAGAAATAAGCTGACAGTCTTATGGGAGCTCCTTTGTAAATAATTACAGCTTTTAAGATTCTCCTTATCTTTATTTAACTTTTGGCATTTTAATAATAGTGTGCCTTGGTGTGGGTCTTTTTGGGTTCATCTAGTTTGGGACTCTCTGTGATTATTAGACTTGTATGTCTATTTCCTTCACCAGGTTAGGAAAGTTTTCAGTCATTATTTCTTCAAATAGATTTTCAATTCCTTGCTTTCTCTTTTCTCCCTCTGGATCCTACAATGTGAATGTTGGTATGTCGATATTGTCCCAGAGGCCCTTTAAGATCTCCTCATTTTTTTTTAATTCTTTTTTCTTTTTGTTGTTCTGATTGGGTGTTTTCTGCTACATAATCATCTAAATCACTGATTTGATCCCCTGCTTCATCTAATCTACTGTTGATTCCCTCCAATGTATTCTTTATTTCTGTTTTTGTGTTCTTTGTTTCTGAATGGTTCTTTTTTATGTTTTCTACCTCCATTTTTAATGTTTCCTATCGTTTTGTTGAAGTTCTCCCTGAGATCACTGAGCAACCTAATAATAAGTGTTTGAAATTCTGCGTCTGGTAGATTTCTTGTCTGCATTTTATTTAGTTTTGTTTTCTGGAGCTTTGTTCTATTCTTTTATTTGGGACATGTTTCTTTGTCTCCTCATTTTGGTGCCTACCTGTGCTTTTTTCTATGTAGTAGCTAGGGCTGCTATGCCTTCTGGTCTTAGTAGTATAGCCTTATGTAGTAAGTGTCTTATGGTTCCCAGTGGCACCGCCCCCCTTGTTACCAGAGCTGGGTGCTTGAGGTGTATCTCTTGAGTGAGGTGTGTGTGCCCTCCTCTTGTAATTGAGCTTTAGTTGCTGTTTGCAGGTCAGTTTAGAGGGATTGACTCTCAGGCTGATTGGTAGTGGAGACTGACTATGACTATAGTGGAGGAGCTGCGGTGCAAGGGCTGACCCTACAGAGCAGGGTTCTCTTTAACAGAGCTCTGGTATGCTATCCCAATCTTCCCTTTGGGTGTGTTGTCCTTGGAAGTGACTGGCTGATGCTCCTGCTTGGTCCAAAGCTGGCCACCAGGTGTGTCAGCTATGGGGCCTCCTGGGAAGGGACATGCTACAGAGCAGATTTAGCCACAGCCTGTGATCTGTCTTGGGCCACCTGGTATGAGCCACAAAGGAATATGCAGATGGCCACAACCTGCACTTGGCCTAGAGGTTCTATGAGAGGCCAATGTGTGAAACAAGGCTGGCTGCTGCTAGTGCTGGGCTTAGGGCTGCTCAGCCAGAGGTGTGCAGGGCATACCAAAGCCAGACACTGCTTGTTTGGGTTTTATGAACCTTTGAGAGATTTTATGAAAGTCCGCACCATGAGCTATGAGAGGTTGTTTGCAAGGAAAAGCCACTGGAAGTGGCTTGGGTGTGCCTGGATGTTGAGTGGGATGGGGTCTCAGGGAATCACTAGGGCAGGCAGACTTAGGTGATAACCAGTTTGATGGAGACTCAGATATGGTGTCTGCTTGTATCTGCAAGGAGGGGGGGCTGTCTCAACAAAGAAACAATGGCTTCTACCAGCTCCCCCAGAAGAAAGCTGCCCCTCCAGCCCTCACCTTGAGCCAGACAATTTCGTGCCTCCCTGTATATCCCTGGCAACTTTACAGCCTCTGCCCCAGAGATGGAGCTCAAAGTGAGTGAGTCCATTAGTGAATAAGTCCATGAGTAGTCCTTTTAAGAGCTGTGCCTGGAAATCCAGCTGCCCTCTGTCTCACTCAGCTACAATCTCCACTGGTTTTCACAACCAGAAGTTATGCGGACTTCTCTCCCTGGCACTGGAACCCTGGGTTGGGGAGCCTGGTATGGGGCTGAGACCCTTAGCTCCTCTAGCGGGTACCTCCACAGCTGAGATATCCCTCCCAATTTTTAATGGTCACAAGTGGGTGTGAGACAAGCTCATCCATGGCTCTGCCCTTCTTACCAGTCTCTTGGTGCCTTCTTCTGTATGTCTGTCATTGTAGGGCTTTGGTTCAGCTTAGACTTCAAGTGATTCTCAATGATGGCAATAATAGTCGTTTTGTAGTTTGGCTGTAATTGATGTCCTGAGAGGAGGTGAGCACAGCATTTACCTACTCTGCTATCTTGACCAGAAATCCTGCTACCTTATCTTCTAAATCACTGATTTGATCCTCTTCTTCATCTAATTTCCTGTTGATTGCCTCTAATGTATTCTTCATTTCAGTTATTGTATTCTTTTTTGATTAGTTCTTTTTATGTTTTCTATCTTTTTGTTGAAGCTCTCACTAAGATCATCGAGCATCCTTAGTGTTTTGAACTCTGCATCTGGTAAATTGCTTTTCTCCAGCATGTTTTGTTCTTTTTCTGGAGTTTTATTCTGTTCATTCACTAGGGACATTTTTCTTTGTCTCCTCATTTTGGCTTTCTCCCTGTGTTTTATTTTTATGTATTAGATAGAGCGGTTATGTGTCCCAGTCTTGGTAGAGTGGCTTTATGCTGTAGGTGTCTTATGGGACCCAGTAGTACAGTGTCTCTGATCACCTGAGCTAGGTGTTCCAGGTGTGCCCCTTGTGTGGATATGGTGTATTCTCCTGTTGTAGTTGAGCCTTAATTGCTGTTAGCATGTCAATGAGAGGGATTGAACCTCAGGTTGATTCATTGTGAGGACTGGCCATGACTACAGTGGAGGAGCTGTTATAGCTAACCCATGGAACAGGATTCACTTAAGCAGGTCTCTGGTGCCTGCTGAGTCTGCTCTTTTGGTGTATCTTTTGTTGATGTGGTTGGGTGGTGTTCTGGTGAGGTCTGAAGCTGGCCACCAGGTGTGTTGGTTCTGGGATCTCTTGGGAGGTGCTCTTAGCAGGTCAAGTTCAGCTGTTGCCTGTGCCCTGCACGGGGACACTTAGTATAAGCTATAAAGTGATCTGCAGATGTGCTGGACTCTTGTTCTGGACTTAGAGGTGCCTGGGAGAGACTAAGATGCAAACTGAGCCTGCTGCTGTTAGTGTTGGGGTTGGGGCTTCAGCAAGAGGTACAGGGCAAGCTGAGGACAGATGCTGCTTGTGTTTGGTTTGTGAACTTTTATGAGACTTTAGGAAAGTTTGCAGCATGAGCCAAGACAGGCCATTTGTATGGAAAAGCCAGTGGAAGTAGCTTAATTGGGCCTGCAAGTTGGGTAATGGGCGGTCGCAGAGAATCACCAGAGTGTGGTGAGCTTTGTTAGCCAGGTTGATGGAGATTCAGATATGGCCACTACCCATACCTGCACACCAGGCGTGAAGAGGCTCAATAGAGAAATATTGTATTCTGCCAACACTGTAGTCTGGGAGAAATCTGGCTCTCTAGCCCTTGCCCTGAAGGCAGACAATTCAGTTCTTCCCCATATGTCCCTGGGCCTTTTGAGCTCCTGCCCCAGAGCTGGAGCTCAGAGTGAGTGAGTCCTTCAGGGAGTAAGTCCATGTGCAGGCCCTGTAAGAGCAATATCTGGGACTCCAGACACACTTCATCTCATTTAGCTGCAATCTCTGCTCATTTTCACAGCCAGAACTTATGAGGACTTCTCTTCTTGGCACTGGAACTCTGAGCTGGTGATCCTGGTGTGGGGCTGGGTTTCCTGACTCCTCAGAGAGGAACTCTGCAGCCAAGATATCTCTCCCAATTTTTAACTGTCACATGTGGGTATGGATGCAGCCTGTTACACATGTCCTCCTCTCCTACCAGTCTCAACATGGCTTCTTTTGTATAGTCTAAGATGTAGAACTTCTGTTCAGCTAGACTTCAGGCTGTTCTCAATGATGTCTGTTCTGTAGTTTCATTGTAATTTTGATGTGGTTGTGAGAGGAAGCGAGCACAGTGTTTTCCTATCTGCCATCTTGACCGGAAGTCAGAATTTGAGCTTACATAGCATCTTAACAAAAGAATAATATATTTTTAGAGAAGTAACAAGACGAAAGTAAAGTACTTTGAGTTTCTAGGGAGCAAATTGCGGGAAGTCAAATATGTGGAGAAATAGAATTGAAAATAAGGGCTGGTTAGTAAAGTTTATTATATAGATCCTCTGTTGTCATAGTTAGCCTGGTGAAAGTCTAGAGTTATCCTCAATGATTAACTTTTGTTTTTCCTGGTAGAGAGGAGAGGTGGAACACTTTTACAAAAAAAATATGT
Source organism: Rhinolophus sinicus (assembly GCF_057876585.1). NCBI lineage: Eukaryota > Metazoa > Chordata > Mammalia > Chiroptera > Rhinolophidae > Rhinolophus > Rhinolophus sinicus. The sequence goes on from NC_142517.1 coordinate 95,260,343, forward strand.
CCTGTTTTTAGGCAAATACAGGGAAGGCGGCAAGCTTTTTTTTTTTTTTTTTTTTTTTTAATATCTGCTTCTTCTCAATTACCTACAGCTCAAAAATATTCTTATGCCAACACGGTATCTTGGTGGGGGATGGTGGTGGCATATTTTGCCACTCTATAGCTCAAATGGGACTAATGAATTAATTTTTCAAATTATTGCCATTTATTCACTCTACTCATTTGTTAAAGACATCTCCACATTCATTTGATGTACATCAAACAAAAGTTCAAGATTATAATATGGAAATATGTTATCATATAGAAGTAAAATATATACATATCAACTACAATTTTTTAAAAAGAATTTTATTCCTTGATAAATTTGATAATAAAAATTGTGGATCAAATAGAAAACAGTGAGCTGTGCATAGGATTTGGTAATGAGGCTGTCTTCCAGCTGAATCCGGCAAGGCAAAAGCCATACTTGGAGGCAATAATTTGTTTGTTGGTAAAAGGAGTTCAAGAATTGCCATTAACAGCTGATTGCTACCTTGAAGGGAGGTAATTCTGATCTCAATGCTTTATCTTTTGTAATGTTCTTGTCTTTAGTGTCATAGCAATTAGGTTAGCACCAGAGAAACCTATTAATCATTTGAGTAACTGCTAAATTGGGTAAATGTGTTGACTTGGAATCTTGCGGTGAAAATAGAAGATTAATGAGCTGACCTCAGTTTGATGTGATAATCCAAGAACTAAATATCTGTTGCCTGTCTTGTTTTACAGAGTTGATAATATAAATTATGCATTCTCTATATTCTATGTTAACATCAAGTAGTAAATGATGTGGGCAATTGATTCAGGAGGAAAATAAAGAGTGATAAAGGGAGCATTAAACCAAGCTACACCCAATCAAGAGAGACATACATTTTTGGGTATAGACTAAAATTAATGATGGCTTACTGTGTTGTAGGAACTGCAAACGTTCTTACCTTGTACATTCACTAAGGCAAATTTGATGAGTCTTCCAAGGAAGGTTGTCTCTGTTATCTATGACGTGACTACCTTCATGTGATACTTGCAGATGACTTAGATTCTGAATCTTGATTAGCCCTACTCAGGTGCAACTGGCAGAGTCCACAATCAACTTTGGTTGTTCAACTCTCAGGACAGTTTTAATATTTATATCACACCCTTGGTCTCCCAGTGCTAATGACTGTGTCTAGTTTTGATATATTTAAAGGGACAAAAAGTTCCAACCTCTTATTTAGGCAACAGTTCAAAATAAAAGGAGAAAAAAGAAAATATTTGACAGAAGGAAATAGTCTAATTTATCATAGTTGGAATTACTGAGATTACTCTGAGTGCATCTCTCCTTAAATGTATAGATATCTTTAAAAATATGTAATTTTGGAGGTATTTTCTTTGTTATAGTGCAGCAAGGATTGTTCTCTCAGCTGGCTTCTATAAGAGAAATTCTATTATAACTAAAGCAAATATTGGTGTGATAGCTAAGAACAACAACAACTTTTTATTTCCTTGAACCAAAGAGCTATTCTAGTCATTGGAAAAATAGTTCATATGAAATAGTGCACCCATGGGGAACTTAATATAGATTAAAAAAATTAAAGTAATGAAAGAAAACCTGCAGAAAGGTTTGTGGCTTAGTGAAACCCTCAGACCATTTACCAACATTTCTGACATCTTAGCTATAACAAAACTTTGAGAAACACTTTGTTCAGAGGAAATTACTCATAACATGTTTTTTTAAAAAGATGAAAAGAAAGAAAAGAAAAACAAAGGCCTATTGCCTTCAATATCCTAGCTCTTGTAGATAAATCAAATGTTACTCTGCAATCAAGTGATAGAAAGGTAAAATATGAATTTATTTTTAAATATTTAAGGATACATGAAGTTGGATATTCTATTTGCACATTTCTGTGTATTCAAAGGGGAGAAGTCAGGTAAGTTAAATTATTTGTAATAGCTAACACTAGTGTCAAAAAACAAAGCAAAACAAACAACAAACAAGCTAAAATCACTCTTTTCCTGGATGTTGAAATCATTCTCTAACATTTGTATTTGTGATAGAATTAATTGGATATGTATTTCTGTTCTAAACTTTAGGTTGCATATTTAAGCACAAGTCATGATATTTATGATGATTAAATACAAAGTGAATACGGTGCTAACATTCTGTTCTATATCTTTGCTAAGATATTGTATATGCCTTTGAGAGTATGAGATCTTGATATATTTGGAGAACTAAGGGACCAAGTGATGATTCTATATAATCTTTTGCAAAATTCAAGCTACAAATTATTATGTGCATCAAATAACAACTCATGTTTTCCATTATAGCAGCTTGTAGATAATATCTAAAATTTGAGTCCGGGTTCCTCTAACTCCAAAGCTTCTCATCTTAACTTCTGTACCTACCTTGCCTACCAGTGTCACTCATGAGGGGCTGATAAGAGGAAAGAAAAACACTCCTTTCCTCTTATCAGCCCCCCATTTTACTTTCAAGGTCTTAAATTTATCGAGCTGATGAGGATGAAAGATTTTGCGATAACTTCTGAGTTCATTTGTAATTAACAGGAATGTTTATTTTTAGGTTAATTAATTCATTTAATAGTTGTGTATTACAGATGACTAACAAGTAACCTGGTCATGACACTTATCTATACCATGAAGTACATATCTCTGGTATGCAGGGATTAAAAGCTATCACCATGTACAATTTACATTTTAAAAAGTAAAGTACAATAGAAAAATGCATTAAGAGAATAATAAATAAATGGCATAAACTGATTTAATTTGCATAGGAGATAGGGAATGATTTCTGGAGAAGATCGTCTTTGAGTTGGGCCCTGAAGGGTGGATATGATAGTAAAATGAAGTGCAGAAACATCATTACGAGGAGTAGTGACAACAATAGTAAGGCAGGAGGGTGTTTAGATAATGAAACTTTTTTGGAATTGACTGGATAATAAAGTTTGTGGAGACTAGTTTGAGAAAATGAAATTCTTGAAAATCATACTGTAGATAACTGAGGAGCCACTGAAACTTTCTAGCAGGGCAATAATAAAATGAAAGCCATGTGTAAGAATATTATGGTAACTTTGTAAGGTCTGTATTGCTATATGAAGAGAGAAGTAAGTGTCAAGGAAATAAGCATGTTAATTCCGAACTCAAAATCTGCATCTACAATATTCTCTTAAATCAATTACTCATCTAGAAAGCAAATAATTTGGGCACACTTTTTAAAATTAATGCTATCTTATCATTTTAATGTTGGCTAATTATCATAAAGGTCATTAAACAACACAAATATACATAGTACATGCCTTCCATGTTTTGTGATTTCTTTATTCTTAAAATTAGGCATACAATTAGGATCTTAGAAAATTCCAAAGAAGGAAGAATATGTTCTATTCATTATGAGTTTATTATAACATGGTTTCATCATTAAAAACAAGAAATATTTTGTAATTATTTTATTAATGTATAATAGTTTCCATATCTGGGATAATTATCCTCAGATACTTAAAAAAAAAAGCAACAACAACAACACCACAATATTCACATGAAGGAAAAAAGAATCTACTTTTCTCGATCTCGAAGAATATCTATACAAATGAAAAAAACAAAAGCAAAAAACCTTGAGTATTAGCTTTAAGTATAGAAATGCACATTCTTTCACTCGATTGTAGAGTTGAACTGTTCTGACCTGGGAAAGAAAAATAATAAACTAGAGTAACAATGTGTTCAGAAAAATTGGAGTCGGCTAATCAATTTTGAGTAACTCTCTGATTTATATGTCTAATAACATGACTGGCAATTTATAGTCCCTATCACTAAATCTCAAAACACAATTTGCTGCAGCCATAAGCAATTTGTTTAGTGTAAATGGCCTTTAATCCCATTGATGATTGATTAATCTATAAATCACCAAAAGAGCCACAGGAGCCTGAAAAAAATAATGCCCTAGCTTTTCTTTTTATTATTATTTATTTTTAAATTCTGTGTTAGTGCCAATAAGAATAGGTCAAATTTTCCAAACATCCAAGATAAAAATATTAATTTGTAAAATATGACAACTCTAGTTATGTTATTGATAAACCATTTTGAAATTCACTCAGCAAAACAGATAAGGTAGTTTGAGGGTTTAGGAATACTTGAAGACAGTTTAATTTACTTGAAAATCCAATAAAAGTGTGCTTGATTAGCTAGGCAACTTTCCATGCATACTGAAAATTTCATAATCTTATTACTCTCTTACTCTAGGTAACCTGCATGGACAATGTAACTTACTTCCCTTTTTATATCCCAATATGGAACTGGATCCGGATTGTTTCCAACTTTACCCAACTAAAGAAAAAAATGTATTTGTGTGAAACATGACTTGCTCAATTTTTATCAGTTTCCGTGTTCAACACCAAGTTGTTTGCCTTCATATTTTTTTCTCCTCAGTAAGTTGGCCTCATGTAAACTTTGGACTTTCAATGATATTTAAAACCTGGTTAAGTTTGGTTATCATACGTCTTCTTTTATGCTGAAAGGAAATTGAATTGAAAAGAAATTTGATTCCATTTCTTCCTGTTAGAACATTTCAAAATACTCAGATGTCAAATGGGAGAAATTGATTTTGATAGAGTTCTGGGCCCCGCTAGTGTAGGCATACTATTGCAGGCTTGTATTTACCTCCAGTCTAAACTTTATAGTAAGCAGTCTGCTAAGGCATTATTCATGCATGTCATAGGAAGTTGGTAGTTCCAGTTAGTGATTTACTGGCTTGGTTGCTTTTTGTGGAAGCCTGAATAAAGTGACAGGAATCTTTTTTACTAGGGATTGCTCTTGGCATAGCAAATGTAAAATATTCAGCTAAAATAAATACCCATGAGAGTCATAAATGCCGTTAAGGACATGGATTCAAAAGGAATGCTGAAGTCTGACTTAAATAAATAAATAAATGGGGGGATTTCATTGTTACAATTGCTGAAGTTGGCAGATACAATTGTTTTCTCAGATGCATTCTCTTTACTGTCTGTAGGCTGTCAGTTCAAGAGTAAAGAGGAAACAAGGTTTTGTCCTTTCTTTATCCCCATCACCCACCCCCTATCAAGAGAAAAATGTCTAAAACCTGAACATCAGTGAGAGGCATGGGCTCTGCTGGGGGCCTAGGGGAATATGCAGAGCTTTGGTGATTTTCATCTCTACCCTTCTCTCCACTCCTCTCCTCTCCTCTCCTCTCCTGTGATTCCCCCTCCACCCCTCCCCATAGTCAGTTGGGAGAGTACATTTTACTGTGTAATTACTCACTGGTTTCTTGTTTCTTTGTGTGCTTTAAAAAAAAAGAGAAACAAAATGTTATTCTCTAGTAGGTGATGACAGATTTTCAACAAGGCAATGAGCAAAGTGACAAGATAGAAAGTTTTTTTTGCCCTTTCCTTCTTCCTTCCTTCCTTCCTTCCTTCCTTCCTTCCTTCCTTCCTTCCTTCCTTCCTTCCTTCCTTCCTTCTTTCTTCTTCTTCTTCTTCTTCTTCTTCTTTTTTTTTTGTATTTTGCCTGCAGAACCAAGATGTTGGGCCCTTAGTGAATATATTAGGTTGGCAGGCAGAACATTATATCAAGAATGCCAAACCAGTGTAAAGACCTAGTCCATAACCTCTAATCTTACAGACATGAACTCTATTATTTCCCGTTGAAATTAGAGGTTACCAATTGTAACAGATGTCTTCAATAGACACGTCTTTATTACTGGGGAACATTAGGCAAATGAAAGTTGAACCCCATATTTTAAGTTGCAGTTCACTAAAATACAAAGCTCTATGGCTGGATCTGGCATTTTAAGTCAAAATTATAGAAACCTTTATACAATTTGCCTTAATTGATGCATCAGCAATTTTTCTAAATCACAGCAAGTATGAAATAATGGGAATTAAAAAAATAAATTTGAATCCTAGCTACTCTAAACAAACTACAATATCTGACATCCTGTAATTCATAGAGACTATACAGTACATTTCAATAGCAAGAATATTTTAATTAACTGCAAAGAGAATAGCATTGAGGGTGGAAATCTTCCAGTAGACCTATAATGAAAACAAGCTGGTGGGTGAATAAGTTGATATAAAAGAGCTTTATCAGTATGTGTTATTGCAGGTGTCTGAATATTTTAAAATGGAAATATTAAGATTGTCTCTCTCTGTATAGGACAATTAAGCTACAAACACACACACACATATAATTGACAAAAATAAGAAACAAAGCTGCTTTGTTAAAATTGTTGAAATTAGATATTATGTCACTATGAAATTGCCCTCATTGACATGCTTAACAAAACTTAAATATTCTATATTACCTGGATAAAATTCTATGTACCTCCAGTTTCATATTAGAAGTTTTAATTTTACAGTTTAATTTTCATCTGCTTTCAAAAATATTTGAGAGTAAAATTAACTTTATCATGGTGTCTATGTATAGATGGGTATAGCATTTAAAAAGATGGAAAGTATTTAGTGCCTATGAACAAGAAAAAATAATTTGTAAGTATACAGATTTTTTTTCCTCCTCACATTGATAACTCTGAAAAAATGATGCCATGTATATAGCAGTTTTCCATTAGTAACAGTATTCCTATGACATTTAATACAACCAGGGAGATAACATATATAGATTTAAAAAAAAAATGTTTTGCCAGTTCTAGAAGGGGCAATGACAATTCTGGGTCAATTTGGAGAAAATGTGTGGACTACAGACAAGTGGAAATGTTTGACAGTAAAACCACAGTAAAAACCACAGGGGAATTTCCAATCCTGCGTGCAAGAAGCTTGGAAATTATCTGTTCTAACAAGTAAAAAGCTGAATGAACTGAAAAATCAACTCTTCTTAGATGCATCAGAGAGGGGATATCAGGGTAAACCATCATCTCCCAAACTGTAGACAGGCAGATGCAGAGAATCACACTCAACTTACCAAAGCAGAAACCTCTGTGAGAACCAGTGCCAGGTTAGGAAAATCTGAACTATATTTGAGAAACGACAGAGGCGCAGTGTGGACAAGTCTAACAATCAAAACTCCAAGGAGACTTACTCATCAGGTGTCCACACAATTTTATGAATTTTAAATCTAGGTTCGCAGAGTGAATACTGGACAAAAATGCCCCACGCTTTGGCAGGAGGAGGGGGAGGGAAAACTGATTTGAAATATGTGAGAGCATTCTGTTCTTCTCAACAAGGCCTGCACTCAAGAGAGACTATTTTACCAGAGCCTAAACTGTTGGGGTTTTACCAGGGCTTAACTGACTTGAGCAATGGGAAATACCCAGCCCCAGCGCACTGAAGCCATCCTCTTGTACCTGAGGATGGAAAACCCTGAGAAGCACACAAACAGGCTGACTAAAGGACTAAGGCATAGTCACGGGGCTACAAAACATGCTCTCCCCACATTACTAGCAGTTCCTTTTACCCAGGGTATGATGTCTGGCTATTAAGAAAAACAATTATAGGACATATAAGAGGCAAAAAACACAGTTTGAATACAGAGAGAAAGTATAAAACTCAGACTCAGATATGGCAGGGAAGCTGGAATTATCAGACCAGAAATTTATAGCAACTATAATTAATATGTTAAGGGTTCTAGTGGATAAGGTATGCAACATACAAGAATAGATGGGCAAAATAAATAAGTAGTAAGATGGAAATTCCAAAAAGGAGTAAAAAAAAAAAATACTAGAGATAAAAAAGAGGAAAACACTGTGACAGAAATAAAGAATGCCTTTGATGGACTCATAAGTAGACTAGATGTAACTGAGGAAAGGATCTCTGAGCTTTAGGACATGTCAAGAGAAGAGTCTAAAAGGAAAAGCAAAGACAAAGAAAGACTGAAAAATAACAGAACATCCAAGAACTGTGGGACAACTACAAAAAGTGTAACATACACTGTGATGGATGATTTTACGTGTCGGTTTGACTAGATCATGAGGTTCCCAGATACTTGGTTAAACATTATTTCTGGGCATGTCTGTAAGTGTGTTTCCAGAGGAGATTAGCATTTGAATTAGTAGCCTGAGGAAAGCATATGGCCTTTCCCAATGTGGGTAGATAACATCCAATCTGTTGAGGGCCTGAATAAAGCAAAACGGCAGAGGAAGAAAGAACTTGGCCTTTGTGCCTGACTGCTTAACCTGAGACATCAGTTTTCCCCTGTCCTCAGAATGAGACAGGGACCTCAGTTTCCCTGAGAAGGCCTTCCGACTCAGAATGAACTACACCATTGGCTTTCACACACATGCACACAAACACAGACACACACATGCACACACGCATAAGGCCTGTCAATTAAGTTCACAAACTCATTCTAGAAAAGTGCTACCTCATTGCTGAATATCACTACGGTCACCTTTGAAGTACTGCCCTTGGGAAGCTATGCACTGGCACCAGTGCCTAGTCCACCCTTCAAAGCAATTTTGGAACTCTTTTTCTGGAATGGCCATCAGAGCTGTCGTTGTATTACCCTTGATGTCCTGAATGTCACCCAAAATGTCTTCCTTTCAATATTTCCTTTATCTTCAGGTAAAGAAAGAAGTAATTGGGGGCCAGATCAGGTGAGTAGGGAGGGTGTTCCAGTACAGTGATTTGTTTACTGGCTAAAACTCCCTCACAGACAGTGCCATGTGAGCTGGTGCATTGTTGTGATGCAAGAGCCGTGAATTGATGACGAAAAGTTCAGGTTGTTTTCGTCTAACTTTTTCACGCAGCCTTCTCAGCTCTTCCAAATAGTAAACTTGGTTAACTGTTTGTCCAGTTGGTACAAATTCATAATGAATAATCCCTGTGATATCAAAAAAGGTTAGCAACGTCATTTTGACTCTTGATTTGGACTGACAGAAATTTTTTGTTTGTGGAGAATTGGCTGACTTCCCTGTGTACTTTGATGCTTTGTTTCAGGGTTGTATTGGTACACCCATGTTTCATCACTCCCAAAACATCATCTGGCCTCTGCAAAAGGTCTTGGCAAACTTTGACTCTCGTTTGCTTTTGTTCATCGGTGAGCTCCTTTGGGAACATTTTTGCACACACCTTTCTCATGCTAAGATTTTCAGTTAAGATTTTCCTAAGTGTTTCTCTATCGATGTTCACTTAGTCTGCTATGCTTCTCGCAGTCATCCAATGATTTTGATGCACAATTCGATGAATTCTTGCGATGTTTTCGTCAGTTCTGCTCGTTACTGGCTGCCCTGACCTCTTCATCAGTGATGCATTCTCTCCCCAGAAAAATGTTTAATCCATTTGTACACTGCCATTTTCTTCATGGCATTATCCCTCTAAACTTGGACTAACATGTTCCTGATACTCTTGCCAAGTTTAACAAGAAATTTGGTGTTTGTTTGTTCCTCTAAATCAAGCTCAGACATTCTCTCAATTGCACACAAAAACACGCAACAACAATAATGAATGCCACTCAGCAAGACAATGCCACAAGTCAACATGAACACAACTGTGAGACACTGACATACTAAGGTTACGAAACCTTACTAAGCTGTTTGTACAGTGCTGCCAGTGTAAGCGCATGGTGGCAAGTTGGTGACCTTAATTGGCAGACCTCATTTTAACTTCTAATCTCCTGACCAATACAGATACCATTCTTTTATAATTGCTCAGTCAATTGTTCTTTGTGTGTACCACAAAATTGTTTTCTTATGAAGATCAAAACCCCTCCATGCTTTACCATGTTAATTCATATTATCAAACTTCATTCAATCCTCTAGAAAGTAGTCCTATCTTTGCTTTGTATTTACCAGTCCCCTTTTTGTTTTAGCTTTTGAAATTCTTACCACATTATTATACATCAATATTTAAAGTCTTCCTTCCACAACTAGTGAACCTTTGGAGTTCAGACCTGTATCTTGTTTATCTCTATAACCTTAGTGCATAGTAGAGTTCTAGTCAATAGTAGGTGCTGATGAATTGTGTTATAGAACTCTTTTATTGTGTTGAATGAGTGAAACCTACAAAATATATTGACTTTAAAGCACTCTATATTTGCAAACAATATGTTGTGGTATAAAAATATTCATGCCTGATCCACTCTTGGGATTCCAATGTAGTCATTCTGGTGTAGAATTACATATCTATATTAAGCCCGTGGGCAATTCTGATGCACATTACATTTGGAGAAAAACTGGGCTGTGTGATCTAAAAGTCTCTTACAATATGATGAATGTGTTTTTCTTCAATGACTTTAAACTTGTACATAGCATAATAAGTCTCTTATTATTTGTCAACCTCTTTAATTTGATAAAACCATTCTGAATTTCAGTATTTGGTTCCTCAAAATGCTAATTTTCAGTCTGGGAACATTACCAATTTTAATAAGTATGTTCCCTTTCCCCTACCTAATCATTTAAAAATATTTTGAAATAGATTACTGTGCTAGTGTACTATGGAGCAATAAAGACTTGCAATTGTTCTCTATTGGGGACAGAACTGTCACCGGGGACATTTAGGGTTGTCGTAAGTTTAGAGAGTTACTCTCATTTAGTGGGCAAGGGTCAGTGATGATAAATCCCTGCTATGCTTGGGACAGTCCTGTACCATAAAGGTTTGTCTTAACCGAAATACCAACAGTACCATTTTGACAAAAAAATATTAGACTGAGTTCTAATTAGAAAGGAGAAATGATGATTTGATATGCCAACAGAAGTGGTTGAAAGGAATCAGAAGTCTAGCAGAAATTCCATTGGTTATTTTTTTGTTTAACTCTACATGTGTCTCAACAAAAGAAATATTAAAACAATGTAAGCGCTCTGTCCTGCTGTCGCATTCACTCGTATGAATCTTAGAATAATGTTATTTCTGAAGTGGGTTTCTCTCTCGCCGTATCACAAATCCATTGCAAGCTCACAGACACTATGTCAAATTTTCCCATCTATTACCTCATTTGCTTCTCATTACAATATTTCCAATACACAGATGAGTAAATCAAGACTAAAGAGACAATTATTCACACAACCTATATATAGCAGAACTAGAATTAAATGCCCAAATCTATCTAACTCAGCAGCCAGACTTTGTATGGTTCTGGTTCTGGGAATCAACACACACACACACACACACACACACACACACACACACACACACACACAGTCCTGGCCAAATAAAGAGGAAAGAAGTTAAGTTGAATGAGAAAAGGTAACTTGCATCATCCACAGGAAACCTATAGCATCAGACTCAGAACTTGGACTTAAACCAAGGGCAACTAGGATCGTAAGATCAAAGCCGAGTCATGTCTTTGGCACTGAAGCTACTACCACAGCTGGCACCACTGCTGCAGGGGGGACATTTACCAGCTCACAGCTGGATTCGCAACTCTGCCCCCACCCACTGCTGTGAATTTTCTCTCTTTGGGACTTTGCTTTATTTAGAATTCAGAACTAAAGGTATGTGTACCCAATTTGCTGATCCAATGTCCCCAAGCTCCTGGAGCAAGAGGTGAAGGGAATGAATACTCCCGTTATTCAATCATTAATTTCTTTAAGTGTCTGACAAGGATTTACTTGCCCCCAATATGGCATTTCCCCTAGAGAGAAAGTGCTAGACTGCTGGTACCCTCACATCCTAAATAATGCAGTAGTACTGGGTTAGTTGTGGGCACATGCATTTCACTCATACTGTTCTGCCATTATTTAACAGTGTCCTGTTTGTTTTTAAATACATGTAAATATGCCAGCTGATCCTTATGTAAAATCAGATTATATTACAGTCTTTTGTACTGAAGTAGGTTGTTTGGAACACAAACACAAAGTCAGGAAGAGCTAGTCAATTATATAGGTCAATTCACAAGTGTCTATTAAATTCTAATGCAGTGTTTATTTCAACAGTTTTTATGTATGTGGAACTTCATATGTACCAAGTTCCTTGCCATATATTATTTTAGTGAGGCAGTTTTCAAACTTCTTTGCTTCATGACCCCTTCACACTCTTAAAACATATTGAGGACCCTAAGATCTTGTATACAGAGGGTCCAAAAAAAATGTATACACATTTTAAAAAAGGAAAAAAACTGTATTAAAATTGTAATAGTCAGTATGTACCGATAACAAAAGATGATTACAAGTCATGTGTATACATTTTTTTGGCATCCCCAGTATATATAGGATATAGTTATCATTAGTAACATTATTAGACATTTAAATTGAGAAATTAAAAAAAATACTTATTGCTTTATTCAAAAGAAACAGTAGTAAACTCATTACATATTAATATAAATAATACATTTTAGAACATTTTTCAATAATTTTCCAAACCAAAAGATAATTTCTCAGAAGAGTGGTATTTAAAAAAATATTTTGGAAAAGCTTTAATACCTGGCTTAATAAAAGATGCTATTCTGGATTGTCATATCCGCGTCTGCATTTAATCTGTTGTGATATCATGTGTCACCTAGCTTCTGGAAACACTCCACTGTACACTCATGAGAGAATGAGAGTAAAAAAGGCAAATAATGTTTTAGTGTATTATTATCAAAACAGTTTTGCCCTCACAAACCCCCTACAGCATATGGGGAACCACCAAGTTTCCCTGGACCACACTTTGAAAGTTGCTGCTTTAGCTGAACAATGATGCTGAGAGGATTATAAGCATCATTATGCCCAGTTTGTAGTATGAAAGCGTAGTGAATTTTAAATGCCATATATTTATATATCATTGTTTAATTTTCAAAGTAATTTCACATACTTTTTTTTTTGGGGGGGGGTCTCATACTAACACTGTTAAGTGGATGAGAGATGGTGTTATCCCCATGTTACCATTGAGGGAAATGGAAGTTATAAACTTTTAAGACTTGCCCATGTTAGTTAGTTGCTAAGTACAAGAACAGGAATTAGAACTCAGCTTTTGGCTCCTGATTCAGGATATTTTCTACACAACACATTAAAACTACAAACGGTACTTCAAGTATAACCAAGAATATTTCTTAACTGATTCTGTGGGAAAGTGTATGATCCAGTGTAATCCACATTAGATGTCAGGATTGTGGTGACACGAAGGTGGGGGTGATGGCTCCCTCAAAGGGGATCAGGGACCTTGGAGTCTGGGGTGCGCATGGGGAAAGCTGGTGTCTTATTTGTGGTGCGAGGTGATCCTCCCTCACAAGGAGTTTGCTAATTCTTTAGTCTGAGTGAAGGTACAGCAACTTCGCCTTCCTGGTGCTCACAGTTAGGAAACAAAGCAGCCTCAGCTTCCAACGTCTTTAGACTTAGAGTTTTCTGACATAGTCTACACTTGGTTTTTCTTAATGAATCATTTGTAAATTGGGAAATGATGGTATTCTCTCATAAAAAGAGAATGTAAGCTTCAAGGCAGAGACTGCCCCTCTTATTTACTACTGGATTGCCAGGCCCTGGAGCTCAAACCAGAGAATCGATAGGTGTTTGTTTTATAAGTGAATGAATGATAAACATAACAGTCCATCCATTTTCTTCTATGGAAGGAGAGTAAATGTGATTTAACCTCTTTAGCCAACCCAACTGCTGAGTATAAAATTTGTCAATTAGAGAGCTGTTTGAACCTGCTGTGCGCTAAGCCACACCTCCCTTTTACCCTGAAAGGCTTCACAAAAGGTGCTGACTCCAGGATAATTAACCATTCTGTTGACACCTAATTGGTTTCAAGAGGTTTTCATACACCTAGAGAGAGTGAATAAGCTACCCTTTCCCTTTCTTTTTTTTTTTTTAAGTACAGGTTTCACTCACAGGAATTAACCAAACATAAAAGTGAAAATTAGAGTCTCACCCTCCCCATCCCCCAGGAATATGGCTGAATCTATCAATGCATAGCCAACAGACTTGGTGTCTGAAATTCTGGATTATTTATTACCAGTAGTGTGTGTGTGTGTGTGTGTGTGTGTGTGTGTGTGTGTGTGTATGTAGTATACCCCTTGGGTAATGTCTTTCAGATGACATTGAACCATAATACTATGGACTATATTTCTTCCACAATCTTGTACATATTACTAGATGCTAAGAAACAATGAACAAATAAAAAATATGTGTAATAAAATGCTTTAAATTTAAAACATAAAGTTATATGGACATTAAAGTTATAAGGAAAGCTCTACAGAAAGAGAAATCTTTTTCCTATGAAATTATGTTAGAAGAGTAAAACTTATTCCCTAGGAGAAGAGTCTGAAAGTTACTCCATGAAAGGAAAACAAACAAAAGTCCTATGACAATTGTTCTTAAGAATTAAAGATTCTATCCCCACTTATAACATCCGAGAACCAGAATTTGCATTTGTGAAGATCTTCATTGTAAACTGAAATAATTCCCATATTTTTAGATAGTCAACTTTATGTTAAGTGATTTTTCATACCCACATAAACTCAAAGAACGTTCGTGCTGGAAGGCAGTCCTTGAGTCCACTACATTCTTTCATTTTTACACAGTGTATTGGTTGGGAGTGCAGCCCTGGTACTAGAGTATCTGGCTTTCAATCCAGACTCCAGTACAAACTAGCATTGGACTCAGGACAAATAAAAAAAAGAAAAAAATTCCCAGTGCCAATAGTCCCTAATCTGTAATATGGGGTAATAACAGCCCCCGTTTCATTGTTTGGAGGTGTGAAGGTGCAGAAAATATAACTTTTCTCCCACCTTCTAAGTTCTTCTAGTTGAGCTAATAATCAAATCAACATGAGACAGACTAACAGGAGAAAATGTCCAAAGTTTATTTTATGCATGCACATTTGGGGTGCCAGAAGAATTGAGACCCAAAGAGGCATTGAGCATTTGAGGTTTATATGCCATTCTGGAGCAAATAGAAGGGGAGAGAGATTGTGGTTTGGGACTTCAAAAGGCAGGAAAGCATTTAACATGGAGATGAAAAAGCAAATGCTTGGTAAATAAATGTTTCCTGGGCCACCTTTTTTACATACATTTAGGACTTTGAGCAAATGGGCCTTTCTAGGTTCCTCTCTGTATATGATGTACTAGTTTATATTGAACTGTAGTTATCTGTAATGCTATCTTTCTTCCTGGAGCAGGTCCTCTACCTAAATTCCTATAGGCAGTTAGGGAGAGGATCAAATGTTTTTTTCTGAGTCTTTTGTTTCCTAAACAACAGTTTAAAATTGATATTCTAAAAGGATATCAATTGATATCCAATTTATATCCATATCCAATTGATATCCATATCCAAACTCTGCTTCTCTTCAGAGGATTACACGATGTAATGGATATAAAGAGGTTGACTTAACATTTTTGCTGCAACATTCGACTATAGTCGAATGATAGGTATTTCCATGCTGCTGACTGCGGCATTCAACTTTACCCCACCCCCTCAGTGTTCCAGAAAGGAAGCTTAAGGAAAGCAGATGGACATTTTTCAATATTTTTGTGTTTTTCAAGAATGAATAACGATAAGAAATGTTTATACTTTAAAGCGATCATTTATTATAATGAAATGTAGCACTTTAACTGTATTTACTAAAAATATAAATACTGTAGTTATCTTCTGTGGATTTTGACACATTTTAGAGAACAAACTTGAAATCAATTAGTGCAGTGAAAAGGTTAATAGTAAGTGCTCAACACATGTTAGACATTATTATTATTCACACAAAGGGTCCCACAGAAGTGAGGAGTTTTGTCCCCAGTGATTCAGACCTAGTTCTTCTAACATTTTTATCAGAGACATCCCATTATTCCAGGGACCATAAACATCCAGAACCAAACTACTTTATTGATTTTAAAGTCAAGATAGAAAAAAATTCTCAAGGCCAAAATATTCCTTTTGCCTATTCTATTCTCTCTTCCTTATCTTTTATTTCTCTTATATGTAGTCTTTAATTAGCCTAATTTGGAACCACATGTGCATGCATGCATACACACAAAAAGATATCTTGAAAAGAGAATCATACATCCATTCAGTAAATATTGTTTATTGCATCCAAATAAGGTTAACCCCATCTTTGTGGTCTTGACATATGTAAAAGGGGAAAAAAAAAAAAGTAAAGAAAAAAAAAAGCAAAGAAGCAAGACTTTATTTTTCTTCCATGCGTAGAAAGACCTCTTCTAGGTAATAATTTCCTTGCATTTATTTTCTTATAATCTACAAAACCCAGACTGGATCTATAAGCAGTTTGGATTTGGTCAATAATAATTATGTTTTCAAAAAGCTATGTCTGTAATTTCTTCTTAATCATCTGTGGGTTTCTATGTGGTCGAAAATCAGAATTGTTTGACCCAATAAATAGGTATTATGTCTTTCTCTACTAAAATAGAAAAGATTAAAGCTAATATTTTTGATGTGCCAAAAACTTGATGAAGCCAACTCATTCAATCTTCAGAACAACTCTATGAGGTACCAATAATAACATATAGCATTTTGTGTGCATATACCATGTCCTGGCACTGTGCCAAGTACCTAATGCCCAACAATTAATCCTCATAGCAATGCTATGAAGGGTATCACACTATCATTTCCATTTTATAGAGGAGGAAACAATCCATGGTCTTATAGAGGGTGTGGGGTGAAGCAACAGAACCTGAATTTAAATTCAAGTTTGTCTGATGGCTAATTATATATTTTTTTGCAGGTATGCAGGCTGGCTCCTTAGCTCCTAGCACCTAGCATAATACCTAGAGCTTAATAAAATGCCTGATTCACACTAGACTGCAAGAACCAGTATGGTGTGAAAAAATAGGGGGTTTGGTGTCAGAGCACTGGTTAAAATCCCTGCTTCATTGTTTTCTAATTAACTGACGTCAAGTTGTTTTATCATTTTTGCAACTTGGTTTCCACTTCTCTAAAATGGTCTCAACTACATGTAGGTATGTTATGTTGTGAGGATTCAAGTATATTTCCAGTGCTCAGCCTAGGGCCTCTATATTTTGTAATAGATACACACAATTGTAGTAACCATTATGCATGTGTATAAGGCATCAACATCAAATGCATTACATATATTTTGTGTATTACTGTAATGATGCAAAGAGGCTAGTACAAATTTCCTATAGTTTACATTTTATTGTATCTTAAAAACTGAGTTTTTGTTCTAAAGTTTCATCATTATGCATATAAGTGTTCCTTATTTTCATTCAATCAAAAAATTCTCCTTTGGTCTTGAATTTTCTTCTCTAAATTGCAAGAAAAGCAGAGTCACAGTTACTTCTATATAAAGCATTACCAAATATACCAAGTATATAAAGTATACTTTAATAATTTTTTATGGGAAGAGGATGTGAGGTTTCACAGAAATGTTTTGAGGAAAACTACATTTATACCACATATATATGTATATATTAAATATATTTATAAATTAGAAGATTTACATATGCTGAGTATTAATAATAGAAGTATTTCCTGGGATTAATCTGCCCAATTTGTAATAAATGTGTTCAATAGTCATTGAATTCATTCTTGTTTATAATATTTAAATTACTAATAGCTTGCAAATTTATCCATTATGTCTTAAATAACTGTATTTTCTTCCCTCATTTGAACTAATAATGTTGTTTATTGATTAGCCAGCTA
Organism: Rhinolophus sinicus; assembly: GCF_057876585.1. Classification (NCBI taxonomy): domain Eukaryota; kingdom Metazoa; phylum Chordata; class Mammalia; order Chiroptera; family Rhinolophidae; genus Rhinolophus; species Rhinolophus sinicus. The sequence continues at coordinate 95,277,854 of NC_142517.1, forward strand.
AGGATGTTTATTTCAGGCCTCAGCTATTTATTGGCATAGATATTGGTCTCATGTTGAGATTGTTTAAAAGTAAAATATTCTGTTGAAACACCTAGACAAAAGATAACAATTCCAGAGTCGGTGGGTATTTTAAGTTAATTCTGATAGAACTCTCTTTTAGACAACCATCTTATTCTTTCCTATAACATATGGATCAAAGTTTCCCTTTATACCGCAGGCAATTCCAGCAAATGTTCTAAGCACCTACATATATTCATTTCTGTTTTCTGCTTCTCATTAATGAACAGCTCTCAGTATATCATAGTACATGGAATATTTTGTACTGAGTGGCTCTTGTTACCAAGTCCTCTGAGGATTTTTTGACATTCAAAATGATGTTCTACTACAACTCTGAAATCTCTTTCTTTATGTCAATTCCCAGTGTATGAATGAATTACACATCTAAAAGCGAGACCTCCAATATGTTTGGCTTCATTCTCTACAGACATTTTGTAACATTAAAAAAAGAAAAGCTTTCAGGATACAATGGACAATGTCTGATACATATTGTATTTCTGAAAATAAGCTTAGTAGAAAAATCACTTTATTCAGATCTGCTGTGATGTTTGATATTTTGAAAGCCTTTACTGTAATTAAAGGCTTTTCCATGCTAAGTGAAACCTTTGTCAACTAACGGTTGTTGGTGTCAGTTCAACACCAACAGGAATCCCAAATTTGGGGTGTGGTGAAGAAACTTTACTCAATGCAATGAGCTCAGTTGTGATACAGCACAGATGAGGAAGAGCTCAATAGTGTTGACAGCTCAATTATGAAGCAGCACCCCTATTAGGAGGCCCTTGGGCCAAGTGGCCCTTGGGTAAGGGCCCTCTCCAGCCAGATGTCTCTGTTCTGTGCTGCCTGCTCTTCTCTGCTCTGGTCTGACAAAGCACCTTTAGTGTTCAATTTCAATGTTTCAGCTCCAGCCAGTGAAGTAGTCTTCACCCTTTGGTGAAAAGGGAAAGGTGGAAACGGAAAGTGTCCTTGAGCCAGAGGGAAGCTGACTTACATAGACAGAAGTCCCCACCCCTGGTCCCTGATTGATCTGTCCTTATGTAAATGGGACTCCAAATCCTCATAGTTTGATTGGTCCGAAAATCACTGTTCTAATTGGTCAGAATGGGCCCTCTCTGATTGGTCAGTGAGATGCTGATGGGCATATAGCTGCACAGCTCTGATTGGATGGGAAAGCCTCACTCTTATTGGTTCCAGGGACTCCTTTATAAGGGCTGGCTAAGATGGCAGGAGCACTGTGCAGGCAGGCAGTTCAGTGAAGAGGCAGATAGTTCAGTGCAGGCGTTTCCCTGAAGTACAGTTTGTGTGAGAAGCTCCGTTGTACACATTGCTGCTAGGCTATTTTGTAAAGTTGAGCCCATTTAGCCACCAGCAGTCCTTCTTGGTAGGTGTGTTGTTTCTCAGGGTCCATACCTATATTCAACTATTTGTGAATTTATTCACTTGATTCATTTGCCCACGGTTGGTTGTGTGGTAGCATTAAACAATGACGACAACAAAACCCCCTCCTCTAAGCCATTAACATTATTTTCCTTACCTATGGAGACATCAAATTTTTTCATGACTTCATTAACATAGCTCTTGAAATCCCTTTGCAAATATATTCATATTTGATCTTAATTAATGAAAACATTATTCTGAAATTATAAGAAAAGTTTATCATTAGGCCCTTGTTAAATAAATCTTATATTTTTGCACCCTTTTCATTCACTCCACTATGTCAGGGTTCTCAGACCCAAGAAATGTCTTCCGTTAAGTTGGAAGTTAAAAGAAAGATGGTCAGAGGGAATCACAACCTACCAATAACAAGCAAAGAGCAGAGTAGGTGAAATGTTTACAGGAATGAATTTAGTAACATTAGAATTAGAATCAAAGATGTGTACATCTGAGTATTGTTTTTGATTTTGTTGTTGTTATAAATTTAAATTTATAAAACTGATGGAGCTGGTGAGTTCCCAAATAAAGCAATTGTTGATTTAAGTTTTCAAAAGTATAGTTCATCTCTTAAAAAAAAATCAAAGCATCAATTTGATTTTGTAGTCTTTTGGCACTAGAAAAGGTGAATAGCTATTCTTCTTAGGTACTTTTGCTATTTTTGCTCATTTTGCTTATCCATTACTTTTCTTTTAGGAACTGAGTAGATGCATTAGGCATACCTGTTTTATTATTAAGACATTTTTGAGCTTTTATTAAAAGACGAGGCATGTAGAAAAATATACGAGGTCTGACAATTAGGTTCACGAACTCATCCTAGAAAAAGTGCTACATACCTCATTGCTGAATATCACTACATCACCTTTGAAGTACTCCCCTTGGGAAGCTATGCACCGACGCCAGTGCCTAGTCCACCCTTCAAAGCAATTTTGGAACTCTTTTTCTGGAATGGCCATCAGAGCTGTCATTGTATTACCCTTGATGTCCTGAATGTCACCCAAAATGTCTTCCTTTCAATATTTCCTTTATCTTCAGGTAAAGAAAGAAGTCATTGGGAGCCAGATCAGGTGAGTAGAGAGGGTGTTCCAATACAGTAATTTGTTTACTGGCTAAAAATTCCCTCATAGACAGTGCTGTGTGAGCTGGTGCATTGTCATGATGCAAGAGCCATGAATTATTGGGGAAAATTTCAGGTTGTTTTCATCTAACTTTTTTCACGCAGCCTTTTTAGCACTTCCAATTAATAAACTTGATTAACTGTTTGTCCAGTTGGTACAAATTCATAATGAATAATCCCTCTGATATCAAAAAACTTAGCAACATTACCAACAAGTTTGCGAACTTAATTGTCAGACTTCTTAAACTGAGATTTACCTGAACCCCTCACAGAAAAGCCTATAGTGCTCTACAAGGATTTTCTCAACACGTAATATAAATACTTTTTTTAAAGAAAAACTTAGTTTTAGAGACATGTAAGAAAGGCAATATCTATTAGGGTGTTTGTTAGCGTGCAGTGATCATTTGAAATTAATTTTTAAAAATAATTGTTAGCCATTAATCCTTTAATGCCCCTCTTAAAATGATGGATTCAAGTTTACTAATACAGAAGTTTTAGACAAAAGAGTTCATATGATATTATTATCAGAAAAAATTTATTTTGTAATATAAAATATGAGGTCTGACAGTTGTATTTGCAAACTTGACACCATGCACTTATATTGGCAGCCCTGTACAAACAGCGTGATAAGGTTTCATAACCCTGGTATATCAGCATCTCACAGCTGTGTTTGTGTTGATAGGTGACAGTGTTTTGCTGAGTGGTGTTCATTATTGCTGTTGCATATTTTTTGTGCAGTCATGAGAATGTCTGAGCTTGAATTAGAGCAACAAAGGAACATTAAATTTCTTGTTAAACTTGGCAAGTGAAATCAGGGATATGTTAGTCTTCTTTTATGGGGATAATGCCATTAAGAAAATGGAAGTGTACAAATGGAGTAAATGTTTTTTATGTGGGGAGAGAATGCATCACTGATGAAGAGAGGTCAGGGCGGCCAGTAATGAGCAGAACTAAAGAAAACATTGCAAAAATTCATCAAGTTGTGCGTCAAAATCATTGGTTGACTGTGAGGAGAATAGCAGACCAAATAAACATCAATTGAGAAACACTTAGAAAAATCTTAGCTGCAAATCTTGGCATGAGAAAGATGTGTGTAAAAATGGTCCTGAAGGAGCTCACCGAGGAACAAAAGCAAAGGAGAGTCGAAGTTTGCCAACACGTTTTGGAGAGGCAAGGCGATGTTTTGGCCATGCTATCACTGGTGATGAAGCATAGGTGTACCAATACAATCCTGAAACCAAGCATCAAAGTGCACAATGGTAGTTAGCTAATTCTACACAAACGAAAAATTTCTGTCAGTCCAAATCAGGTGTCAAAATGATGTTGCTAACCTTTTTTGATATCAGAAAGATTATTCATTATGAATTTGTACCATTTGGACAAACAGTTAACCAAGTTTACTCTTTGGAAGTGCTGAAAAGGCTGTGTGAAAAAGTAAGAGGAAAACAGCCTGAACTTTTCCCCAACGATTCATGGCTCTTGCACCATCATGACAATGCACCAGCTCACACGGCACTGTCTGTGAGGGAGTTTTTAGCCACTAAACAAATCACTGTATTGGAACACCCTCCCTACTCACCTGATCTGGCTTCTTTCTTTACCCAAAGATAAAGGAAATATTGAAAGGAAGACATATTGATGACATTCAGGACATCAAGGGTAATATGATGACAGCTTTGACAGCCATTCCAGAAAAAGAGTTCCAAAATTGCTTTGAAGGGTGGACTAGGTGCTGGTATTGGTGCATAACTTCCCAAGGGGAGTACTTCAAAGGTGACCATAGCGATATTCAACAATGAGGTATGGAGCACTTTTTCTAGGATGAGTTTGCGATTTATTGTCAGACATCATATAATTATTAGTCCATAGCGAGACAAAGCATCTCTTTTTCTAAATGTTTGGTATATAGTCTCTGAATCTTTTTTTTACCAGTCTTTGGTTGTATATATTGTGTTCTCAAAAAGGCATTTGGGTGATGATAAAATAATGGATTTTAAAAATATGATTTTAGTTAGCTAAGAAATTCCACCATTTTTTTTGTATCAAAATTGTATACTATATATAGAACCAAATATTTTAAGTAAAAAAGAAAACGCCCAATTTACTTACTACATTTTCTTAAGCATGTATATAATTACTTGAACTCATATAAAAACCTTTACACTCAAATCAATGACTATTCATCATTTAAACTCTGTAGTTATTACAAGTCATCCCTTCTAGGCCTCCTTTCATTATTTTTTGCTATATTCTCCCTTGCATAATGGTGTCACCAGAGAAATAGTTTTCGTTTCCTCATCCTTGAGAAAATATCCTCATATCTACAACATAAAGTTGCTCTGAGGATTAAATTAGACAATGTATATAAAATACTTAGGGCAACACCTGACATATAGCAGAATACAATACATGGTCAATTTTATCCTCTGTTCTCCTACTACATTTTAAGGCATAATCTTACCATTTTTAAAAATTAAGACTATATGAAGGAGAGTCATTCTTTTGCAATCTAAGAATTCCATTTTTCACCTATAAGAATAAAAATATTATGATGATGTAAAGATGTAAAATAGCTTTTAAATAGGAGTGACTATTTCAATATGGCTTGGGGAAGCAGCACATTTACTTCTGGGGATATAATCAGTTATTTACATTTAAAAAGCAGCATCATAAATAGCAACTGCTTTTCAGAATTTGATTGAAATTGTGCTTCTTGCATTGACAATTCAGACATGTACTCTATAATAGCACAGCATGTGTTATTTTTGCATTTTCTAAAAATTCCTGTTTCCTATAAAATTGAATTTTGCATTCCGACAGAGTTGTGATATTGGGAAAACTGAAAATTAAATCCAAATTCTGGGAAATGTGTTATATTGGTATCAGCAATAAGATATCTTAATTTAACTTCAGATCAGACATTAAATAAGACAAATCAGGGATTGTATTTTTATTTCTAATGGCATCAAGGTGGCTAATCATCATTATTAAATTGAGGGCAGATGAGTCATGTGAGTGAAATGAACATATGGACTCATTCCAATTCCTCTGAGAAAGACCCTATAATTGGCATCAATTAGTCCTCTTGTTGGCAGTTTTAGTAAACCATCTGAAATTTAATAAACAGAGACTGAAATGCATTCTCAATGAAAGGCAGTCATCTTGGACATTGATGAGAGCTGATTAGCAAATTGGCAGTTGGTATTCACCCTCCCTCTTCAAATATTGACTTAGTTGACTTTAATGCTTTTCCCCCTGTATCAGCATAAGACTCCCTTTTTACCTCCTTCAAAAATGAATCACATTGTCCTAAATAAATATTTATGTGATAGTTTTACTTTGACTGCATTGTATATACTCTGATATTAATGCATGTGCTGTGGAGACACGAGGAAACCCCAGGATCCCACTTGCTGCATTGATGTTGGATACATTAAAAAAAGACAGCTATGACCTTAAAGAGTTGATGCATTTTCTCAAATGCATAGCTAAGTTATGGGGAATAGGGCTAGTCATTGAGAGATTCTGAGCAGCATTTTCATTTTAAACTCACAACTTTGTAAAAGAGGAGATGGCAGTTGTTCCCTAATTTATCTGTGAGGCAATCTGAGGTTACAACCTTCAGATACACTAGATCAAGAAAACACAGCAAATTATTATTTGGTTTTAATAATTTATTTTACTTAATTTTTTAATGTCACAACCACCAAGCCTATGTTTTCCAACTTGACTGAGGTTCTTTTTAGCACTAAGTGTATATACAGGTATATTATATTAGTTTTAAAAGAATCATAGTATGGGGGTAAGTATGTAGAAAAATGTTAAGGAAAACAGTAAGACAGCTCATCTATCATGTTTTGTTTCATAATGTTGATTAGATAATATAAAAATCTTTCTCTTCTGACCGTTAAACAATTTCCTTTTAATAAATGTTTATGATTTTGTACACGTTTTTTTGAGTTACCTAAAAAATTTATTCTCTCTTCCTCGCTAGGAAGTACAAATGCCAATAGCAAATCTGTTGACATTCAAATTTAATATTTACTTTTGGAATACCTGCTAAACAATGTCATGAACATTGAAAAAAATGTGGAATAGTAAGAACTATTTTGGGAGTCATTTATTTCATTTATTTCTAATAAGGCATCACACTGTCCATTAGTGGGTAACATTTATGGACGTCTACTTTAGAGACAGTAGTCAGATATTTTTATTTATAGTAAACATTCCAGAAAATTCTTCAGCTTGCTCACTAGCCATTAGAGTGAGACCCAGGATACAGAGCATGTGAGTTGAAGTTGAGCTGAGCAGCTACATTCATTAAGTGGAGATGAGTCACATATTCACTTGTCTTTTTCGCATGTAGCATAGTGGCTCCAAAAACTAAAGGGGGTGCATATAAACCAGAAAGTAGCATAATATTTTATAATATATCAATAAGGCACTGATATCCCAACTGAGTGACAATTTTCTAAAGTAATGTAAATCTTCATGAAGCCTGTAACTCAGAGTGGTGACCGACATGTCACTTGAAGTTATCTTGTCTTATGACACTAGAGTAAAATGGTCTGGGCCCACTCTCCCACTACGGTGGGAAGGCCATTCCCAGATACATGTAATTTCTGGAGGTTAACAGTCACAAAACCCCTTCTGATTCCAGATTTCAACTTCTAATTCTCCCTATTTTACCTTCATCTTATCTTCCAGGCTGTTCTTACTTCTGTGCTCTGTATAAATGCAGATATGGTAGGTTTGCCTTTGCTTCGATTCAGCCCAAGTACGTGGCCACATCGTGAAATCTCTCAAGGCTCCTCCCTGGAATCTTACCCCTTTTAATTTTGCAAAGGTCTTTAACTCTCCCACTGTCTATGGACATAGACTCACTATCTTACTCTGCTAAACTAAAAAGTCTGCTCCAGAGTGACTGTTTCTCAGAGAATAAATTAAAATGTTGGTCTTTTCTTTCTTCCTTCCCCCATTTGTTACTGAAAATGGCATAGCACAGAATTCTAAGACAGAGTGACCTTCATCAAGTTTGGTTTTAAATAGTGGAAATTTTTTATTTGTTTTTTCTTCCCCACGATTTCACATTGATTCAGCAGCAGTATCATTGCTGTACCACAGAGGTCAGATTTTATAATAAATGGCAAGTTATCATTTCTGTTGAGGGCATAGTACCCTTTCACACAACAAAATCAATGTTCCCTGCATAGTAGCTTCACTGAGAACACGTGCGCGCACACACACGGATGGATGACACTTAGTAGCTTTACATGATAGAAGAAATCCAAGGACAGATATATCCATGACTTCAGCAAAGGTAGATCATAGATTGAACTCTGGGAAAAATAATTCTGACCTTGCATGGAAAAAATTTCCCAGTGTGTTAACTGTTTATCAAGAAGTTCTTGAAGTGTCAGGCTTTTACAGAAATAAAAAATTCTGAAACCAAAGTAACCCCAATCAAAATACAGTATGATTCGTCCATTTTCAGGGTTCATCCTTCCAAGTCCTATCTCAAAGCTCAGCTGCTCTCTGTCCCTAGGGAGTGGCCTTCTATTGCAGATAACAGTTTCCCATTACTTCAGAACTTTGTCCTCAGAAAATAATGCTCAACTAAAATTAGGGGAATTTTAGTACATTCTTAGAATTGAAAAAGCTTTTAATAGTTAAATAAGTGAATTGTTAATGGACGAATTCCAGGTAGTAAGGAGGCATTTTTGGTACAGAGCCCAACAGACATTTACATCATGTCAATGTAGTCTATTTGTATAAAATCCAAATTATTGTCTTACCAAGTATTCTACCAAAATATTACCTAATATCTAATAGTACAGGGTTAATATATACATATAAATTATGGAATTATTTTACCCAATAATATTCATTAAAACTTTAACACTGTTTTTCATTATTTTACTTATTTTTTGCCGTCTTCCTATCCTGTTTCTCTCAGCAATTATCTCCAACATTTGCACCTCCCTTGACTCCCACTTACCCTTCCATTAGCTGATGACCTTGCCTTTCAGCCCACAGAGAAAACTGACATAGCCATGCCGTCAATTAAATTCATGCCCATCGCATACCCAAATTTCCTAATAGCCTTTTTTCTCCAGAATCATAGAATGATTCAAAGAATCATTAATAGAATGAGTTCTTTTTTATTTCTATTCTAAGACAATTTATTTACCTGTCCTCTTCCTTCCCTTGGCTCTCATTTTTTCAAGAATCTTTCTCAATTTGTTATGTCTTATTTTTCTTATATACTCAATCTCTCTTTCTCTACTGTTTTCTTGCGTTTAACCTATATAAATATGCTAAGCCTAAAAATCAAGGAAACGTAACTATCCTTTGGGTTTACATCCTCAGTCCACTATCTACTTCCTATTCTTATTCATTTTTTTCCTAAGGTAATAACCTTATATCACAAGTTCCCTTACCATCGGATGAATCCCCAAACCAGCTCCCATTATATTTCTGTCTCTTAATTCTGCTGATATTGCTTTTTGTGAGATTCCCATTAGATAATTTCTTGCGGATGTGGCTTGATCTTTAATTTAACAACTAAAGATTGTTGCGGAAGAACGGTGGAGACTGAGAGACTCAAGCAGCAAGCAGCGATCAGGGAGAACTCAGCTTTATTACGCCGACGGGCTCAGTGGGATTATTCCCAAAAGACTGAGCACTTACCGGGGTCGGGCGCTTTGTCTTATAGGGTTAGGCCTCTGGGTTTGGGGGGATTCACACCATTGCTATTGCAGTGCTAGGGATTGGTCAAATCTGGCCGGGGTGCCGGGAGGTCCGTCTCTAACAGCTGTGATCGCTCAATACTGTTTTGACGGGAAAGCCTCTAACTGCTGTGCTTGCAGGAAAACTGCTCCGATAAGATATCGGAGGAGGGAGGGGGGTGGAAAGCTCCCAAGGCTGTGCTCGCAGGAAAAAACCATCCCAACAAGATATTGCTTCTCCATCAGGCACATCTCATAAAATGATTTGGATGCACTTGATTATAATTGTAGCCAGGGATGTACCTTGAACAACATGGCCACTAGTTTTCCATTTCCTGAAGTTCATCTCCTATGGAAATGGAGATAGTGTTGTTCCTCCAGTGCTAGCAACCTTGGCTATATCTCCATTTCTTAGGTCCCCCACTTTCTTATCTGTAGCCTTCATTCTCCTAGTTTTTGGTGTCCTCCTCCCCCCCCCCCCCCCACACACATTATTTGCTTAAGTCACTTCTTTGTCTTACCCTTCTGCTTTTCTCTCTCGAAATTCTTCTTTTGTTACTGTGGGATCTTCTTTTCTTCAGGCATATGAGCTTCCTTTTTCTGAATGCATTCCATCTTCTTCTGTTGTTTCATTGTCTCTTTTCTGTTTGTCTTCATGGTCGCTCTTCCTTCTCTCTAGCTTTCTCAGCTTCCAGCCATCAGGACTTTTCCTACCTGTGAGTCTTCTCTTCAGCCATCTTTGAACTGATTCCTCTCTCTTTTGTCTTGTGAGTTCTTCCCTCCTCTTCTCTCCCTTTCTTTTTCTTGTCTGCTCTCCTCCCAGCTAGCAACCTTGTACCCTCTTTGGGTTCAGTGGCCCTTGCAGAGGGCTTTGTAGAAGTCACATTAGATGACCTGGCTGGGACCAAGATTGAGGCTATGGCTAGAGCAACAGGAGTATCTGTTTTGATAGGTGACTCCTCTTCAACCCTGGCTTTCTCTGCCTTCGTTAAAGCTACTCTGACCTGTAGAAAGGGTTCACTGTCAACTTTCATCATTTCTTTCTCACAGTTTTCTTTCTGGGACAATGACTCTGAATTCTCTCTTGGCAGGGCAGGTGGCTGGGGTTGGGACATGGCCTGAGGGGAAGCAGTTTTGTGTGAGCTCAGAGCCAGGAGAAAGTTGGTCTCAGTGTGCCAGGAAAAGGAGGAAAAGACTTGGATAGGAGCCAGATGTTGGTGGGTGTTGGTGACCTTGCTTTGGGAATAATTGGGATTAAACAGAGCCCATCTGATGCTAAAAGTAATGTAAAGTGAAAGGGTACATTCTCTCTCTCTCTCTCTCTCTCTCTCTCTCTCTCTCTCTCTCTCTCTCTCTCTGGGTTCTTCTGTTCACAGAGTCCACCAGTCCTGTTACAAAGAATGTATTCACTTTGTAGGGCATGATGTTAATATTACTGTGAGATGCTGCAATTCTGGACAAGGCCGCTGTGCATTTACTTCTATTAATAGTTTGGAACTAATGTGTGAGCACCAGGAATATATTAACAGAGCCAAAGGAGGAATGTGTGGGGTCAGGGAGTCAGAAGTGATCCAGGAAGGAGAGCCAACATTGAACAGCAGTGAGTGAGTTTTTTCCTGATCCCTCCTCTTTGAAAATTAGCCTGTAACACCTTAAATGTTCTACTGTGTTTCCCCGAAAATAAGACCTAGCCGGACCATCAGCTCTAATGCGTCTTTTGGAACAAAAATTAACATAAGACCGGGTCTTATTTTACTATAGTATAAGACAGGGTATAATATAATATAATATAATATAATATAATATAATGCTGGGTCTTATATTAATTTTTGCTCCAATGGACGCATTAGAGCTGATGGTCCAGCTAGGTCTTATTTTCGAGGAAACATGGTATAAAGTTTTTGTGAGGACTGAAGCTAATAAGTGTCTCTCAGAACAGTGCTCAGCATGTAGTGAAATGCTAAAAAATGTTACCTTTTGATACTTATGAAGGGTGTCCTACCAATTACCGTGGGGAGACAGAAAAGCACAAGTAGCATGTAAAAAAATTTAGAAGTTTAGTAATTTCTTATAGAAGAGGTTTCAGGAACAATAATTCTTTACTTGTCCTAGGATGGTAATTGGAAGCTTACAGATTTCTGGTCTAGGTTTTTATTACTGAAGATGAGATTTCTGAATCCCATCACTTTGGTGACACCCATTACTGGAGTCAGAACAATAGATATGGTTTTGTTTCAAGAGGGCAATTTGGATTTCTGAGGCCTTCCATCTAAACTACCCTTTTTTTCATTAAACCTGGGATAAGCTCAGGAATAAATTACACTCAGTAATAACTTACTTTAACTGAGTGCTGTATTGAATTAAAAAAAAAAGAGCAACTTAAATATATTTAAAATATGTATTTTGTAATTTGCCTTTTTTTCTCTTGCATTACTTTTTTGCTTTCTTTTTTGGAGTGTGTCATGTATTTGCTCTACTGCTAACAGATGCTTTCTGTCTTTATCAGAAGAGGAAAGCATCAGAAGAAGTTTGCTCTAGATTAAGTGTTCATTCAGTGACAAAAAATAAACTATCATTCAGAAAAAAAGTCTCTGCATTTTGTGTTTTCAGTCAATTCAAGTCAATTCAAAATTATATGTTTGGGTCCTATGAAATGTCATGCACTGAACCAGATGCTATTCAGCCTTTTAATTAAATATTACATTAAAGAACTGGTTTGGATGTAAAGAGTATGCTTCTAACTTGACAAATATTTGCTTTTCTGCCTTGAATGTAGCTTAAAACATAGTTGTATTGTTACTCGTAAAATGTAGTATGAATTGAGTCCATATGATTTACTCATACTGAAAATACATGTATCACTTACCCTTTATCTAGAGATATGGCAATGGGCACTTTGTTCTAAAGTAAATAAATAATCCCATATTAAATATTGAACCATCTTTTTTTAAATTTTTTAAATGTAGTAGGGCTTCTATAGGCCGAATACTCCAAATAGTAAAACATCAACTTTAGAAACCCTTGTTATTGAGATAATGGGTGGAGTAAGACTTATGGTAGAAGAAACTGCCATATTCTATTTGTTTTTATTAAAAATGAATGTTACTTATTACTCCAATCCTTAAGGCCTTCCTTTGGGTTAGAGCCATAAATTCAGTAAATAAAACTCCAGATATTCCTGGCTTTCAAAGATTTTGCAGTTCATTTTTCCTCATGTTCCGGGCTACAGAGCAGATCAGAGTTGAAGCCTGGAAAAGTCCACCATGTAGACTCCAGCTTCAGAGGGCTCAGGCAGAGCAACCAAGATAAGCAACCTGCAGAAATTAGATTCACCTAAAACCTGAGACTTGCCCTAGGGCTTAGATTGCCGACAAAACATCAGCGTATGCTTTAAAACGGCATCCAGTAGTTAGAGGAGAAAACATGGGTTGTCACATTTTTTTATAAAGACTTATAACAATATGTTTTTTTTTTTTTATTTAAACATGTTTATAGTCAGCACATACATCATACACCTGCTATTACTAAACCATGAACTCCAGGCAAAGGGAAGAACTCATCGCTAAGCCTCGGGATGCTGATTGTAGCTCTATTGTGAAAACCGAACATGTCAACTAAAGAAAAACCTAGTGATGTAAGGCAAATTTTGTTTCCACCCTGACTGGGAGTAGAATGCTGAGACATAGAAGATAATTTGTCCAGTTTTGAAATGCAAGTGCTTGTACTCTTATCACGGGAAGTAATAACTCTAAGTAACCAAGTAAATGTTTTGTTTTCCCAGCAGGGTAAACATGTCTCTAATTAGCAAGTTGGCTAATAGTTCTTATTATACATAAGATCAGGTAAGTCTATAAAGGCATGTGTGCGTGCGCTCACACCCCCCCCCCCCCCAACTATAGTTTCTTGACCAGGTGGTTTACAGGAATATATGCTCATCTCTTTACAGGTTTCAAATTAATAGATTCTTTGGCTAAGGCCATGGGTGAAAAAGGTAGTCGGACTTGTTTTTCAATAAAATCTGTTTGTTTTATACTCAATGCTTAACTAGTGGTAAAGTTTTATTTATCAATTTATTACTTTGAGCATATATTTTAAAGGTGTACAACAAACGTGTTGAGGCACAGACTGGGGACACATTTTATTTTCAGATTACAGCTCTACAAGGTCTAGTTATATGATCTTAAACAAATTTCTTAATCTATCTGTACCTCAGGTTTCTCATATCTGAAATGAAAAAGCTATTAGTATCTATTTTATACCAAAATTAAATAAATACATGATGCAGTGAATATTTTTTAATGATTAGTTATTATTAGTAACATGTGCTAAGCATTATTTAGATCTAGGGCACAATGGCTGCCTTCATAGAGATAACATTCTAACAGAGGCACAAGAAACAAGCACTAGTGAAATGTAGGTTATACTAATTGCCCTAAAGACACATAAATCAGGAATGAGTAGATAATGTGTGGGTTGTTGAGGGGAATGGGTTATGAGTGTAGGTTATTTAGAGTGGGACTGAAGTCCTTTCTGGAAAGATGATACTTGAATAAGACATAAATGAAGAAAGTGAGTCTTAATAAATACTCAGCTAAGAATATTCTTTTAGTTTTTCCCCATCACCTGATCTTTGCTCAGCTTGCACAATATTTTTTTTAAAAGATTGATGATTGATTTCTTAGTTGATTTATATCATGAACTGAATGAAATCGGTAAGTTTCGATTGAATATGCACAAATTATATTTGAAAAATCAAGGGAGAATGGATGTGAACTTTGTCATCTAACAGTAAAGAAGGAAGAGCCAACACTTCCTTGTATTACACACATAAAATGGGTAAAAAATGTTGAGTAACATCTGTATTTAGAATCTCTCCAAAAGTTTAGAAGAATTGTTCAGACTTACTATGGAAGGAGAACCCATCAGAGCTGAAATGGTAGTTCAGTTCCCCCATGAGGGATGTGAGTAACAGTTTAGTAGAGTGTACTTGTCATGAAGACCAGGATTCTGTGCGTCTTCATGTTCTTCTGACTTTGTCTTACCTGTGAAATTTACGTAGAATTAAAGTTGCAAAAACACTGTAAGAATTATATTATGGTCTGTATGAAATTTATTTAAAAAAAAAAAAAAGAAGATCAATTATCCTCACTTGTAAAATAAAGTCGGGAAACAGTAGCTAGACACATTTTCATTCCGTGCACCATTCAAGCTTAAGATAAATTATCATAATGTCCTGCAGGTGGAGAAAACGTAGTTTTTCATGAAATGGAAAATAAATATCATCTCTTTTGTGTTCTTTCTCTTGGCCTGAAAAAAAAAATTACAAACCAAAGAGTAGAATGCTCCCTGTAATCATTCTCTTTCCTTTCTGAATCATTTGTGTATTACTTCTATGTCCTAGATAAAGCTGTAACCATGACAGGATATATTAGCCACCAAAATCTGAACAGAAGGGCAATTCCTAATCAAATTGGCACTAATTTCTTTCAGTACAAATTATCATCATTCACAGCAAATTTGCTTTCAGTGAGCTGTGCCAATTTGAGGTATGATTCTCAGCACTTTCACCTCCGCCCATCAATACAACAGATCAAATCATTTTTAACAGCCACGTCTTTTCTCTCCTCCCCGTTTTTTATGACTGATAAGGTGGAATGTCATTTTTTCCCCATTTATTCCAACCTTATTCCAGTTAAGGAAAACTGCCATAAATGGAGCTCTATTTCATTATTTCTTACTGAAATGAATGTTGATAAAGTATGAAAATTAAGAAGTACATATTGCAAATATTGCAATAATATTAAGAAATAGGTTTGATTGCTTATCTATTGGGTACTTATAATATTATCTAACCTTACATTTCATATCCAAGAAGCTGTGTGTGTGTATCAGTCAGACTATAGATTCATATGTTCCCAACTGTTAATGCTACTTTATAGAAACTGTACAGACTTCCACGTGTCATCATAATATTTCTATATAGTTCTCTGATTCTGCATCATCTATACTATTGCAGTTTGCTGCACCATCTGCTCAAAACATACATTTTTATGGGTTTATAATAATGTCATCGTTGGAATAGCTTGCCAAATTGCAAATCTTGTTAAAATGTACTAGAAAGATAGAAACACTAGGCAGTGGTGTATTATTCTGTAATCTTATACCTGTTTGCATTTAATTACCTTTTGTTGTTGCTCAGGTGTAGAGCAGTCTTGTGCAAACTTGGGGCTAGGAAATTTTCATAATTATGGTTTTATTATTTCAGTTTTGTAGTGTGAACCACCACAACATAAAAGACTTCATCAGAAAACAACCATCTTTACCAGTAAAAAGCGTTAATTACATATAAATGATGTAAGTAAAAATATTGGAAAATTTCAGGTTTAATTAGGTCTCTCACAGAAATAGAAGGGTCGTAAGACTTGGCATTTTGGCAGTTTTAATTCCTATGCGTTTTCTTCGTTATGAGGATCACATATAGAGAGTGAGAAAATGAACATGTCATTTGTTGAAAACATATTGTTCCAGTATGTACCCAAGCTGACGTGGAATATCCATTCACAATATGTTACAGTGACAAAATATTTTCAACCGAGGTTTCCACAGAGATCCATATTCATTCCTTATGTAGTACTGCTTTCTCTTTCCTTGTCCTAAGATATGATGAGAATCTAAGCCTATCTAGATAAAAAAACTGTTCCTCACATGTATTTGGAAGAATTTTGCCTTCTACATATTGCTTATCTAGGTTCAATAATCTTGAGGCTTGGAAATAACCATAACCCAAAGAAAAGGATACATTCTAAGCCCAGTGGAATCACAGAAGCAAAGCCTCGAGATGGCAGAGCAGTCATCTCGCTGCCAATAGGAAGATCTTAATTGCTATAATTAAAAATAAGAGCTACTTTTATTAAAAACTGAACCCCCCGTTGTGTGAATCATTCCAGTAATGCTTTGCATAACACTCAGGAATTTGTAATGCCTAAGGATAATACAAAATGTAACTTTCCCTGACTAGTTGCAACTGTAAATACATGGTTTGCCAGTGACAGTTTCAAATCATCAAATTGAGATGTTAATTAATAAATAATAAAAGCCCCAAAGAAAGACTAAGGAAAAGGAGAAATTGGAATATGATTGTATAAGTACATAGTTCTTAAATATTAGATTTTATTTTGCTTTCATTTCTAACAACAAAGTAATTTTAGCAGCACAACCTTGTAAGACTGTCACCTCCACAACTCTAGCCTTCAGCAGGAGCCATGCCAACAATTAAATGAGTAACCAGCAGGATTCCCAAAACAAAGCCAATGAAGTGATAAAGAAAGTGTCGTTTGTGACATGGAATCCATGTCTTCATGATGCAAAAGGGAATAAAATGTTGCATGTGGACCTTGGTGATAGTCCTTAACTCTAAAATGTCTTTGCTGGATTATACATAATGAGGTAAACTAGACATTGGAAACATTAGGCACTGACAACCCAAACAAGTAGTACAGATTATTAAGATGGTCTACTCTCTACCTCCCTTTCATTATGTGTTCTCTATTTGAATTCTGATGTGAGCCAATTGCTCTAGCTCAAAGCGTTTAACCCACTCCATTCTGTTCTCTTCCACTGCCCAAATTATTGCATCTTCTTCACCTTCATTTCACACAAGGTATTGTTTCATTTTCAGGAGAAGACGTAGTCTCGTTCCCCTGAAATGACTAGGAGGAATCCTCCTCCACATTTTCATCAGAACAAGGCAGGACTGCTCTCCTTGCCAGCCAACCTTCCCATATCACAGAAGGGTATGTGATATGGGCCTGTGGATGTGGAGAGAAGAATCAGAGGCTGCTTTGAAGGGAGCAAACTGTTCCAGGCTGAAGTATCTAACGTGATACTAACGTGAAGTTTCTAAAATGAAGACCTCTACACTTTCACTAGTCAGGAGAAATCATGCTCAGAGAAAATCACTAAGAGAAATTAGAGATACCGGAAAGAAGAGGAGACTAGATTCTTGACCCCAGGCTGGATGCTTTCTGGGTTGCAGTCTTTAAGCCCACTCAACTTATAGCAGAGAGGAACAGGGTGAAGAAGGTCTTCAATAAGCTTGATAGCTTTCCTTGGAGTTTCGGGATGTGTGTGAATTTAGAGTACAGTTCATACTTCATACCCAGAGATTTCAAAGCTGGGATAGTTGCATGAAAAAAATTTTCCCAGTTGTTTGTATCTTGGTGTAGCGTGCCTGGGAAGGAAAACAAAAAGCCTTTTCCATACTAGGTTTCTTTAAAAGAAATTAGCAATTGACATGTTTCTACAGGAAAGAGCACATGGATAAAGCAGGAGGGAAAAGCTTTTGAATTCTCTTGGTGACAACTAAACAAAGCAACATACTTTCTATGGAGGTCATAGGGGTTGGATCATTGTCAGACCATACAGAGATGCAGCCACCATCCTCTGAGTGAGTACTCAGTTTTGAATGGCATTGAAATGAAGATAAATCCATCTCAAGAAAACTGCATACAGTCTACATGAGACCGCCATATTGATAGAGGCCACTAGACGTAAATAAAACCAGAGCCAGTGTGAGGCCAGGAATGCCTTCTGAATCCAGACAGATGCCTAGGAATGTAAGCAGACAGTTACCTCCTGTTTTCCCCTTTCCTTAACAACCATCCAACAGCAGAAGATTTGGGCCTTGGAAAGAGAGAGATTGTTTTCACCTCCAAACCAGATCAAGATAGACTCTACTGTAACAAAATGGAGTGGGAAAAAAAGAATGAAATGAGGCCATGCCCTCTCCCCACACCATTCAACAATCAATGGTTCATTTTTGTACAGTATGCACGTCTGAATAAACTGTAATTGGTAAATTGATGTGTGTATGTTGATTTGGTGTCAAAGTACCATATTAAAACATTTACACACACTTCATTTTTATCATAATCTAATAGGTAGTTACTATTTTTATGTTTATTTTAGAGCTGAGAGAAATGTGTGGGAGTAAGATTGTACTTGAACCCAGGTCTGTTTGATTTCCTCATCTCTGACAACTCTTCCATGATTTCCCATTGCTCTTAGGAACAGGCTCCAAATCCCTATAAGGGCTTAGAGGGTCTTTCATAATCAGTGCTTTGTTTTTCTGTATGACTCAACAAGTGCACCTTTCTGATTTTGCTTTTTTTTTTTTTTCAGTTCTAAAATTTTGGTACTTTTTTCTTTTCTTTTTTTTTTACCACATGTAAAAGAGGAATACAAAATTCATGATAGTGCAGGAAGAATGATTTCTTTTAAGCAAGAAACTTTAGAGGTCAAAGCATGAGTAAAAAACATTTGTATGCTTAAAGTCATCTGCACAGTTGAGAAGGGACAAAGACAAAGTGTCATTGGAAACCATTAAGGATCATTAATTCTTTTTTGGATGAGATAATGAGATCCTCTTAGGAATCTAAATGAATATGCATGAAACATTTTAGGTTATGAAGGGAACATGATCTATTTTGAAAAAGTTCTTACTCAAAATGCAACCAAGACTTGTACATTTTTATAATAATAAGAGGTTTCTAATTTTACATTCTAATTTTTAATCTTTAGGTTTATTCTTTAACATCAGGTAAATAGCACATTTCAGTTCCATTCAAACTTTTTTTTTTAGTTCATGATCAAATTTCTTCTGTTTCACTTTAAAAAAAAGATTTCTGTGTTTCAGTATGAGTGCTTTTAAAATAATCTGAGTCATATATCATCTTTAACTAAGAATTTATAAACAATTTTCAGAATAACAGGCATGTATGTTATATATATAGTCTTTTGATTTTTTGTTTTACTATTTAAGCACACACACACACACACACACATGTGCGCACACATTTTAATATTCAACCAGGTGGAAATTGTTGAGACACAGATGAATCACGAATTGGTGACTATGTTTTAAGGCCTAACCTATGCCAGGCTCTTTGGCACAAGGAGATGACAGTGCAGCAGATGGACACTGATCACATAATTAGAGCACAAACTGGTGAGTGTGGGAATTACTCATGTGCAGAGCTATGGACGCACAGACTTCAGCTGAATCAAACTGCCAGCATATTTAGCAGAACTCTGCTCTTTCTGGAGCATAATAGTAACCAGTTCAGTATATCTAATGATTAGCCAAATCAGTTTGTTTGTATTGAATGGACAATTTTGTGTGCAATCCTCAATTTGTTAAAAAATAAATAAATAAATAAGAGCAAGGAACTTGAAAATAAACAATTGACTCCACAGAGGCCTTTAAATGACTTAGTGGTTTAGTCATTTTGAATAACTTCCAGCCCAATATTTGACATGAAACAGAAAGAAAGAAGAAGTTGAAGTTTTTATGGCTCTAGATAATGATGCTTAATATAACAGATACCAGATTATAGGGGGTGTAAGTGTGTGTGTGTGTGTGTGTAAAGAAAATATTAATAATATTGATATATGATCCAGATATTCACTTTTATAAGAATGATACATTCTTATAAAATGTAGCTATATCTAAAAAATGTTACTTTATCTCACTGTTAGTTTTGACTTTCTGCACACTTGCAAATTGGGTAATTTGTAAAAGGACTTTTCTTAAGTGATACATCCTACAAGTTTTTTCTTATGTCATCGCATAGGCTTTGTCCTCATAATCTTTGTCGGTAATTATTTTACTCATGTGAGAAAAATCAGCATTTTCTTTTTTTGAAAATACTAGCCATTTGTTTCTGTATGTTTTGAATTGTTATCTTAGTAAAGAGGCCTTTTTCAGGTTTGGGGGCATTTGCGGGAGGCCTATGTGAGAATCAGAGGAGGCTGGTGGATGAACTGGAAAAGCTTGTACTAGACTGGACACAGCCAGTTTCTGCTCTGAAAATTGCAGGCAGCCCTTACACTGCCAACAAAATTTCTGCAGGAGGTTCACATGGAATGAAACATGAAGCAATGGCATTTGGGCCCCCCTGCAGGAAAGAAATGATACAACCATGTTGGTTTTTGCTCTCAGGAAACCATGACCTCTGAGAAAGACTTTGTTGTTAGCTTAGAACAATAGACAAAGAAGACCAACATTATATAAGGGTAAAACTACCGGCAACTATGCTAAAAACAAATGAATAGGTCAATGAAAATCAGTAAGAGGAAAAGTTTATACTTCCAAGTATAAACCAGCACTATAGAACTTTCTACGAGTGATGGAGTTGGAAATAATAATAATTAACAATAATAATAATAATAATGATACCATTTATTGATTACTTACTATGTGCCAGTCCAAGGCATTGTGCTAAGAATTTTACATACATTATGCCATTTAATTCTCCTGAACTTTTGTTATGGATACTGTTACTATTATTGTATTTAAATAATGGTCAGAAAGCTACGTTGTAAGATTAAGTAACTTGCCCACAGTAATACTACTAATTAAGGTCAAAACTAAGATTCAGATCCAGGGTGGATTCTCAAAACTGTGATCTGACTCAATATTAGCCAATAAGAGTAGTTTGAATTAAAGTTTAGGATAGAGATATTAGCACCTTTATTAAACAGGAAGCTCCAGAAAAAGGATTAAGTTTCCAGAAACCAAAGCAGTGATTTTTCAACTGGGGTGGTTTTACCACCATTCCCAGGGAGCATATGGAGATGCCTGGAGACATTTTGGGTTGTCACCACTGAGAGGGGGTGCTATTGGCATCTAGTGGGTATAGGCTAGGGATGCTTCAAAACACCCTACAACTCAGAGGACAGCGACTCACAGCAAATAATTATCTGGCCCAAAATGTCAAGTGCTGGAGTTGAGAAATCTTTAAGCTATCAGGTCCAACTACATAATCTGTGGGGTCCAGTACAAAATGAAAATGCAGGGTAACCATGTCCAACAGAAAAAAAAAAAAATTTAAAAGAAGCTTTTTTCCTTTCTTTGGCAGTCTCTTTCTCTGTCATGGTGTTGTTGTTGTTTTTTTTCCCCCTAATTAATGTTATGTTTCCTTGGGCAAGATTAGTGACTGCGCAACTACACAGACCCACAGGCATCCAGGGCTCCACCCTGAAACTGGGCCCTGACTTTGACTCTCTGTGCCCACATGCAGGCTCTGCCAAGGGAGAAAGATGGTATTACCAAGTCACTGGACAGGGATGGGGGAGCAGGTGGCAGAAAACCCATCCCAGGGAGGCAGAGAAACAGCAGGAATCAAGACAACAGCAAACCAAGGCGCTAAACCACCAGTGCTTGCTTCAATTTGTTCCATCGGATTTCACTAACAAAACACAAAGCCCAAGACAGAGTTATTAACAATTTCAAGGTGGTGACCATACATACAGCATTATACTCCTAGCATGGGGTCCCCTCGTGAGTTCAGGGCCTTATGTGACTGTGTTGGTTGATCACCCGTGAAGTTGGGTCTGTAGACTGATAGTGATTACTGGAAGGGATTAAAGAGGTGACTGATCAGCATGGCTGATTCAGGAATCTGTCCCTCTCTCTTTATTTTTCTATTTACTGAAGTATTTTTTTTTTTTTAATTGGGGTGACAATTGTTAGTAAAATTACATAGATTTCAGGTGTACAATTCTGTATCACATCATCTATAAATCCCATTGTGTGTTCACCACCCAGAGTCAGTTCTCCTTCCATCACCATATATTTGATCCCCCTTACCCTCATCTTCCACCCCCACCCCCCTTACCCTCTGGTAACCACTAAACTATTGTCTGTGTCTATGAGTTTTTGTTTCTCATTTGTTTGTCTTGTTCTTTTGTTGTTTTTGGTTTATATACCACATATCAGTGAAATCACATGGTTCTCTGCTTTTTCTGTCTGACTTATTTCGCTTAGCATTACTCTCTCAAGATCCATCCATGTTGTCACAAATGTTCCTATATCATCTTTTCTTACCGCCGAATAGTATTCCATTGTGTATGTATACCACAACTTCTTTATCCATTCATCTATCGAAGGACATTTTGGTTGTTTCCATATTTTGGCCACTGTAAACAAAGCTGCAATGAACATTGGAGCACACATATCTTTATGTATAAATGTTTTCAGATTTTTTGGGTAGATACCCAGGAGAGGGATTGCTGGGTCATATGGTAATTCAATTCATAATTTTTTGAGGAACATCCACACTGCCTTCCATAGCGGCTGAACCAGTCTGCATTCCCACCAACAGTGTATGAGGGTTCCTTTTTCTCCACAGCCTCTCCAACACTTGTTACTATTTGTCTTGTTGATGATAGCCATTCTGACTGGGGTGAGGTGATATCTCATTGTGGTTTTGATTTGCATTTCTCTGATGATTAGTGATGTTGAGCATTTTTTCATATGTCTATTTGCCATTTGTATGTCCTCTTTGGTGAAATGTCTCTTCAAGTCCTCTGCCCATTTTTCAATTGGGTTGTTTGTTTTTTTGTTGTTGAGTTTCATGAGTTCCTTGTATATTTTGGATATTAGCCCCTTATTGGAGGCATTGTTTGCAAAAATCTTCTCCCATTCAGTTGGTTGCCTCTTTCTTTTATCGATGGTTTCTTTTGCTGTGCAGAAGCTTTTAAGTTTCATATAGCCCCATTCGTTTATTTTAGCTTTTACTTCCCTTGACTTTGGAGTCAAATTCATAAAATGCTCTTTGAACCCAAGGTCCATAAGTTTAGTACCTATGTTTTCTTCTATGCAGTTTATTGTGTCAGGTCTTATGCTTAAGTCTTTGATCCATTTTGAATTAATTTTGGTACATGGTGACAGATAGCAGTCCAGTTTCATTCTTTTGCACGTGGCTTTCCAATTCTCCTGGCATCATTTATTGAAGAAGCTGTCTTTTCTCCAATATATGTTTTTAGCTTCTTTGTCAGAAATTATCGTCCATATTTATGTGGGCTTATTTCTGTGTTATCAATTCTATTCCATTGGTCTGTGTGTCTGTTTTTCCTCCAATACCATGCTGTTTTGATTATTGTTGTCCTGCAGTACAAGCTAAAGTCAAAGTGTGATACCTCCATCATTGTGCTTTTTTCTTAGGATTGCTTTGACTATTAAGGGTCTTTTATAGTTCCATACAAATCTGATGATTTTTTGTTCTATTTCTTTTAAAAACGCCACTGGGATTTTGATGGGGATTGCATTAAATCTGTATATTGCTTTGGGTAATGTGGCCGTTTTAACTATGCTGATTCTTCCAATCCATGAGCACAGAATATCTTTCCATTTATTTTTGTCTTCTTAAATTTCTTTTAAAAATGTCTTCTAGTTTTCAGCTTATAGGTCTTTCACGTCCTTGGTTAAGTTTATTCCTAGGTATTTTATTCTTTTTGCTGCAATTGGAAAAGGAATTGTTTTTTGTATTTCTTTTTCTGAGATTTCATTGTTAGTACATAGGAATGCAATGGACTTTTGTACGTTGATTTTGTAGCCAGCAGCTTTACTGTATTCGTTGATTGTTTCTAACAGCTTTCTGGTGGAGTCTCTAGGGTTTTCTATATATAATATCATGTCATCTGCAAAGAGTGACAATTTAACTTCTTCATTCCCAATTTGGATGCCTTTTATTTCTTTCTCTTGCCTGACTGCTCTGGCAAGGACTTCCAACACTATGTTGAAAAGCAGAGGTGATAGGGGACATCCCTGTCGTGTTCCTGAACGTAGAGCAAAGGGCTTCAGTTTTTCTCCATTAATTATGAGATTAGCAGAGGGCTTGTCATATATGGCCTTTATTATGTTAAGGTATTTTCCTTCTACACCTATGTTATTAAGTGTTTTAATCATAAATGGATGTTGTATCTTGTCAAATGCTTTTTCTGCATCAATTGATGTAATCATATGATTTTTGTCCTTTATTTTGTTTATGTGATGTATCACATTGATGGATTTGCGGATGTTGAACCATCCTTGTGCCCCGGGGATGAACCCCACTTGGTCGTGATGAATAATCTTTTTAATGCATTGTTGTATTCGATTTGCTAGAATTTTGTTTAGGATTTTTGCATCTGTATTCATCAGAGATATTGGTCTGTAGTTTTCTTTTTTTGTGCTGTCCTTACCAGGTTTTGGTAATTTTGGCCTCATAAAATGAGTTAGGGAGTACTGTTACTTCTTCAATTTTTTGGAAGAGTTTGAGCAGGATTGGTATTAGATCCTCTTTGAAGTTTTGGTAGAATTCACTAGTGACGCCATCTGGTCCCGGACTTTTGCTTTTGGAAGGTTTTGGATGACTGATTCAATTTCGTTACTGGTGATCGGTCTGTTTAGATTTTCCAGTTCTTCATGGTTCAGCCTAGGAAGGCTATATGTTTCTAAGAACTTGTCCATTTCTTCTAGGTTATTGAATTTGGTGGCATATAGTCCTTCATAGTATTCTTGGATGATCCTTTGTATTTCTGTGGTGTCCGTGATAACTTCCCCTTTTACGTTTCTGATTTTGTTAATTAGTGACTTCTCTCTTTTTGTCTTAGTGAGTCTAGCCAAGGGTTTATCAATTTTGTTAATCTTTTCAAAGAACCAGCTCTTTGTCACATTAATCTTTTCTATTGTTTTTTTGTTCTCTATTTTATTTAGTTCTGCTCTGATCTTTGTTATTTCCTTTCTTCTGCTGACCTTGGGTTTCATTTGTTCTTTTTCGAGTTCTTTGAGGTGTAACATGAGGTTATTTATTTGGAATTTTTCTTGTTTCTTGAGATAGGCCTGTAACGATATAAATTTCCCTCTTAAAACTGCTTTTGCTGCATCCTAAAAATTTTGGTAGGATGTATTTTCATTGTCATCTGTTTCTATGTATCTTTTCGTATCTCCTCTAATTTCTTCTTTGACCTAGTCATTCTTTAAAAGTATGCTGTTTATTCTCCATGTATTTGTGTTTTTTCCCGCTTTCTTTTTACAGTTGATATCCAATTTCAAAGCCTTGTGATCAAAGAATATGCTTGGTATGATTTCAGTCTTCTTAAATTTGCTGAGGCTGATTTTATGTCCCAATATATGGTCTATCCTTGAGAATGTTCCATGTACACTAGAAAAAAATGTATAGTCTGATGTTTTAGGAAGAAATGCTCTATAAATGTCAATTATGTCCATTTCATCTAATGTGTCATTTAGGGCTGCTATTTTGTTATTTATTTTCTGTTTGGATGATCTATCCATAGCTGTCAATGATGTATTTAAGTCCCCTAGTATAATTGTGTTTTGGTCAATTTCTCCCTTTAGTTCTGTTAGTAGTTGCTTGGTATATTTCGGTGCTCCCTGATTGGGGACATACATATTGATAACTGTTATGTCTTCTTGTTGTATAGTCCCCTTTACCATTATGAAATGTCTATCTTTGTCTCTTGTTACCTTTTTCACCCTGAAGTCTGTTTCATCTGATATCAGTATGGCTACACCTGATTTTCTCTGGGTGCCATTTGCTTGGAGTGTCAATTTCCACACTTTCACTTTGAGTCTATGCTTGTCCTTGTAGCTGAGATGTGTCTCTTGGAGACAGCATATGGTTGGGTTTAGTTTTTTGATCCAATCTGCTACTGTGTGCCTTTTTATTGGTGAGTTCAGTCCATTTACTTTTAGGGTGATTATTGATATGTGAGGATTTCCTGTCATTCTATGTTTAGTTTTCTGGTAAGGCTGTGTCTCCATTGTTTCTTTGCCTTTTTGTTGTTGTCTATTATTTTTGTGTGGTGGTATTCTATGATGTTTCCCTCTGTTTTTTCTTTTATTACAGTATATATTTCAGTTCTGGAATTTTTTTGAGTGGTTACCCTTAATTTTATGTAAAAGAAAGCTTGATAGTTAGAGTATTCCATTTTCTTCAGCACACTTACTTTCTCCATTCCCATATTCCGGTTCAGGCCTTTACTCTCCCCCTTTTTATGTTTTGGTTGCCACAAATTGTCCCTGTCTATGGTAGTCGAATAGACTCCTTTAGTATTTCTTGTAGTGCAGGTCGTGTATTAGAAAATTCCCTCAGCTTCTGTACGTCTGGAAAGGTCTTTATTCCTCCTTCATATCTAAAGGATATCTTTGCTGGATATATTATTCTTGGCTCATAATTTCTCTCTTTCAATAGTTTGAATATTTGGCTCCATTCCCTTCTGGCTTGTAGAGTTTCTGCTGAAAAATCTGTAGGTTACCGTCTTCTTTTCCCTGGCTGCCTTGAGGATTCTTTCTTTGTCGTTGATTTTAGACAGTTTCAATACAATGTGCCTTGGAGAAGGACTGTTGGGATTGAGGTAATTAGTTGTTCTATTTGCTTCTTGGATTCAAGGATCCAGTTCTGTCCACAAGTTTGGGAAGCTCTCATCGACAATTATTTGAATATATTCTCTGTTCCCTTCTCTCTTTCTTCTCCTTCTGGTATGCCCATTATTCTTATATTGCTCTTTCTGATGGAGTCAGAAAGTTCTTGTAGAGTTCTTTCATTTCTTTTAAGTCTCAAGTCTCTTTCTTCTTGCATCCATGTCATTTCCAGGTTTCTATCTTCGATGTCATGGATTCTTTCCTCCATCTGGTCAACTCTATTTCCTAAGCTGGCTATTTCATTCTTAATTTCTTCTATTGAGTTCTTAATCGCCAGAAATTCTATTTGGTTCTTTTTTAAAACTTCAATCTCTTTCGTAAAATGCTCATGTTTTTCTTTGATTGTGTTTCTGACTTCATTAAACTGCCTTTCTGTGTTTTCTTGCATCTCGTTGAGTTTTTTCAGAACAGCAATCTTGAATTCTCTGTCATTTAAGTCACATATTTCCGTATCTTTAAGTTCCTTTTCTGGAGACTTTTCACTTTCTTTCTGAGCTGTCTTGTTGCCTTGGTCTCTCACACGGTACTGCTATGTTTTCTCTGCACTATTCCAGCTTCTCACACACTGGGGGGATTCCCTGGGAGACGGGCTTCTCCTGTGTTCATAGTTCACCTGGGTCACAGGGCGCAGTGTCTGTGTGGGTATGCGGAGAGCTTTTGAAGTTCCAAAGCTCTTCTTGCACCAGACTCAGAGCCCATATGTTTCAGCAGTTCTGTTTACTCCTGCAGGGATCCGCCCAGATAGGTGGGGACAGGTGCAGGCTGAGTTGTGAGAGGTGGCCTAGAGCAATGGCGGAGACCACTACCACAGCCGGTCCTGCTTCCACAGCTTCCTCCCCTTTGCTGGAACTAGTTGGGCTGCTAATCTGTGTCTGAGAACCACAGTTTTCAGAACAGCAAATATTCTGTTCTTTTGGTCTGACACAGCTAATGTTTCCGCTTCCAGCACTGGGCAGGTGGGGGCAGGCGAGTTCTGGGAGGGTAGGGAGGTGGCGGCTAGTCTCAGTGCCTAAGGCTTCCGTTCTCTGTGGCAGTGAGGGCTTAAACCACCATTTTCAGCCTTCTTCCCTCAGTCTTTTCTCCGAGGTCTCTGCTGTGAGCGTTGAGTTCAGCCATGGTATATGCTGTCCCCTCAGCCCTGTGGGCCATAAACGGAGCCCTAGCAGTCTGAGTTCTTCCCTCTTCCACAGCTGCAGTAGTTCCAGGATGCAGTGAGCTCAGAGCACTGAGCTAGGTTTGTATCCTGCGCCCATGGGGCTCTGTCTCCGCACTTCTCCCTCCCTCTTCCGCTGCTCACGCGATTCGCCCACCTTTAGGTGAATTCAGTAGTGGGCCTCTTCATCTTTCCTGTCTGTTGTGCAGGGAATCCTTTGTGGAGTTATAGTTGTTCGATTAGTTGTAAATTGCAGGGGAGATTTATAGAGGCTCACCTCACGCCGCCATTTTGATGACGTCTCCCTCAGGAATCTCAAGATAGAAACTTTAGAGGGTTATATACAGGAATTGCCTTTTTTATCCAAGGGTTTAGAAACCACAGCGGGAAGCCAAAATTTGAGTGTCCAAATTTGTCCCCAGTAGGGACATAGAGTATATCATCAGAAAGCAACAATTACTTAGAGTGACCAAAGATCAAAGGAGAGAAGACCAATAATAAAACACTGAAGTTGGTTGTTGACAATGTAGGATAGAAGGGGGCAATCCTTGGAATACATTTAGTGACAAACTGCAAGTCTGAGCAGGGACAGTAGAGATTCAGAACAGTTCCAGGCAGGAATGGGGGTTCTTAGATCTAATCTATAAGACAGTGGGGGATGGCTTCAGAAGTATATATCCTGGACAATTATAGTTTGAGGTTGAATTGGGTCATTGCAGGAGGCCATTGGAAGCAAGAAAATTAGGAAAAGGGGCAGAGGTACCTGATTACTTTGGCTTGATTTGGTACTTGTGTTAGTCAGTAAGGTGCTGTAGGAGACAGAATAATTGACCCCCTGAGTTGTCCATGCCTATGAAAATGTTACCTTACCTGGCAAAAGGGGTATTGCAGATGGGATTTGATTACAGACATAGAGATCAAGAGGTTATCTTGAATTAATCAGATGTGCCCAATCTGATCACATGAGTTCTTAAAAGTAGAGAACCTGTTTTGGCTATAGTTGTTTGGAGAGATGAAAAGAAAAGTGTTTGCCCTGCTGTTTCTGACTTTGAAGATGGAGGAAGGGGACATGAACCAAAGGTTCATGTTCCCTCAAAAGCTAGAAAGTGCAAGGAAACGATTCTCTCTGGAGTCTCCAGAAAGAAGAGTAGCCCTGTCCACATCCTGATTTTAGCCCAGTGAAAAGATGTCAAACTTCTGCTCTATAAAACAATAAGATAATACATTTGTCTTGTTTTAAGCTACTGTGTTGTGGTAATTTGTTAGCAGCAGTAGAAAACTCATGCACATGCAGTGAGCTTGCATTAGGTAGACTGAATGCTATGTGAACACATGGAGTCAGGGAAAATCAGAGCTGGGATGGTCACTGAGATTATGAATCCAGCACCCTCATTTTAGAGAGAAGAAACCCATTGTTTAAAGCAGTTAATTGATGTGCCAAAGGTCACACAGCCAGATCCCTGTCTGCCAAATCCCTGCCCTTTCTTCTATACTACACATTTCCTGATCAAGAGGTTTATGGGCGAGAGATGATGATAGATGGAAATGGACGCAGTGCACATATTATCAAGAGAAATGCTGTAAG
Organism: Rhinolophus sinicus; assembly: GCF_057876585.1. Lineage (NCBI taxonomy): Eukaryota > Metazoa > Chordata > Mammalia > Chiroptera > Rhinolophidae > Rhinolophus > Rhinolophus sinicus. Next base: position 95,307,188 of record NC_142517.1, read on the forward strand.
AACCAGAAAGAGTATAAGCAGAAATGGGGGACAGAATAGAGCCCAGAGAGAAGTAAATCTTTTTGGTTCAAAGACAAGTTCCAGTGAAAACTGGAAGCACTTAAAGCATAGCATGCAGGGGGCGGAAAAGATGAACGGACCCCTAGAAGCAGAGGTAAAGCCTGAGAAAGGATCAAATGAGACAGGAGGGAGAAGCCCTCGCCCAGGTTCCTGCACCATCTAAATCAGAGTAACTTCCTTTCTGTAGTTGCTCCCAGAGTCAACATCTCCTTGATAAACTAGGTGGCGAGTCCTGGAGGTGGCTGGTGGTGCAGACCTGCGTATCTCATTAGTCCTCTGAAGGGCAACAGGGGAAGATGTACTTCCCTTCAGAGAAACAGTGCTGCCCTTGGAGAGTAATTCCATCTGAGTGGCTGACCCCAAAACAGACCTTTTCTTCTAATATCAAGTCTCGAAGGAGAGCTGCCTTTCTGACGACATTCTTTACGAGCTTTCTCTCAGTTCGAAATTAAAGAGAAATATGTCAGATACAGAGTCCAGGAACAAAGTATAAAACATGACTCTAATAGGTTACTAGTAGTGATAATGCCATTGGAAATCCCAGAAAAGAGCAAATTGTCAGGATTTAAAAGGTCACCAGTATCTTCAATCATGTAAGCCTTGCTCTTATTAGCTAATTAATTTCTTTTGTAGTGAAGTACACCTGAAAAATCCAGTGGTAGACATGTTTTCACTGCAGGTTCAGTTTGCACAGAATGGCATTCGTATCCATGCTTCTGGTTTTCTGCCTCTTGTGATTAAACAGTATCGGTATGAATAGCATAATGTATAGCATAAATATGAGGTTGGTGCACAAGTAATTGTGGTTTTTGCAATTATTTTCAACCTCTTAAACCACAATTACTTTTGTCCCAACCTAAATAAAAAAGGAATAAGAATTACTGTATTAGATTATTTTGGTGACACATAATAATTGTGCCTGAAAAAGTTAATTACACAAACCTTTAAAATACATAATTTGGTCTTTGCATGTGTCTCTCTTGTCTGGTCTTCATTCGGCGACCTCATCGGCCATATGTCCCATGCTTTCCTTTTACTCTGTTCTGCAGCTTCTCTATAGGACGTTCCTCTAGGTTTCTCCCATCCCACTCAAGTGTAGTAGCACAGACCATGTCATCTGAAAACTGCTTCTGTAATTGTAATACAACATCTAGAAAACTTGGTGTCATCTGCTTGGTGAACAAAAACTTTCTTCTGAGGGGAGTTTCCCCCCATTATCCCCCAACACCACACAGCCCTATTCACAGCCCAGAGCTGATGAATCCCAATGTGGTGTTGTCAACTATTAATCAGATGACAAGTGAAACGTTTATTCTCCATTACATTCTGTGAGTCTGGTTTGATATGGAGTAAACATCTTCTCTTTCCTTCCCCTGCTCAGCTTCTCCTTAGATTTCCACTGAATCCTCCCATCTCAGGGTTTTCTATAATATAGGTAGAGATGACATAAGAGCTATTCAAAGTTGTTTCTTTTTGGTACTAGATTTTAGGCCTCCTGTATATTGTTGAACTAGATGAAGATGTCTTTTATTATTATTACCCTTAATCAAAATATTTTTTAAGTGTGGTTTTGTTTATGAATGCTAACTTACCTATAAGACTGTCTTAGGATAGCGTATTTAATAAAGATTAAAAAATTGTTTAACTGTGTATTCAAGGATTAAATTAATTTTGTTCTTTAATTTTACTTTCAGTCTTATCCAGAAAGTAACTAAATCCATGTCATTTAGTTATAGTGTTTATCTGACACCACATTTATGTCTTGGTATAAGGCAGACATCAGAGTCTAGGACATCACATTTCAAAGGCAGGAAAGGCAATTTGAAGTTAGATAAATTCCCTATCCCTTCACCCCAACTTCTGAACCCTGATTGGTCTATAGCTGTCCACCTCCCTTTTTTATATCATTAAATATAGTCCTTGCCACGATCCTGAGGTTAGAATTATTTTTATTCCAATCTTAAGTTTAGAAACCTAGGTATAGAGAGGTTAAGAAGTTTGCCTGTGAAAAAGTAGAATCACCCTTCAAATATATACACATACAACTAGAAATTCCTTTTATTCAACCATTCCACTATGCAGCTCAGAGTCATTCTTTATAACCTAGAATCATGCTCTTACCATTTTAGATGTAACACATACATTTTGTATCAGGTACTAAAATAAGACAAAGAGCCAAGAATAAAGAAGCAAAAGCAAGATGATAGAAGAAAAAAATAGTAATATAAATTTTTATGGTTTAAAGACAAATTCACCTTAGATCCTCTTCTCTAGTTTTCCTCTTCCACTTGTCCATGTCTACTGATAAGGAAACTGCTAGGAGAAACTGCTGCCACTGGCAGATCATTGACTATGAGGTGCATGCATTTCCCCCCAGATTATTACAGACGTTTTCACAATTGGCAGGTGCTAAAGTGAATTCAGGAGCAAAGTCTTGACTCTCTTCCTTTTCCCATAACAATCAACCTGTCCTTATGGAAACAGTGTCAAAGAGATATCTCTCTACTTATTTTGAGTGTGGAGCCTGGTAAAGTCACTTACTATACAATAAAGCAAGGCAATGAATGAATAAAAACAAGAAAGAGAGACGACACTATGGAGTAAATTACTTAAGTCCCCGTGGTGGTTAATATTACATGACTGGCCATAGGGTGCCCAGATTAAACATTATTTCTGGGTGTGTTTGTGAGGGTGTTTTCAGATGAGATTAGCATTTGAATCAGTGGACTTAGTAAATTGCCCTCCTCAGTGTAGGTGGGCGTCATCCAGTCTATTGAGGGCCTGAATGGCACCAAAGGCAGAGAAAAGAGGAATATATATATTCTAAGAGGAACTAAGGTGAATATATATAATATATTACATAAATATTAATATATATTATGAGGATTATATTGTTGTATTATTTCCTTAAATTATGATATAAGAAAAAAATATATATATCATATATATATTTATCATATATATATGATAAAATATAAGGCATTTGTTCATATGATTATGGAAGCTGACAAATTCCAATATCTGTGGTGGACAAGATGGAACCCAAGGGAGCTGATAGTGTAGTTTTAGTTCAGGTCCAAAGTCTTGAGAACCAGGAGAGCCAATAATATTCTCTGAAAACTGACCGGCTCGAGATCCAAGAAGAGCCCATGCTTCAGTTCAAGTTTGAAGGTAGGAAAAGACTGATGTCTCAGCTCATGTAGTCAGGCAGGAGCACTTCCCTCTATTGCAGGAGGGTCAGCTTTTTTGTTCTACTCTGGGCTTCAGGTAATTGGATGAGGACCACCTGCATTGCAAAAGGGGGCAGTCTACTATTCTCAGGTTACTAAATTAGAGGGTAATCTCAAGACACTCTCACAGGCACACCCAGAGAAATGTTGTACCAAATATCTGGCCTAATCACGACACTTCAAATTAACCATCACAGTGGAAACAACCTAGGTGTCTACTGATGTAAGAATTGATAAAGAAAAATACACAAACACACACACACGCGCGCACACACACACACACGGATATCACTCAGCAATATAAAGGAATGGAATCTTGTATTTGTGACAACATGGATAAATCAAAAGGGTATTAAACTAAGTGAAATAAGTCAGATAGAGAAAGATAAATACCATATGATTTCACTTATATGGGGAATCTAAAAGAACAAAACAAATGAACAAACAAACAAAATAAAACAGAAACAGACACATAGAAACAGAGAAAACTCTGATGGTTGCCAAAGGGGTAGGGGTGGGGAGATGGGTGAAAAAAAAGTTGAGTGCTATGAGACTGAGTTTGATCCATTCCCCAAAATTTTCAGTGGAACACTTTAACTGTGGGAGCAAAACAAAAACAAAAACAAAAAGCCAACAGAGAGGTTGCATGCAGTCTCCTCCTAGTTTCCCCCAGTGGTGTCTTGAATAACTATAGTACAATAATATCACAGCCAGAAATTTGACATTGGTGCAATCCAGAGCATGTTCAGATTTCACCCGGAAAAAAATAAATAAATAACCATCACTCTTACTAATAGGAATAGAAGGTGAGAAAGGGTCGTTAGAGATAAATTGATCATCAGGATACTCTGGCACAAACTACTTTTCAGAACTACAAAGCAGGCATGATTTGTGGGAGAGGGAACAAATATTTTCCTAAGGAAAATGCCCCTAAGTAATGATGGATTCTTTTTATAACTTCAATTATGTATTAGTTTGCTTCAGGCTTCACATCTTTCTGGAAATCAGGAAGCCTGAACTATATTGATGTATTGATCCAGCGCTCATCTTAGTAACTATATTTAACATTTCCTTCCACAAGAAAGAAACTGTTTCTATTTCAGTAGTATTTTGTAGATACATACATTGAGAAAACCTGGCTAAAAAACTGCTTTCTGTTTAGAGATAGAAAGTACATTTTAATATGGATTCAAAATGCCAGAGAAATGCTCTTAGTAATGATTCTCTAAACTTGCACATTTCATTTTTGTATCAGTAATAGTTTGCCTTATGCTTAAGGAAACAAGTATCCTTTTTGTAAATCCCTTTGTTAAAAAAAATATTATCATAGAATCACAATTGTTATCCTTTTCTTTTTATAAAGAAATGAGAAATATATTTATCAACCCATCCTCAAATTATTAGACAAGTGAATATGATAAGGACTCGATGTTAGTCTTATTTTGATCATAGACCCACCTTGTTAGCACGGAGACACTTTAAGAAACAGAAGCTATCATTTATTATTTGTGACAGATACTGTATTATATGTTTTACATATAACTGAGGCCCAGGGAGAAAAATTAAGTTCTTTGAGATCACACAGTTAGGAAGTGGCAGAGTCAGCAATTGCAGCCCGATCACTCGGTAGCTTTTCCAACCATGCCTCACGTTCTAACTAGTTACTCCAAGATCAACATGGAGTTTCCAGGAGTCTCTGACCATTCTTCTATCTGACCGAGGGTGTGGTCAGAATCCCATTTAGAGATGGTTTGCCTTTTCTCGCAATCCACTACCTCAGAATATTTGTTGTTGCAAAAACAGGAGCTTGAACATATAATTATAGTCCAGAAATACAGAATACTGACTCTGATCAATAGAGGGCTGAAAATTTTGAGCATATAGAATGGCCTTGGACTGCAAGAGTAACTGACAATTTATTCAGGAGAGGCAGCATCAGAGCATTCACAGATGGAGACCATGAAGTCATGTTGCAAATACTGATTCTATTACTTTCTAGCTCTTGTCTAATCTCCCTTGGAAATGAATGTTGTTAGATATTACTTAGAAATAATATTTATTTATGTAAACGATAACATATGTTCAACTTTTCTAACCACAAGGGCAGATAATTCAACTTTTCCTCTTGAGCACTTCAAGTTCAACCCACTTAGGTGTAATGTTCAGGCCAATTGCACCATAGTCCAAAAAATTATATCTACGGTTTTTTCTTCATCATATGTTTAAATGAACTGGATTTTTCTGTACTTATTATTTTTATATTGAGGGGTTTGTGCAATAAATAATTAAGTATAGTTTTAGTAACTGTGGAGATCACAAGTACTACACATCTCGTAGGCAGTATACTGAGGGCCTCCTAGATCTAATTCATCAGTCATATGGATTAAAAGTAAATGTCTGTCCTTAAAAAAATTGTCCCTCTTGAGAATATACATTTATATTATAATTATGTACAGTAGTGCCCCCTTATCCGAGGTTTCACTTTTTGCTGTTTCAGTTAACTGTGGTCAACTGTGGTCTGAAAATATTATACGGAAAATTTCATAAAGAAACAATTGATGAGTTTTAAATTGCATGCCGTTTTGTGTAGTGTGATGAAATCTCTTACCACCCCGCTCTGTCTCACCTGGGACGTGAATCGTCCCTTTGCCTAGCGTATCCATGCTGTATATGTTACCTGCTGCCCCTTAGTTACTTTGTAGGTATTTTGGTTATCAGATTGACCGTTGAGGTAATGAAGTATCACAGTGCTTGTGTTCAAGTGACCCTTATTTTGCTTATAATATCCCCAAAGCACAAGAGTGTGATGCTGGCAATTTGGATATGTCAAAGAGAAACCTTAAAGTGCTTCCTTTAAGTGAAAATGTATGTATATAGGGGAAAAAAAACATAATGTATATAGGGTTCAGTACTATGCACGGTTCAGGCATCCACTGGGAGTCTGGTTATGTATCTCCCACAGATACTGGGGTTGCGGGGCGGGGGGTTACTGTGGTCAGTTTATTGAAAACTATTGAACTGGTTGTTATCTGTTTAGGTAATTCTCAATTCTAACAATGTCAAGGTCAAATAAAATCAGCAGGTAATATCACGAGGAATGTCATAATGTATAATAAAATAAAATGTTACTTGGGCCTATTGCACGTAACCCCATTGTTTGTCTCATTTAATAATTGTACATTATAGGAGCAACACTGAGGGAAAACCTTGGACATGTGTTGATATTTTCATCACAATCATTCATCACCATGAGTAACCAAAGACCTTTTGAAAATAATGTATCTGGCATTGCATAGATTCCAAAGCATTTACTTCTTATGTTACACACTTTGAGAGGTATTAATATGAATGTTATGCTAATTTGTCTGCTTTTGACCTAGAGTTTATTTTAAATCTTAGAGGCCATGGCTTCGTTAAATTAACTCACAAAGCAAAGCTAATTCAGCCTCTTGTTTTATTAGGGTGAATTAATCTAAAAAATTATTTGAAGAGTGAATCAACACGAGGACTTTAAGAAGTATAGTTAATTTAAGCATGAGTTTGGATCTGCAGTAGTGGCTTAAAGCTGGAGTCAAACCGTCCTGAATTTAATTCCCAACTTTATTGTTTACTGGCTGTGTGTTCTTAGGTGTGTTATTTACACTACTTTAGTCCTGAGTATACTCAATAATAAATTTCAGTAAATGATAATACCTATCTCACTGATTGTTTTTAGGATTAAATATACTAATCATACAAAGATTTAAGAATAGTCTCTGACACATAGTATATAGTTATATACTTATATATGTTACTATATATAAGTAACTCAATATATAGTTACTATTAACTATCTCTTAATCATTATTTGTAGAACCTGAATTCGTAACAGGAATTGTGTAGATCAAAATACAAACTACTATTTAATTCAGAAATTTTCCTCTATGGGCAATCATAATGTTTTAACAATTTGAGGATATGGTTTATTTACGAGATTCTTCAAAATATTCCAGAGTGAAATATTTATGGAAGATCTTTACTAAATGAATTCTATGATAAGTCTTGTAGATAAGATGAGATTCCTAACATCAGACACTTATGGGCCAACTTTGCAGAAAGAACATGTATAGAACATAACAACAAACATCCCAAAACAATGGGTAACAAGTAATAAGTGACAAAGAATTTGAGAGGAAAAAAATCATGATGGACTCATGGAGACGGTAAACCTTAACTTAACTTTTAAGAAAGGGTAGCATTTAAGTTTAGAGAATTTCATAGAAATTAATAAAATTTAAATTAGTAAGTATGTAGTTAGAGTAAGAAGCTCAAAGATGAGAATTTCATTATGTATTTGGGAAACTAAGAATGGACTTTTCATTCAGAACAGTTCTTAGAGGAGAGAAGAGGTTGAACATTTTTGGGAGTTCTTGGATGCTAGAAATATAATTTGTCATACTAGGTAATACAGTGTCAACTAGCTAAGATACCTAAATTAAAGCAAACTTAAGAAAAGAATAGGAGAAGTAAATGCAAAGATATATATTTACAAGTATCCTCCTTACAGATCTTTTTTGGACTGGTTTGTCATCTATTAGATATCATGTAAATAAATTATACTATCCCATTTGTTACCCAGATATCAGCTTTCTCCCACATTCCCATGGCTATCTTTTTTTTCTGCCCCTCACCATTCCCTTTACCAGCTTGCATAACTAATTAATAATATAGGTAGAGCAATCGTGATTTCAGTTTTACTTCACAGGTCCTATGACTTACTGAAAAATCTCATCAGACATGTCTCTTCTTTCTTTTCTGTCACATCTTCACGTTGGAGGGCAGGTCTCTGTGCCCTGTCCTCCTCCCAACTCTCTCTCTCTCTCTCTCTCTCTCTCTCTCTCTCTCACACACACACACACACACACCCCTTAGCTCTGCTAGCTCCTTCTTCTTTGCTTCTTGTTTTTTCTACTCTTCTTTTCCCAAGAACATCCATATTCTCTTCCCTTTTCAGGTAGAGGAGATTCCTTCTACCATAGGATTTCCAGTTGCCAGCCTGACACCCAGGATGCCAGCCTCCATTTTACAATGGGATTGTCATAATATTTTGTTCATAGAGGATGCCTTCTCAATTCTCCTAAGATTCTTGTACTTGTTATGAAAAAAGACAAACATTTTCTCTGAATTAGTTTATAAACAGACATAAGTATTCAATTGCTATTAAAAATGGCTAAGTGATGAGGTAAATTTTTCATTAAAAATTAAGTGAAAAACAGTATGGAACCATGTATAATGAGATTCCCTTTTTTGGTAGAAAAATATATTAAAATATCTGACAGCAGTTAGAGCAAATCTGAGAATGACATGGAGGGACTTTCTCTTGTTACTCATACTCACTTTTGAAATCTGTGATTTTTTTTCTAATGTACATATATTAGTTTTATGACTGAAAATAAAAAATTAATGTTTTTCTTTGCAAAATAAATCAGGTTACATACATTGACTTTTTCAAAATGAGTTTGACAGAGCAAATGTAGTATATACTTATATTTTGAGCAAATTATAAAGACACTGCCATTGTGTATATAATAAATACTGGTCTCTGTAGTAGGTACTTACAATATATATTTGCATTTTATCCTTCACATCACCCTAAAAGTAAATATTTTCCCCCATTTTATCAAGAAAAAAAGAGACCTAGAGCATTTAAGTAACTTGTCCAAGGTCACTCAACTAGTACGTAGTAAAGCCAGGATTCAATTTCTTTTTTTTTTGTCGTTGTTTTTCAGCATTATAACCACCTCTTCCTTAAGAAAAGTCACTCAGCTAGTAATGAAAGATTTTATTTTATTTTATTTTATTTTATTTTATTTTATTTTATTTTATTTTATTTTATTTTATTTTATTTTATTTATGGAATTGGTAACTAAGCAGTATTTATTGTTTATGTACAGGAAAGTAGTATGGCTGAGGAAAGTAGTAATCCAGTTAAGTAGTTTTAAGGACTAGGGTAACTTATGTGGCATTTGATATATTCAGATCATTATGGCTCTTAATTATGTCCCACGGAAAGCTCATTTTGTTATATATGCCCTTGAATCAGACCCAAGGGAATTAATACAACTAAATGTTACAGTAATCCTCCAACAAGCCGATTCTGTATAAACCCAATGGACTATGTTAAGAATTCATGAAGAGTTCGTTGGCATTACAAGGATCCGCTGTTACACATTGTACCCAGTGGGTATCCTTCTGGACACTGAACAAGTTGTTGGACTGGAAGTGTTGAATGTATCAAGAAAGCAGAACTCCATATCATATTGTTTTGGAAGAAATTTGACCCTGTGGCCTTTGGGTTTATACTTTTTTTCTTTAAGTGTTCAGAAGGAAAAATCATTAAGGAGCTAGAGCAGGCTGTCCAAACATTTTTCAACGTTTTTTGCCAAGGGCCATATGCGGTAAAATACACAAACGGTCGGGCCACTCACTCGAGGTGAAGTACATATTGCCTCACCTGGTTTATTAGAGTAAACTAAATATATTTTTGGAATTTGCTGCAGGTCAATTAAAAATGGATTGCAGGCTGCAGTTGGCCCGCGGACCACAGTTTGGACACCCCTGAGCTAGAGCTAAATAGTTTTTTTTAAATGAAGTTGACAGGTCCCTGGCAGCCAAGCTGGAGTGTAATTCTGGAATTCAGATCAAGTGGAGATACGAAGGCAGAACACAATTACATTAGTTGGGTCAAAAATGTATTGAGTTTAATAATTATTCTCTTGGGTAACTAATATGTGCCAAGCACTGTGTCAGCTGCTTGAGATACAAAGATGAAGGAGGCATGGTTTCCCTCCTCAGGGGAATTATACAGTTAACAATGAAAACATACTGGGTGTAATAAATTCACATCAGAGTCAGGAGTTGTTCCACCAAGTATGTGACACATATAATTTGTGACCTAAATAGTACCTAGGAATTAATCTGGATACAAGTCAGACTAAGAGTTGGGGCAGAGAAATACTCCAGGAAGAAGGAGGCATGAAGAAGCTTAACTCATCAGGGGAATGTCAAGAGTGGTTTGGAGAAGCGATAAGGAATGAAATTAGTTGGGGACAAATCCACGAAGAACTTTGAAGATCATGCAAAAAATTAAAATTATGTCCAACATGAACGTTCTCACCCATTTTTATAAAACTATCACTATTCTTTATCCAGATGATGATGAAGAAATAAAAGTGAAATTCGTTCTTGCCTTCACCCCGAATGGGTCATCTACCCATTGCCAGATTCTACTGATCGTACTTTCAGCAAGTTTTCAAGATTTTTCTCAATCTTCATTGCTAAGATCCTAGTTTGAGACATTATCTTCTATGAACTAAAATAAAACCATCCAGTTTTCCATTCTTCTCCAGCTTCTGGCCCTTGTCATCTGAGTTTACATGATGAAGAAAAGAAGCTAGCAAGAAAAGAGAACATGACAAGATATAAAGAAAATAAGAAAAAGTGAAATAGCAAGATCCAAGAGGAAATAGGAAGAGATAGAAATTAGAACAGAGGTAGACAAATTTGCCTGACACAGAAGTGCCCTATTATCTGAAATGACTGGAAAACAAAAAGAATAAATTCAGAGGTGCAGTCAATTCTCTACAACATGTTCCTAAAAATTACAAGCTGTGTTTATTAGCAGAGCTCTCCAGAGTAACAGAACCAATAGGTTATACATCTATCTGTGCCTGTATGTCAATTTCTCTCTCTCTCTTTATGTACCAAGAGAGGAGATGAAAGGAGAGGAGGAGGAAGAGAAGGAGAAGAAGGACAGGAAGAGAGAGACAAAGATAGAGGTAGAGAGAGAGAGAGAGAGAGAGAGAGAGAGAGAGAGAGAGAGAGTAAGGAACTGTCTTACAATTATAGAGGCTGGCAAGCCCAAAATCTGCAAGGCAGGTTGGCAGCCAGAGAAGAGTTGATGTCACAGCTTGAGTCCATCGACAGTCTGCAGGCAGCTTTCCTCCTTCCTCCAGGAACCTTAGTTTGTTTTCCTTTAAGGCCTTCCACTGATTAGTTAAGGCCCACCCACACTATTGAAGATAATCTGCTTTACTAAAAGTCTATTGATTTAAATCTTAATCTCATCTACATTACACTTTCACAGCAACATCCCGACTGGTGTTTGACCAAATATCTGAGTACCGTAGCCTAGCCAAGTTGGATACAAGATTAACCATCCTACAAAGCTATGTGAAATTACACAATCAAAACCACAGGAATTACAGAGAAAGTGGGATTTGGAGGATGACACTCAAAAACTTCACCAATGACACACACAAAAGATTTTAAAGATTAAAAAATATATACATATTGCGATAAATATGACACTTTACCTTAAAGGCTGGTTTGCCACTGGAAGTGGATATTAAAAGGCTTGCAGTTTATGAGTTGTTGTTAAGCAATAGAAGGAGGGTTAGCTAAAATTGGCCAGAAAGTAGCAATGTCAGATGGATGACTGTGGCTTAAACACACATGGGACACTGAGCTTGTAGATGTTTGAGGTGTGTTTGTGGGTGCATTTTGTTTATTCCTATGCAGCTTGGTTCAACTAGGTGCAGCTTTCTGTTTTCACCTAGGGTTTCTTGTGGATGGAATCATGCATCAGGAAACATGAAATTTGAGTTATGCTTAAATTGTTTCTTAATTATCAATTGTATTACAACAAACTTCCATTTTAAAAGCAGAAATAACTGTATTTAAATTTATGTCAAGAGGTGGAGGGATGGACAGAATTAGCAGAATTCATGTTATCATCAATGTTCTTTGCAAAGAAGCCTAGCTCATCTGCTGAAAAGAAAAACAATGGGCAGGAGGATCTGAGAATATATAGAGGTCTGCGTCAAGCAGGGTGTACACTGAGTGGGTAGCCAGTAAGAATTCATTGAATGAGGGAATAAATGAGTAAGCAAATTAATTTTTATGGTGAATGGAAATTGGAGTAATTTTTGCATGAGGTAGTAGAATTCTAAACCGGCGTTCACTGCTTACCTGAGTTAAAAAGATTGTTGCATGGATTCCAGGTAGGGAGTCATGAATATCCTGGCAAGAGAAAGAACTGGTGCCCTGTATGGGTCCAGTTTGATCGAAAAAGGAAGTAAACCAGGAGAAAGAAAAACAGAAAGAGAGGGTGGGAGGGAGGGAGGAAGGGGGAGAGAAAAAGAGAGAGAGAGAGAGAGAGAGAGAGAGAGAGAGAGAGAGAGAGGTGTCAAGGCAATAGACATCCCAATACAGACACGAGAAGGTTGAGTGAAGATAAAAATAATAACAAGCCAAGAAGACTTGAATGAGTGGCCTAGAACGTCTAGGAGTCATCATAGACTTACTGGACCTCAGAGCTCTAGCTCCAAAACTAATGTTAGACCTTATGGTGGGGACAGTGGCTGGTAATATAATCCCTGTGTCTTGGTCCGTATTGTCTGGGACATTGAGTGGGAGTGAGCATGTGGCAGAAATACTCCAGCTGACAGGTGATGGAGAAATTAGCATTTTGTATGTATCATCAGAGTGCTGTGAAAATCATAAGCAATCAGATTTAGGTTAATATAACAAAACAGTTCCTAATACTTTGAACTGTAAAACAATGGATTATGCTGCACTGTGAGGTATGACAGGCACTTTTCTTCAAAGACCAGAAACACATTCGTGTTACTTTTGCTGTTCTTGTTAAGTCTTAGTAACAATAAGATGTTAAAGGCATTCGTCAATTACTGGGGAAATTGGGTTGGATATTCTGTAAGGTGAAATCATCTGATTTTTACATTTTGTGGTGTTATTAAGTAATTGAATCACAATAAACTGAATCGTTCATGTATTTGTTTTCTTATTTGGCCACATACTTATATGTACACTATAGTTTGACTACTCGGGGACGATTTCTTATGTATGTAAAATCAAAACGGAGAACACATTCAGATTTCTGCAGGTAGCTGAAGAGCTGCACTTAATGTCTGAAAAGGTACCTAGAATTATTAAGCCTTTAGCGAGTTTCACCCCACTCCTCCATGACTAGTCGCCAATGGGGATTTCTCCCTGTCTGGATGTTAGACCCCAGGTCTTATTATAATGTTACTTCTTCAAAATGTGAAATTCAGAAAACACTTCAGTTGACTTTGCCCACCAACACTGCCTACAAACAACTACGTATTGTTTTCAAACTTTAGCACGCACAGGAGTCACATGGTGTATTTGTAAAAATGCAGAGTCCTGAGCCCTAGCCCAGGAAAACTTTACTTAGTAGATTTAGGGTAAGAAGCAGAATCTGTAGTTTCAATCAGATTGTAGAGATTCCAATGTAGACAGTTTGTGAGCCACAGTTTGAGAAACACCAGCCTGGAATGATCAATCCTAGCAGTTGATAAGTTCAGTCAGATGTCGGTTTGATAATTTTTTCATTCCGTCCCTTCATTTGAACTCAAACATAAGTTAAATCAAATGACACTCTGGTTATAAGCATAAGCATAACCTCATTATATGGCCTTAGATCAATATTTTAACTTTCCAATAGCTCAATTGCTTGATCTATAAAATAGTAACTGCATTTCCTCAGTATGTTTAAAGGAAGAACTATTAAAATATTATAAAACTAGTTTTAAATGTGAACACTTAATGGCAGAATACTGTCAGTGTATTATGGAAATTAAATAATTAGTATGAAGGGAATTGATTTCAGTGTTATATGAAAGTATGTATTTCTGCTCGACAAGGAGTAGCTTGAATTCTGATATGATTTGATCTACTATTTTTATACTGAATATGCATTACTGGAAATAGGTCACAGCAGGAAGACAGATTAAGGCAGTTTAAAGGAAAATAGAAACTGTAGAAACTATAAAAAATAAATTTGCAATTACAATAAGAGAGCAGAGCTGTCTCCTTTTCTTTGTTTACTCAGAGGCCAATATAACCAACCCCGATTTCATGTACATGAAGTTAACCCTTGAATCACCTGATGTCTTCTTCCACATGCACAAGAAAAAAGTGGGCATTTTCCTTCTAGTTTCAATATTAGAAGCAAGTATTTTTAGAACTGTCTGCTAACAAAGGTGAGGCCAAATGCTCCCTAAATATTAAACTTAATACATAATCCCCAGTTGACATAATTTAGAAGACAGGTAAGAAGACATATAAAAAAGAGAGGACAGAGAGAGCAAAACATGTAAATATGAGAGGATATGTGTAAAGAAATATGTGAAAACATACGGTATCGAGACTTTGATGGATAAATACTGAAGTGTAATCATGAATTATAGGGTTATGATATTAGACATTGTATTGGAATTAATAATTTTCTACCACACAGCTCTTCCTTCACACCATTCCAGTCACACTACTATCTTTCTTTTTCTTCTAATACACCCTCAAACTCTTGCCTCAAGATCCTTGAACTTGCTGTTTTCCTTCCTGGACCACTTTTCTCCCCAAAAGCTACATGGTTCATTTTCATACTTTAATCAGATTCTTCTAAAATATCACCTCTGGGTGAGGCCTTCCTTGAACTATCTGAAATAATGTCTCAGGGTCCTGTGTGTTCTAAGGGAGTTTTGACCTTCTTACGGACACGTCCTAACACCGTAAACAGGGCTTCATCCATAAATGACAGCCTACCTGGTACTCTAGGCTACCAGGAAGAGTTAGATCTATAATGCTCATGAAGGTCACTCACTGGACAATGAGAAATGACCGAAATACACCTAACTGAGTTCTTGTGGTCAGCCCTGCAACCTTGGAAAACTCTTCAGACTGTATGTTAAAACCAGGTGCGATTTAAGAGATGTTGTCATGACAATGTGGCGCCATATAACCTGAATTAAGGTGGACTCCTTAATAAAAAGTATGAGTCAACCTCGAGACAGCCAAAGGGGCAAACAGCACAGCTACAGCAGAAAGCAGTGTGGCTGTCACTGTTGAGTCAAGGGGTCCCCAAAGCTGACATAATGGTGGCAATAATGATGGCCTTGCCATTGCTGTAAGGTTTTGGATGGACAGACAGTATTGAAAGATTTTTGACTGAGCCACAAGTAACCCCAGCTCTACTCAAAACCACAAGTAAATATCCCATGCAGTCTTAGCTCGGTCTACTGTAAGAAAATGCCACAAACTGGAAGGCTTATGAACAACAGAAATTTATTTTTCACAGTTGGGATGCTGGAAATTTGAGATCAGGGTGCTAGCATGGTCGAGGGAGGGCCCTCTTCCGCCCTGCAGATTTCTGGATGCATCTTCACATGGTGGAAAGGGCTAGGGAGCTCTGTGGATTCTCAGGTGCACAAATCCCATTCACGAGAGCTCTAGCTTCATCATTTAACCACCTCCCAATACTTTCCAATATGTACTTCTTTTTTTAAAATTTATTTTTTTAATTTATTGGGGTGACAATTAGTAAAATTACACAGATTTCAGGTGTACAATTCTGTATTACATCATCTATAAATCCCATTGTGTGTTCGCCACCCAGAGTCAGTTCTCCTTCCATCACCATATATTTGATCCCAATACGTACTTCTTAATGACTTCATATTGGGCATTAGAATTTCAACATGAATTTTGGGAGCACACAAATGTTCAGACAATAGTACTTGCTTACTGGCATAGAGACACTTTCTCCCTCCCTTGCTTTCTAATCCAACTTTAGCTGCTTTAAGGAGAAAGACAATTGGCATGAAGCCAAGGTTTTGCTGTCCCCAAGGGGGAACAAAAGCCATAACCATCTATTCAAATATACTAAGAAACTTCTAGCAGAGGAGGGACTCAAACGTTTATGATTTGTTAGATACACGTGCCAAAGTCACCATCCTGTGCAGGGAGCACCCTCTTTTGACTGATGGGGAAGGGTGGCTAAAGAGACCTGTAGGTGGGGCCATTTGGACCTACTGTGTGTACCAATGTGGCTTGTCCTACTGAGCGTATATGATTCTCCCTGTCTTGAAGAACTGCATGTAGGACGTGGTAGTTGGACTTATAAATTGCTCGCCAACCCATCTCTCAGTCTTTTCTTGAATGGTCCAACAGAGAGTATATAGAATCCCAGGAGGAGAAAGGAAAATCAGAGGTTTGAATAAGGACGTAAAAGTAGAAATAAGAGATGCAGTATGTTAATACAATAGTCCTGCAGGGCCAGTAAAAGGAAACTGGATGTGTATTGCCAATTGCATTGAGTTGTTTCTCCTCTAGACCCTGCTATTATTCTAGACACAGTGATTGTACACACAGTGTATTGAACATACTGATAGTACTTGGTATACTTACTGTCTTGGACATTGTCAAGACAGTTAACAGTTATTAGCATGGCTTTAACACTGACCTTGGCCATTAAAAGTCACATAAAGACCTTAAGCAGGAGAGAAATAGGAACATATAAATGAGGAAAAAGACTTTCAGTGATGTGGAAAATTCAGTGGAGGTGGGGAGATTGAAGCAAAGGTCCTGGAGATCCATCTAATCCAAGCCACTCTAATAAATGTGGCTCAATTATGCAGGTACACAGGGCACACATGAAAGTCCCCATGGGTAATGCCTCCCTGCCTCAGAATTACACAGGCCACCTCACATTTGTCTTCCTCGGGGAATATCCATTGCTTGTTTTCTTCTTCCATGTATCTTTAATCCTACAGACGCTATACCCCTCCTCTAAGTTTATCTCCAAATCGAAAACATGGTTTCCCCTCCCCTTATGTTTTCCCCCAGACAAATGTTTTATTTCTTTGTTTGTTGTCATCATTTGCCCTCTAGCCTAGCTCACAGATATCCATGTTTGTTCCTACAAGCCTTTCTAGAAGTGCAGTTAGAAAAAGAAGAGAGGTAATAGCATCAGAGTTAAAGCAATAGAAATGGGAATGGAAAGGAGTGAGTGATGAAGATGCTGCTGCTTTCATGCTGAGGTGCCGAAATGGACAAGCAACAGTTAGAAAACAGATATGAGGTTTTCCTGCCAAATCAATATATAACTCCCTCACCCTGTCCAGCAAACTGTAAGTCCTCAGGACAAGGGTTCTCTCTCTCTCTCTCTCTCTCTCTCTCTCTCTCTCTCTCTCTCTCAGGATTCTAGCTCTAGTACCTGATGCAACATAGTACCATTTTCTGAGATTGGGAATATAAAAGAAAGAACAGATTTAGGATGGGAGGAGGAAGAGGATTAGTTTGGTTTCGATCCACAAGAATAGACAAGCTTAGATAGTCTTCCCCTTTAGCTATGACTGTTGCCTTCACTGGTCATACTAAGTACTATATATTTTCTGCAGGAGCACTGTTATTTAAAATACATTGAAAATACTGGAAAAGTGACCTACCTGAGAGGACTATCTTTGACGCTTCTATGCCCAGAGGTTTGTTCCTTGAGGTAATCTGGTTGTGTGCAATTTATAAAGCTATCTGTTCCTTGACTTAAAATACAGCAAAGTTGTCCAAAAATAAATTATTATTATACTTTATATTTTCCCAAAAGAACTTTATGTCAGGCATAAAGTCCTCCTAAAACAGTAACTCATGATGAGATATGTACTTGACTTTGATGTCTTGGTAGCACATCTCCTTAGAACGTATGGCACTGACCTAAACAAGCTTACTTGAAATTGTGAATAGCACTTGTATCATGCAAGTTGCTTTCCCCATACTCTTTCATCTCAGTGAAAATAGTTTTTATTATTATTATTTATTATTATTTTTAAAATTATTATTATTTTTTTAAATTTTTTAAATTTTATTTATTTAAGTGTGTTTTTCCAGGACCCATCAGCTCCAAGTCAAGTACTTGTTTCAATCTAGTTGTGGAGGGCACAGCTCACAGTGGCCCATGTGGGGATTGAACCAGCAACCTTGTTGTTAAGAGTACCATGCTCTAACCAACTGAACTACTGGCCGCCCCCTATTTTTATTATTATTTTTTTAATTAAAATTTATTGGGGTGACAATGGTTAGTAAAGTTACATAGGTTTCAAGTGTACAATTCTGTAATACATCATCTATATATATCACATTGTGTGTTCACCACCTAGAGTCAGTTCTCCTTCTATCACTGTATATTTTATTCCGTTTACCCTCATCTACCATCCTCCTTCCCCTTCCCCTCTGGTAACTACTAAACTATTGTCAGTGAAAATAGTTCAATGATTTGGAAAGAAAAGCAGGTAATTTGCTCTTAAAGTGAGTTTCCAGGTTTTATTTATTAATTCAATAACTATTAATTATGCATTTAGTGTTTTTCTTCATGTCTGAACTTTTATCCATAGATCTACAGCTCCTTTATTCTAAATAATTAATTATTCTTCTGGGCTCTCAATTCATTTTATGCACTACTTTGTATAAAGCACTATAATACGTTGTGCAGGTCTTTCTCCTCCATGGTTAGTGGCCTCAAACTTCCTTGAGTGCAGGGACTCTAGTCTCTGAGGTCCATGCATATCAATCAGGACTCTTGCAATTGTAAATGAAAGACAGAAATGCAATTCAAACCATTTTAAGAAAGAAGAAAAACAGAATAAGCAAGTTTGGCCTCACCTAAAGAGAAGACAAAGGCATATAAATTGGTTTCTGGAGTGGATAGATTTAAGTGTTTGAGAGATGATATGATTCTGTATCTTCATCTCTTGAATCTGCTTCTACCTGGCTTCATTTTTATATAGGCTACCTCCATGTGGTAAATATACACCTAGCAATACTAGTCAGACAAGGAGATGGCCTTTTGATAGCTCAGTGGGAGGGCTCATGCCATTGACTGCTTCCTGAATTGTCATTTGTCTGTTTGGGCTAGGGTTTCTTCCACTGGATCACTTCCACTTGAATCACATGTTCTGAGCAGGTTGATTCTGGACAATAAAATAGGGGATATGTGATTCCCCAAAGGAGGGCATGTTGTGCAAAATAATAATAATAATAATAATAATTAAACATGTAACATCCATCTGAGACACTTAGTAACTATAACACTGATTTAAACATAATAGATATTCAATAAATGTTGCTGACTAAATAGAATTAAGAAGTCTTTTGACCTCTTGACAATTACACATACTAGTACTTTGGGACAGGCTGAAAAAATAAAACAGTATTTCTAAGAATGTAAATCAATTGGGGGTGCATATATATGGTATTATACTATATATATGTATATGTATGGAGAAAAGAAGAGATGAAAGAGAAAGAGATATCTTAGTTATTATGCATAAGATGCCAAAAGAAAATAAATCCATGGAACCCAGAATAAGTTATATATTATTGATAGTCAATTCAGAGAAGACCTGGGTATCGAGGCATGTTTTGATGATGCCATAGATGTCACTCTTGCTTTAATGCATCAATAACAAACTCAATTAACTAAAGGACTTTCACTGGCTTAGATAACAGGAAAGTACCGGGGGGATGTGATTTTAGACATAGCTGGTTTTAGGGATCACACAACATCATCAGTATTCTCTCATCATTTCTCTACTCTGCTTCCTTCTGCTCTTTGGTTTCATCTCCTGCTGCAAATCGACTCCCTCCAAGTGCCTGGTGGAGATGCTTATCACCATTAATCACGATTTCACATTCCTTCAATTTAGCAACCCATATGGAAAAAACATCTCACTCTTACTTTCATATCTTGAGCCTAAGGAAAAATTCAGATTGCCCCGGCTTTCATCAGACATCTGTCTCTGAACTAAGCATTGTGTCTAAGACAGTAGGCTCTATAACTGGCCAAGATCACATCTAACTCTGGGAACAAACGAGTAAAGATGGGGGATAAGACAATCCAGGCAGCTCAAAATCTACAAATGTGTAGGGTATTCATAGAGAGAGAAGAGTTGGATAGAGTGTCCAAATAGAATATTGGCTGCCCAAATGGATTAAATAGTTCAATAAATATTTTTAAAATCTTCACTTTTGCCATGTTTTATGCTAAATGCTTAGCTAACAAAGATGAATATGAAACAGTAGTTACCCTTAAGTAGCAATTTTTATATTTAAAGATATAGACATAAAACAGATGTTTATAACACAATGTGGCAAATACAGATGTAAATATATACTCAGAACACAGAGGGTACCAAATTTGGCACCTAATTCATGTGGCAGAGAAACAGTCATAGAGAAATCAGATCCATCTGAAACACTTAGTAACTATAACACTGATTTAAACATAATAGATACTCAATAAATGTTGCTGACTAAATAGAATTAAGAAGTCTTTTGACCTCTTGACAATTACACATACTAGTACTTTGAGACAGGCTAAAAAAAATAAAACATAGTATTTCTAAGAATGTAAACCAATATATATATGTCTTCTTAGAGAAGCTGATTTCTGAGGTGAGTTAGAAAAGCTGAATCAGAATTTGCTTGAAGAAGGACTGGAGATAGGAGAGGGTATGTGGTTGTATACAATAATACTCCGGGTACAGATATGTGTAGTATATGAGGTGAGTGCGTGAGAGAAGAGAGTCTGGAAAGTTAGTTAGGGAGCAAATATGATGTTAGACTTTACTCTATAGCAATTGTATTAGGAGGAGAAGTGACAGGGCACACTGTTCTTTACATACGCCATTTTGATAGTTCTGAACAAAGAGAGGACAGAAGAAATGGCAATTAGATAGTAGCTGCAGTGTTCCAAGCCACGGGAGAAGAAGGCCTGAGGCAGTATGGAGACAGTAAAAAAGGACAAGATGGAGATTGGGGAAATATTTATGGGAATAATTCCACAGGACTTATTGATCTTAATGTCTTAATGTCTTCCAGGTTATCAGCTAGGGGTATTTGATGGATATTGGAGGAGTAACCAGGTAAAATGTGATGAGCTTGAGGCTTTGCAGACCTAGGTAGAACTAAATATTCAGCATGCTCTTGGATATATGAGCCTGAAGCTCAGGGGAAAGTGTCAGTTGGAAATACAAATCTGTGACCTAACATTAATTAAGAAGCAAATGAGCTTACTCACAGAAAACCTATGTAATGAGTAAAGCAGCAGACTAGGGAGAAATGAATACTACCGATAAAGGTATGGGTAAAATAATAGAAGTCTCCCAGGAGAGAAAGTAAGAAGAATTGGAGAGTACAGAGGAAATCTAAAGAATGCAATATCAGAAGAACATAGACTAGAAAATTTGAAGACAGCAAGGCTAATCAGTAATTAAAAGAATTACAGAGATCCAGGAAGATAAGATTGGTACAATGTTTGTAGGACTAGCAGTTAGAAACACTGTTAGGGACACACTGAGTTCGAATTGGAGGTCAAGAATGTAAAGAGGGCCCTAGCTCTAGAGCTATGTGATTTTCCCCAGATTTTTATTAAAATATATCTAACATATAAGATATGACAATTAAGTTTGTGAACTTGTTGCAATGATGTTGCTAACCTTTTTTGATATCAGAGGGGTTATTCATTATGAATTTGTACCAACTGGACAAACAGTTGACCAAGTTTACTCTTCAGAAGTGCTAAAAAGGTTGCATGAAAATGGCAGACGACCTGAACTTTTTGCTAATAATCCATGGCTCTTGCATCATGACAATGCACCAGCTCACACAGCACTGTCTGTGGGGGGTTTTTAGCCAGTAAACAAATAACTGTATTGGAACACCCTCCCTACTCACCTGTTCTGGCCCCCAATGACTTCTTTCTTTACCCAAAGATAAAGGAAATATTGAAAGGAAGACATTTTGATGATATTCAGGACGTCAAGGGTAATATGATGACAGCTCTGATGGCCATTTTAGAAAAAGAGTTCCAAAATTGTTTTGAGAGGTGGACTAGGTACTGGTGTCGGTGCAGAGCTTCCCAAGGGGAGTACTTTGTAAGTGACCATAGTGATATTCAGCAATGAGGTAGGTAGCACTTTTTCTAGGATGAGTTTGTGAACTTAATTGTCTGAACTCATACAATATTATATAAGTTTCAGGTGTACACCATATTTATTCAACATTTATATACCTAAAGAAGTGATCACCATGATAATAAGTCCAAGAACCATCTGACACCATACAATACTATCACAATATTATTGACTACATTCCCAGTGCTGCACATTCCATCAGGAGCACAGCATAGTGGTTAGACGTTTATATAATTTAAGAAGTGATCCTCTAACTAGTCTAGTACCACCTGACATTATACATAGTTATTACCATATTATTGATTATATTTCCTATGCTTTACATCCCATTGACTATTTCACAACTGCCTACTTGTATTTCTTAATCCCGTCACCTTTTTACCCTGCCCCCCAATGCCCCTCCTATGTATCACCCCAATAGATGTAGTACCCATCTGACACCATGCATAGTTATTACATTACTGACTACATTTCTTATGCTATACTCTATATCCCCATGACTACTGTGTAACAATCAATTTGTACTTCTTAATCCCTTCCCCCTTTTTCATCCACCCCCAAGGCTCCTTCCATATGGCAACCATCAAAATGTTCTCTGTCCCTATGAATTGTTTTCTGTTTTGTTTGTTTGTTTGTTTTGTCCTTTAGATTCCACTTACAAGTGATATCGTATGACATTTGTCTTTTGCTGTCTAACTTACCTTACTCAGCACAATACCCTCTAGGTCCATCCGGTCGTTGCAGATGGCAAGATTTCATTCTTACTAATGGCCAAGTAGTATCTCATTGTGTATATATATCGCTTCTTCTTTATCCATTCAGGGACAACCAGGTTGCCTTCATATCTTGGCTACTGGAAATAATGTTGCAATGTACGTATGGATTAACACATCCCTTCAAAGTGGTGTTTTGAGTTTCTTTGGATAAATACCCAGAATACTGGATCCTTCTTTGTCTCTTGTTCTAGACTTTGTTCTAAAGTTTATTTTATCTGGTATAAGTATTGCTACTCCAGAATTGTTTTCTTCATTTCCATTTTCATGAAATAACTTTTTCTATCTCTTTTCTTTCAGTCTGTGTGAGTCTTTCCACCTGAAGTGAGTCTCTTGTAGGCAGCATATTTATAGGTCTTATTTTCTTATCCATTCAACCACCCAATGTCTTTTGATTAGAGCACTTATTCCATTTCCATGTAAAGTAATTGTTGATAGATATGGTTATTACAATTTTATTATTCATGTTTTTTCTTTTTCTTTTTTCTTTTTTTTTTTTCATCTTAAAGAAGTCCCTCTTAGATTCCTTGTAATACTGGTTTGGTGGTGATGAACTCCTTTAGCTTTTACTTGTCTGGGAAGCTCTTTATCTATCCTTCAATTCCAAATGATAGCTTTGCTGGGTAGAGTAAAGTTTGTTGCAGGTCCTTCCTTTTTCATCACTTTGAATATTTTGTGCCAATCCTTTCTCGCCTGCAAAGTTTCTGTTGAGAAATCAGATGACAGTCTTATAGGAGTTCCCTTGTAGATAACTAACTGTTTTTTCTCTTGCTGATTTTAAGATTCTTTCTTTGTCTTTAACCTTTGGCATTTTAATTTTGATGTGTCTTAGTGTGGTCCTCTTTGGGTTCATTTTGTTTGGGACTCTGTGTTTTCTAGGCTTGTATGTCTATTTCCTTAACCAAGTTAGGGAAGTTTTCTGTCATTATTTCTTCAAATAGTTTTTCAATGCCTTCCACTCTCTCTTCTCCTTCTGGTACCCCTATGATATGAATGTTGGTATGCTTGATATTATCCCAGAGGACTCTGAAACTGTCCCCAAAGTTTTTTCAGATTCTTTTTACTTTTTGCTCTTTCTTTGGGTGTTTTCGGCTACCTTCTCTTCTAAATCGCTGATTTGATCCTCTGCTTCATCAAATCTACTCTTGATTCCCTGTAACGTATTCTTCATTTCAGTTATTATATTCTTTATTTCCACTAGTTTTTTTTTATGTTTTCTATCTCTTTATTGAAGTTTTCCCTGAGATCATTGAGCATCCTTATAACTAGTGTTTTGAACTCTGCATTTGGTAGGTTGCTTTTCTACATTTTGTTTATACTTTTTTTTGTTTGTTTGTTTTTGTTTTTTAATGTAGCTTTGTTCTGTTCTTTTATTTAGGACACGTTTCTTTGACACCCAATTTTGTCAGCCTCTCTGTGTTTGTTTCTATATATTACATAGGACTGCTATGTCTTCTGGTCTTAGTAGCGTAGCCTTATATAGTAGGTGTCCTGTGGGGCCTAATGGTGCCATCTCCCTGGTCACTTGAGTCAGGTGCTCCAGGTGTGTCCCTTGTGTATCTTCCTATGCTTTACATCCCATTGAGCCTTGGTTGCTGTTTGCATGTCAATAGGAGGGATTGATCTCTGGCTCATTGCTTGTGAGGACTGGCTATGGCTACAGTGAAGGAGCAGTTGTGCAGGTTCTGAACCTGTGGAGCAGGATTCACATTAACAGGCCTCCCCAGTGTGCCCTATGGGTCTGTTGTCCTTGGAGGTGGTGGGGTGATGTTCCAGCTTAGTTCCAAGCTGGCCACTGGCCTTGCCAGGTTCAGAGCCACCTGAGAGGGGACCTACTTCAGGCCAAGTTCAGCCACAGCCTGTGCCTTGCCCTGGTTCCTCCTGGTATGAGCCACAAATCAATCCACAGATGGCTGCCACCTGTATTGAGCTTGGAGGTGCCTCGAGAGGCCCAGCCACAAACCAAGGCCAGCCGCTGCTAGTGCCAGGCTTAGAGCTTCTCATCCAGAAGTACCGGACACACTGAAGACAGATGCTGCTTGTTTGGGTTTTGTGAACTTTTGAAAGATTTTAGGAAAATCTGCATCATGCACCAAGGCAAGCAGTTTGTATAACAAAGCCACTGAAAGTGACTTGGATGTGCCTGAAAGTTGCATGGGGCATGGTCTGAATCACCAGGACCAGGTGAATGAATGGTGTCAGCCAGGTTGATGGAGACTCAGAAATGATTCCCACCAGGAAGGGGAAGGGTTCAACAAAGAAACAATGGCTTCTACCAGCTCATCCATCCAGAAGAAAGCTGCCTCTCCAACACTTACCCTGAGGCCAGACAATTCAGTTCCTTCCTGTATGGCCCAGGTGCCTTTCAAGCTGCTGCCCCAGCACTGGAGGTCAGAACGAGTGAATCCATCAGTAAGTAAGTCTGTGTGCAAGCCCTTTAAGAGGAGCAGCTGGGACTCCAGCAGCTCTTTGCCCCACTCAGCCACAATCTCTGCTGGTTTTCACAACCAGAAAGTATGGGGACATCTCTTCCCAGCACTGGAACCCTGGGCTGGGGAAACTGGTGCAGCACTGGGACTCCTTGCTCCTTCGATGGGCGGAACTTCGCAGCTGAGATATCTCTCCTGATTTTTAATGGTCACATGCAAGTGTGTGACCAGACCACATCTCTGCCCTTCCTACCAGTCTTGGGGTGGCTTCTTCTGCATGTCCTTAGGTGTAGGGCTTCGGTTCTGCAAGATTTTAGGTGATGCTCAATGATGGTTGTTTTGCAGTTTGGTTGTAATTTTGATGTGCTTGTGAGAGAAGGTAAACACAGTGTTTACCTACTTTGCCATCTTGATTGGACAAGCTATGTGATTTTTTTCAGCAGTACTCAGCCACCTTGGTTGCAGTTTTGCTGGGAAGGTTTACAAAAAGAAAAAAATGTAGTAAGGCATGAAAAACAAATCCAAACCAAGCCAAAACCAAAACACCCACAGGTGTGCTTATATATAGCTTGACATACAGTTCATACAATCAAATTGAAATCCAGTCTGAAAAGCGACAGAATAGAGGTTAAAATAGACCTGAGAGACCATAGATCTCATAGAGGGGTCACAGAGAAGGATAAAACAGATGCGGTCAAAGCACTAAAGACCCTTATGAGGTCAAAGCCGGAGTGGAAAAACTTAAGTGGAGAGCGGGAAGACAAATGCGTAGCAGTCAGGGAACAGAGCTACTGGAGTTTCAGCTTTTGTGTTAGAACAACTCACTAGTTGAAGGTTGCCCAGAGGATGGGTGATTGTTGGAGAGAACAGATGGGGCCACTGAATTTAAGAATATCTAAAAATATCAAGGTGATATGTCGGATTCTGTATGCATTAAGATATGAATCTCTACAACAGAGAGTCAAAAGGATCTACTAGGCTGTGACCTGGCCCCAAAGTCTTCAATGAATGAAAAAAACAAGAAATTTATTGGGTACTAGCAGCAAGAAATATGTGTTGTGTGCTATGAGTTGAAAAAGTCATCAGAAAAAAAGACTTATGCACAAGAATCATTGGGGGAAAAAAAGTGAAATGCTAAAATACAGATCTACTTAGTGGCAGATTAAATTCTTATGAGAGATTCTGAACCTGATTCTGTAAGTGATCTGGATTTATTTTTCCACATCTTAGCATTGTTGTGAGAGGAATAAAAGCCCTGTGCCACCACTATTTGTTAACTATCTAGTTCAAAGATTTCACAACAAAGGTAAAATGAATTTCTAAAATCAGGTTTTCACAACATTCATTAACCAGTCACTTAACCTTTATTCAACATATTGATGAGCTACTACTGTAAGGAAGGTGTGTGCTTGATGCAGTGTTATTCTAACTTTTTCAATGGGAAAATCAAGATTGATTTCATCATAATTTTTCTCATCTAAATTATTAAATGACCTTGGGCCTTTTTCAGATGTCAAAGGCAAGAAACATTAAAAATTGATTTTTGTTCAGGCATTGAGATTAATCCTAATAGAATTATGGCACCATCCTACTTTAAAATATTTTCATATAAGATCTTATATTAAGTGAAATATGTCCATCATCATTTTTTTGCCACATATCATTTGTAGTGTCAGGGAAATTATATGATTTATGTAATTTTTAATTATCTGTTTAACCTCTAACTTTGTATAGTTTTCTCTTTTGATGAGTTATTTGAATAGCTTTTGTTAAAGATATATGTGTTAACAAATCTGGCATTTAGCAGAATTTCTCTGTTTTTATCTTCCATTAAAAGGAGATTAAAATAGTGTGCCAAAATAGAATCTACTTTTATGGGTTAAATAAAATAAAAGCTGCTAGTGTCTTTTCTTATCTTGGAATACTGACTAAATTTTAATTGAAATTGAAAATTAATAGAATTGCTAATTTTTAAATATATACCTTTAGCAAAGAATTAACATATTTAACAGTTTCTCTATTATTTTGTCTATTCTCTTTCCCAGCAGGTATATTCATAGCCAACAGTGCTATGAATACTATGTCAAGAGATTAATAAACTCAGATGTTTAGGGAATGAGTAATTGTTTTTTCATTATTTGCACTTATGAAATTTGCTAATTTAACACAGCGTGTATTTCTGATGGAGGAATTTCATCACATATGTTTGAGCGTCTGTCATATGCCAAGCTCTTGATATGAAAGTGAATTAAACCAGTTTTTATAAATTTTCCATTTTAATTGATGGAGGAAAAACAATAAACATGTAAATTAATACGTGTGTACTATAGAGAAGAGAAAAGAGTATAATATAACAAAGCATCGCTGGGGAGGTTGTTGGGAGAGGCCTTCTGGAGAAGGTGACATTTGAGTTTGGATCTTAATGTTGACCTAGAAAGAGCAATATAAAGTTTTTGGGGGAAAGCACTATGTACAGAAGTGCAAGGGCTCTGAGGTAGGAATAAATTCATTGGCTTTGAAGAACAATAAATATACAAATAAAGCCCAGTCTATCTAACCTAGAAAAAAATGTGGGAGAAAGGAAAGATTTATGATCACAGAGAGAGAAAAGGGCAAGAAAATGTAGGACTCTCTATGTCATGTGAAAAGTTTTGATTTTATTATAAGTAAAATGGGAAGCCTTTGGGTGGATTTGTTTTCAGGAGTATAAATTTCATGTAAATTCATTAGTCATTTATTAGACAGCCATTAGAGTCCTTTTTGGGTCAAATAATGTTTCTAGATTTGGTAATGCCCATTTTATGACTATCTTATTTAACTTCACATGACTTTGATTGGTTCCCTCAAAATGAAAAGAAACAATATTACATCAACTGGTCTAGCTTGAATCCTTTTGAGATTATGCAAGATATAAATAAATAAGCTAAAATAGGACCTTTAAAGTGATTGTTTCTGTAATTTTTGTTACAGTGTGATGACACATGTGAAATTATAGTAACAAATTATTTTAAATTAATGGAAAGAGCATAGGCTATACTAGGATGAGAAGGGGCTAGGATGGACTTTTGATATATTATGACTTTGTTAATTAACATGTGTTAATGAAGTACAAAGTGCTGGATGGTGAGTTGATTCGATAATAGGCCATAAGAAAAATTGAAATAGAGAAGTGTATTACTCACAGGTCCTAGAAGAAGTACACGGCATACCTTATGGGGCCTCGTGGGAAGGTCAAGTCAGCAGGCAGAGAGAGCGTGCAGGAACAGGGACATATGCCTTTATTAGGGTTCAGTAAGTGAAGTGCTTTGGGGTCCCCAAGAGTGTGCCAGATTGGTTAACTTAAACCAAAAGAACAGGGTTTTGGTCAGCCTCATGAAGGTCTAAGAGGCACATGAGGGGAGCGTGCCGGGAAGCAGGAGATCAGAAGGACTGTGGAGGAAGTCCTATCAGGGACTCACATTTGCTTGTGACTCTGTAGGCTGTTATCTAGAGCATGTGTTTGCCTGATGGGCTAGTGTCAATGTAAGAACCCTGCAGTCCACTTGGCCATAAAAAAATGGATGCTGAGGTAGCAATACCATGGAGTAGTATCCACACTGTGGTGTCAGGGACATTGCTTACCCGTTTGAGTATTTGTTTCTTCGTATGCATAATGTGAATAATAATCTTTACTTTCTATCATTGTTGTGAAGATTTAAAAAGGTACTTGTCAAGCGCCTAATATATTAGTACAGTATCTGACCCATAGTCAGTACTCAAAGTACTCTGAAACTAGGCTTTGCAATTTCTGGAACTTTTATGACTAGAAACATAGATTAACAACTAAGCTTTCTAAAGGTGGTGAGCAGTTTCTGTCCCTCTCCCTCCTCCCCATTTTCCTTGATTGTTTGATACATAATGAATTCATCTTTGGAAGAAAGATTACACTTTTTGTGGGGCAAGGGGGAAACACACTTTGTTTCCTTTGTTTGGTAAAGGAAAAGCACAATTCTAAATTTGAAAGTGAGAGTTTCGGGACAAACCTTATTTGCTTTACTGTGGTAGTGAACAACTCCAAATTTCAGTGCTTTTTAAGAATGAATTTTATTTTGCACTTATGTTGCATGCAGGCTGAGGTTCTACTCCAGATGAGAGAAAGACTGCAACTCTGCTCCAGGCTTTTTCTTCTAAAACCCAGTTTATACTTTAACGTTTTGATGTGCTAAGCACCACGTTTGCACACATCTCATTGGCTGAAGCATATAACATGTCCAAGTACAAGCCTATAATGTCAGGATAGTCCGCTCCCATAGGGAAGAAGGGAGGAAATATTTGAAGTCTATTATAATCTGCCTTCTCAGTCATAAGTATATATTTTTCTCTCTTCTGCACTCAAAACACACCCACACCTTCCCCAGAGAAGAATTCCCCAAAGCTTCATCCAATCAATTTTTCAGGCTCCAGTTCTGGGATCTCATGACGCTCTCTACATCAGATATGACCATCCCGAATCCCATGACGCCCCCAAATAAATTATTTGCCTCCTTCTATTCTAACACCTGTATTCATTTGTGGAACGGAGAGAGGATGACTTCATCAAGTCCTCCCTTTCATAGAGTAAGAATGGATGGTGTGTAGCCGTCACTGAAACACAGTCCTTTGAAAAAAAATCCTCTGGGAAACATTGTATGGAACTCTTAGTTTGGTGGTGTACAATATTTCTTGAGTAAACCTGGTTCTCTTAGCTGGGTGTAGTACTCTACGCTACTGATCTCTATGTTGCCTGGTTCTACTCTATGGTAATTGCTAATATTATTTTCTTTGGCCACCTCATAAGAGGGTGTAGTAAAATATGTTCTGTATACATGTTAAGCAGCTGTCTAACATTTCTTCCTACCTGACAAAATTTGGAAACCAAAGATCACTTTATATTTCAAGCAGTCACAATTTCTCTTTGTTGTGTTTCATTTTATCTATTTGATTCCAATCAGTTTCATACGTCAATCGCCAATTCATAGCCTACGGGGCATCTCTCTTTCTAAAGGTAATTACAGGTATATTTCAAACCTTTCCTGCTTCTGCAGGACCCTGTGCTTTGTCTCTTTGCTCAACCATTGTGTTTAACTGAAAGATTTTCTGGGAGTCACCTTAATGCAATCAGAGGCTTTAACAAAGGCTTTGAAGATTTCACCCTTGATTTGACTGAATCTAAATCAGCCTTTATTGCTCAGAATATGCATATTTGCATCTTTCCACAAATCTTGAAATAACCTAGATTCTCTTTTCTTCCTTTCTGATGAATGATGGATCTGAGAACACCTCTTTCTAGTCATGCTTTGTCCAAAGTGACAAAAGGTTACCAAGGAATATTAGCAATGGTGAATTTTGTAAAGTTCTTGTCTAAAACCACAGATTCATTATATATGTCATTTGCCATCCAAGTTGTTTTGCCAACGCATGTTATGGATTATCATTTTTCCCAGACTGCAATAACAATTTTCTCAATACAGACACCCGACCCCAAAGCCAAAGCCACACAGTTTAGAGTTTTCTTGTGTCCCTTACTTTTAGGTATCAATTTTTGTGTTAGGCAATTATCCTGAAATAACAAACAATCCCCAAATCTCAGTGGCTTACAATGAAAACATTTCTTTTTCATTCACATTAATTATATGCTGACTGCTGTACTTCAGCTGCTGCTTAGCTCTACTCAACTTGGCTCCAGGGCTCAGGCTGAAGGGGTCCCTTTATATGCAACCTGCCTATTCTCATGGATGAAGGAAAGATCACAAGAGCTTGTAGTAACTTTGACACATCTTCAAACTTCTGCTGAAAAGCAATTTAAGTCATTTCTGCTCATGTTCATTGGCTTAAGCATGTCAATTGACCTAGCCCAAATTCAGTGAACGAGGAGGGAATTCTCCCACAGAAAAGAGGCAAGTGGAGTTTTGTAAGCAATACACAATTTGATAATCAACCTGCTCTGTTTAATATTATTTAAAATTATTTTCATCATGTACAGAGTTACTCTTCAGAGTTTATTCAATGCCACATATACTGGAGGCAAATTAAGATAGCAAGAAGTATATTTTCTAAATTCCAGGGTGATTTAAGAAATTTATAAATATTATTTCACTGATGAGTTAGGTAATAGTATACCTATTGTAGAGAAAGGAAAGAAACTCAGAGTGGTTTAGTGACTTACCCTCTATGGCATAGCTAGTTAGGGGGAGACAAGATCTAAACCTAGGTGTATTTTGACAACAGAAATTGTGCTTTTAACCACTGTATAACTGGACCTGCCAAAGTCACTCTTTCCAAAATGAGTTCCACTTAGGAAAGCACTGTAGAAATAACTATGATATGGGAAATGTTGATAAAATAAGCTGTAACAACTAATATTACAATTATAGGATGTTTCTACAAATCTTTTTGTAGAAAGATTTGTAAAGAAAAAAACAAAATAAAGAAAAAAATAAGCTGAATTTTTTGATATAAATTAACAGGCTTACATGTCTACAGAGCTCTTACTATTTGGAAAATTGCAAATTTATGGTAAGTAGTCCTGGCTATAAATCCAAAATATCTGTAATTATCAGTATCATATTTAGAAGAAGAAAGGAAAAAAAAGAAAAGAAAAGAAATAAATTGAATCATTTAAGAGTGATATTATTTAGTAAAATTGCCAATTTTGTATTTCTGTTTGGTCATTTATTGACTGCAGCATTTGATTCTACATTTAATGTTTGTATTTCTTGATAGAATAGTAATTGTTTAATTAATCAAGTAACTGTTTAAATAGAGAGCATAATCTATTTTGGTTTTTTATTCCTGGAGAAAATCTTTGATAAATGGCATTTCACTGCTCTCAATTTCTATTTGTATATTTCAGTCTATTTTAAGTGAATGAAAGCATTTAAATGCACTATCTAATTGAAGATAGACCCTGAGGAAAAGTTGGCTCATTTACATGCAACTTATAGTGCTTTTTGTAAGAACATGTTTGACTTTGCACTTTTCCTTGGTAGCAAATGGGAACTGAGTAAGTGTAGTGTGAAGAATTCAGTTGACAGCTTTAAAACCTTAATAGCATTTGGGTTCTTTTTATGCTATATATTTCTAACAATGCAAATTTTATTGGAGAGTAAAATGTTTGGTATTTTAAAGAAAGGCATTTGCATAATTTCATATTTCAAAAAAAATGTTCATGTGATATACCTAGAATATAACAGACATTTTAAAATAAAGAACCCACATATTGAGTTGTCATTCAATTAAATTCAAGAAAAATAATTGTTAACTTTGAAATGTGTATGCTAAAGGTGAAAATGACAATTTTTTAAATAAAGGATCACTGTCCTATTGGATGGAAAAAATCACTTAAAGATCCTATAAGAAAATAAAAAGTAATGAAATTGGTTTTGTTACAGATGGATCTATCAACCATTTCATTTATAAATCAAGTCAGAATAAAGAACAATTCTTTTTAAATGCAGAAAACAACTACAAATGAACTTCAGCTTTCTGTCATGAAATAATTACAAGTAAGTCCAAGCTTACCATAAATTCCAGTCCTCATCCACAATATATGATCTAAAAACATTGACATTACATTATATGTAGGCTTCATTATCTTCACTGAAACCAGACATCGCTACACAGCAGGCATTTAGACCTGCCTATAAATGCTCTGAAATCAGTGCAAGTATCCTTGGAGTACCTGCAAAGCCATCGTGGTACGTTGAAACCAAACCTAGTGACCTTGTTAATCTCAGTTTGCCATCCAAATCTATTTGGGCAATGACCTTTGGATTCTTTTACATAAAAGTTGACTGCAACCACATAAATATGTAATTCTTGGCTTCCTGTGGAAAACAACTTCTCATTTTGAGGACAGCTGACTGATAGCTTTGCAGTGATCACTGGTAATCACAAAAGCAACTTTGTTTTTGGAGCCACTTTAATTCCTTTGTGAACTGGAAGTGGGGAAAGAGAGGTCTCAGTAGCTTGTTTATAACTAATAAAATAGTTGTGACTTTTGGACAGCCCCTAGCTACTTTCATCAATTCTAATTTCTCTTTCATCAACTTCCTTCTACTATTCAAAGTTGCTGGTAGCACACCTAAATTTGAACAGTTTATTGCCTGGGTTTGAATAGATTGTCTTCTCAAAGGAACCACAGTAGTCTGCCTCGAGTTTATTTCAATCTTGTCAGCATAGTCAAATCCTGGCTCTCTTTCATTGCGTGCATTCACAATGATTGTATTGTTACTATACTTACCCCATAGAAATGAGTGACGTTAGGAAGCGTTTTAGACCATCTCAAATAGTTGCCATCGTATGCTCCCAGAGTTGTCAGCTTTTGGTTCTGAAAGAAAAATGACTGTTATAATTATGACATTAAACACTTTATTAAGTTTTCTGAGATTATTGTGAATTCACAGGCAGTTATAAGAAATCATACAGAGAGATTCTGAGTACTTCTTACACAACTTCCCTCAATAATAACATCTTGCAAAATTATAGGACAGTATCACACAACCAGAATATTTACATTGATAAAATTCAGTGATCTTTTTTTGGATTTCCCCAATTTTACTTGTATTCACTTGTGCTGGTGTGTGTGCAGAAATGCACACAATTGCATTCCAATCTGTACAATTTTACCACTTAAGCAAGTTTGTGTATCTATCACCACAGTCAAGATACAGAAGGTTTCCATTACCACAAAGATCCCTCCCCTTACTCTTAAAACCATGTATGTTTTTCCCCTCCCCCATCCTTAACCCTTGGCAATCATTGATCTGCTCTCCATTTCTGTAACTGTTATTTTAGAACTATAATATAAATGCAACAATAGAGTATGTAAATCTTTAGGACTGGATTTCTTTCACTCAGCATAATTGCCTTGAGATATATCCAAGTCATTGCATGTACTAATAGTTTGTTTCTTCTTATTGTTGAATGGTATTGCATGGTATGAATGTACCACAGTTTAACCATTCACCCATTGAAGGAAGGATGGAATCGTTCTAATTTTGGAGTATGATAGATAATACAGCTTTTTGTGTGAACATCAACTTTCATTTCCATGAGGTAAATGCCCAAGAATACAATTGCTGGGTCATATGGCAGTTACATGTTCAGTTTGATAAGAAGATGGCATGCTGTTTTCCACTGTACCATTTTATATTTCTATCAGTATTGTCTGGATGATCCAGTTTCTTTGTATCTTCATCAGCATTTTGTATTGTCTACTGCTTTTCATTTTAGCCATCTGAGAGTTATCTAGTACTATCTCATTTTAATTTGTATTTTTCTAATGGCTAATGATCTGCATCCTCTTTTCATGTTCTTATTTTCCATTTGTATATTCTCTTTGATGAAATGTCTGTTTTTTGTTTGTTTGTTTGTTTACTCTTGAGTTTTAAGAGTTCTCTACATATTAGTCTTTTGTTGGATATATTGTCTGCAAATATTAACTTAGTCTGTACCTTGTCTTTTCATTCTCATCACTTTTTTAAAAGAGCAAACATACTCAATTTTGATAAAATCTGATTTCTCTCTTTTTTGCCTCATTGTGCTATGGTTTGAAGTCTTAAAATCACTGGCTAGCCCTAGATGCTGAAGATTTCTTTTTTCTTTTTTTCTAAAAGTTTTAGAATTTTACATTTTACATTTACATCCATGATTAATACTGAATTAATTTTTGCATTAGGTATAAGGTTAAGATTAATATTCACTTTTGCACATATGAAAGTCCAATTATTCCAGCACAATTTGTTAAAAAGCTATACTTCCTCAATTGAATTGTTTTTGGCACATTTGTAAAAAATAAGTTGGTCATACTCATGTATTTTTTCATAGGTTCTCTATCTTGTTTCATTGATCTGTGTGTCTATCCCTCTGCCAGTATCACCCTGTCTTGATTGCTATCGCTTTATAGGAGGCTTTCGTATCCAGTAGAATAATTTCTCCCATTTTATTCTTTTTGATCAAAACTCTTTCAGTTATTCAAGCCATGCATCTTTCCATATAAATTTTGGAATAAGCATGTGTATATCTACAAAAACGTATATAATACCATAACATAAGTTACATAACTTAGTCTCTTTTAAGGAGATAGAATGACAAGAAGAGTGAAGATTATTTGGGGAGAAATTGAAGGAAGAAAAAGTAAGAAAAGAGAATAATTGGAGTGAAAGTTCTGTTTTGTTTATAAATGAGTGATGACAAAAGACTTTATGTAACTAAGTAATGTGACTCACTGCTAGAGACATGACAGAACTCCTGGGAAGGTCGTGGTACGTGTCATTATTGTAATACAACTATTTCCTTCTTGTCATCTGCTTTAATTATCTCATGAGTCACCCTTCTGGAAGCATTCATACTGACTCCCCATCTACCTGAGATCTGTGAGCTTGGAACTGAAACACTTTTTTTAGAAGTGTTTTTGGTTGGTTTTATTTTGTTTTATTTTTCAAGAAATAAGGCAGTAATCATCTTACTGACACTAAGTTGTATTCATCCTAAACTAAAAGCGGTCAGTGTATAATAGGCATGAAGGCTGAACCATGAAGCCTTTGCACCAAATTAGCTCTTAATTGTCACATGTCATAAAATAATCTCTTGCCCTTAGACATATACCTCAATTATATCTTACCCTTATTATCCTGCCTGAACCTAGATTTAAAAAATTTTTTATTTTTAATTTTAATTTCTTTGTTAGTTTCAGGTGTACAAAACAATGTAATAGTTAGATATTTATACCCGTCTCAAAGTGATAACCCCTCTCCCTCAATCTACTACCCCTCTAACATAGTATATAGCTGTTAAAATTCCATTGACTCTATTCTCTATGCTGTACTCCACATCCCATGACCATATATATATATGCATATATATATATATACAATTATAGTTGA
This sequence comes from Rhinolophus sinicus, assembly GCF_057876585.1. Lineage (NCBI taxonomy): Eukaryota > Metazoa > Chordata > Mammalia > Chiroptera > Rhinolophidae > Rhinolophus > Rhinolophus sinicus. The sequence continues at coordinate 95,343,408 of NC_142517.1, forward strand.
CATTCATTATTATTCAACTTCAGCTTCAGGTGTACAGTGCAATTATCAGGCATCTACACCATCCCTGAAGTGGTCTCCCTAATAAGACAAGTATCCATCAAATACCCTATAAAATCTTTACAACATTATTGATTATATTCCCCAAACTGTCTTTCGTATCTCTGTGGCAATTTTGTGGTTACCAATTGTGCTTTCTAATTCCCTCACCTTCTCCCTCATCCCCATGCACCTGAACCTAGATTTTTAAAGCAAATACTTTCAAAAAAGAATCCAGCACTGGAAGTCACAAGTTTCTGGGCTCTATGATATTTACATTGACCCAATACGAAAAATAGCTCAATGAGCTTCCTGTGTTTACTAAAGTACATCACTTTCTGAAAAATGGAGGAGAAATGAATCATAGTTGGAGAAGTGATTAAAGAGAGTAACTTTTACCATCTAATAGCACTTAGTCTAACTGAAATCTTGAAGCCAAGAGACCAAAAAAAATTTGTTTCATAGTCTAGGAACTTCAAATGGAGCAGTGATACAAAGGTGAGAAGATTGATGCATACAATTCCCAAAAAATAGTTGTGATATTATTTTTATTTTCATCTGAATTTAAGCAAATGTTATAAGTATTTCAAGCATTAGGAAAGTGTAGAGAATAATGTAACGACCATCTATATCATCTGTAAGATGGTAGATAGATGCAAGTTCTAACCACCCCTCTGGGTTACTCATCACTGGATGCTCCCATGTACACATGTATGATGCACATGTTAACAAATTTGTATTTTTCTCTTGTTAATCTGTCTTTGCCATTCTGTTACCTTAGGCAGAAAGAACAGGACCACAGGGAAAAAGGGGAGAGGAAAGGAAGGAAGATGTGAGGGAAACAAAGAAAAGAGAGGAGATGAGATCATGCCTAAGAAAAGATGCAGCTACTGCTAATTGTAATGGATTGTAACACTATTAGCATTGCAGGCAGGGTAAAATCTCCACCCCTTGTGTTGCCATGACAATCCCTACCAGGGAATCCCATCTCTCAATGGGAAGGTGTGGTCATCAAAGACCCATCCTGGGAACACCTATGACACCACCCCTGAATATGTCACGCCCTCATTCAGACATAATCCTAAATTTCTTTGTTCTTCGGTGTAGTTGACTTTTTTTCCTGGGCCTGTCCATTCTCTTGCCATCCTGAGAGTATACTGTAATATTTTCTTTCTTTTAATATATCCTCGGCTTGCTTGGCTTTGTTTGTGTGGTGTTGTTCGTACATCCTAGAATGCCTTCCTGAGAGGATACAAGGACACTTTTGACTTCTGATGACAATTCTAATTTACAGGGCTTGGTTAGAGAACCTAAGATAGGTAAATGATAAAGATTTAATTTTCCTTTCCTACAATAACATAGGCAAATACAAATGATAGGCCTACACATGCGTTAGTGGAAGAAAAAAATTTTTGATGTCTGCTTTAACTCCTTCACTTGTTTAATTCTATTGTACCTTTAAAATGGAGATGTTCAATCTATGTAATAAAGTTGTTGGGAAGATTAACCAAGAAAACCTACATAATTCTACATAATTAAAGCTTTTTTTTCCTTTTGTTAATCTGTTGTTTATCAGTAAGATTCATGAGCGTAGCCATTAAACAAGAAGGAGAGAGGGGAAAAAAGATGTCCTCCCCTTCAACATGAAGAAAGAGACGCTTTGCTCTACCATAAAAGGATGATGGTCTTAGAAGACCTAGGTTCTCAAACTAGTTCTGGAAACAATATGGACACACAGTCATCTCAGAATAGATCAATACCATTAAAAAAGTGAGTCAAAAAAAAAATGAGAAAAAAATTATATCTGTTGCTATGAAAATGCTGCCCAATGTATACTTCTGAAGGACACATAATAATATAGACACACATTTAGAACAGACTTTTGCTTACAAGACAGAAACTCAGTATAGAGTTGTACAAGTCAAAATGGAAATGATGGACTTTCACACTTGGAAGTCCAGGGTTGAGTCTGACCTCAAGCATAGCAGAACTCAAGGGCTAAAGAAAATCAGTGTGTTAGCCTTGTCTTTACTACAGGTAGGTTACCTCCTGAGATTGGGGATTCATGGGTGCTGACAGCTACAAGAATGCAACCCAAGGTGAAAGAGCTTCTTTCTTTTAATGCCCAAAGTGAAACTTAAAAAGAGTTCTGATTGATCTTTCATGGGTCATTTTTGGACCATTGTTATGTCCAGGGGAATGTTATTGCTGTAAGTGAGGGGCAGGATTAGAAGTCAGGAAGGAAGGAATTCATGGAGAGAGAATCCTGCAGAACTGACAAACACTAATTCTACAGTTTATACAACTAACTTTAATTTTTCACAATTCAATTGCCCATTTGTCAAAAGATGCTAAATTAGTTAAAATTCTTTTTTAATATGAATTTTTCTGCTTTAGATTGTATTATAAGCTTTGTTTGTCTTTGAAATGTGAAGAAATAAATAAGACATTTATATTCTCCAACCTTTTGAAAACTCATTTTTGTTTATAGACAACGTCTTAATTTAATCTCAAGATGGCTTTTAAAAGCACATTTTGTTCTTGGCTTTAATGAATCTATTGATTCCCTAGAAATTGTCATTCTTTTCTTTTTACATTTCCTCTTTGCCTGTCTTCTTATTCATTTTCTCTTTTGAAAGGTTTAGCTCTACAAGGTCACTCAGTGATTTCAGAAGTCTGCTAGTAAAAGATTTAATTTTTCCAATGTAAATGGAGCTCAGGACTAGCTTTGTAATTGGTTTATTTTGCTTTTGTTCCTTCTAGCCACATCCTGACTTCATATGTCCCACACCATTTTAGATGTTAGTGGTGTCATGAACTATAAACTGAGATTTTGGCAGCAGTACAAAGAAAGAGCTAATTCTCTAATATACCTTAAATGTATTTGCAATTGCTAAACTCATATTTTGTAGGTGATTTGAGATCTAAAATTATAAAATATATTTACTTAGGAATGAACCCATTTAACTTATAATTTACCTTTTGTTAAAAAAAGAAGAATAAAGGCAATGTGTATGTGAATTGAACTATTTTATGGTGATGGTCAAAGTTAGCAGAATATTTACACTGCCCAGATGAGATCAACCATATTATGCAATTTGAAATTATTAGTTCTACTTTTCTATTTTTAAGAGAAAAAAATATTTGGATGATCAATCATATTATACATATTTATGGCAATGTAAGATGGTGGGAGTAGAAATTTGCTTTGAACAATATAAAATGTTGGCTACAGATGTATGGAAGCATTCTTACCTCAGAAATATGAGCGGGAATATATATGAAAAAGACTGGAGCAGAAACCAAAAAGTCCCTGTTTGGACAATAGCAATCACAAAGTCACAGCCTGGGTGGCCTAGACCCTCATGGTAGCAATACTATTCATCCCAACATAAATTAATACGATCATAAAACTTGATCAGAGAGGAAGGACACTGATAAAGTGATGGGGAAACTGACCTAAAATGGTTCCCTGCCATGTGAAACTGACCTAAAATGGTGGCCTGAGCAGAGAGAGCGGTCCCCAGCCTAAGCCCCAGCCCACTTCCGCATAACCCCCCTCCAAGCCACACCCGAGCCAATCACCAGATGACACCTATCCCTTCCCTAACTCCAGGAAGTCCCCAACCCATAAAAACCTGCCCAAAACCTTGCTAGGGGCTCAGTATTTTGGGAAAGATGCCACTGAGCCTGCTGGTGTAATAAAGCTGACCTACCTAACTCTCTGAGTGCCGCTTGGTTTCTTTCTGGTCCTGGTATCCATAACAGAAGAATAATATTTGCAACAATTTAAATGCTGCCCAATACTGCTCTTCTGAAGGACAGTATGAGTTCCATGACCGAGAGTTTTTAGTTACTGATAATAAATACAATGCCACTGGAGGTCCTACTGTGTGCCAGGCTTTCAGCTTTAATACCTTAACTATTTTTTCTTTTCTCAGTACTCTGATGTAGGTATAAGCTGGTAGACAGTACTTGAGACATTGTGTGGTAAAGTAGTTTGCTCACACATATCCTCGTATAACTCAGGTGTTAAATTATAAGCCTAGAATCTCTGATTTCAAAGCTGATACATTAAATATTAAACAACAGTTTTCATATTTTAATGACAATTATAAAGTCTTCATCAAGTTTGATAATAACAGGCATTTTACATTCACAATAATAGAATTGTCCAATGAAAGCTTATTTGAAAGTACCTCTTTTTATAACAAATAATTTGAAACACACCAAATAGCTCTTCATTTAAATAAATTACAACTAGCCCCGTATCTCTTTAGGCAAATAGTAGAAGCTCTAAAGAGAAAAATGGCTAAAATATCGGAGAGGGTCAAAAGACAGCTGAACAAAAGATCAGACAGCAACTCATAACTGGCTCTGGCTTACTGTTCAGCACCATTAGAATGTGGATTATCTCTTTCAAACAGTTAATGGGATGGAAATTGCATATAAGATTTCTTTGAGTCAATAAAAAGCAGCTCAACAATGAGGTCTTGTACAAAAAATAGACAGTAAGAATGTGATAAAAGAAATACTTTGACAGATCAGCTAAACATCACGTACTACTGAAGGAGAAAGATTTAATGCATGTAGAGAGGTTTTAGTCCTGGTGCTAATGGACCACAGTTATGAATTAAGAAGCGTATAACCATATGATATTCTGGTCTGTGATGGAGACTTTTGTGGAAGGAATAAATATTGGACTTTCATCTTCCGATTTGGGATGCAATTATTTGGTATCTGAATAGAAAAAAAAAAGACTCAAGTCAGTAAAGAAATGATGGAAGACTTTTATTATCCAAATATAGAGAAATAGCAATACAAAAGATGTCTGAGTAGATAAGGAGTAGCCTACTCACAACAGCGTTTTCCAATAATGAGAAGCAACCTTCACATTAGGACATACAAAAGGTCAGAAGGGGCCACTCCAGCTCCAAACATCGTGATTCATAAATGAGTGAACATAATAGTCTAATATAAAAAATGAAACTATTCTATTACAATATGTAACTGGATGATTATTAGCCTTGTTTTTTTTTTTTTTTTTTTTCCCTTAAAGAATGAGAGAGATAATGATATGTTACAATTTGTGGAATGTTGTAATTTACATTTGTATTCAAGGGCTGCTTTCCAACATGCCTCTCTCTTAAAGGCCCCCTTACCCTTTCACCAACAAAATAAACAAAAGAGGAGACGTACTTGCTTTAGAATTGGAGCAATCAATGCTCTACCAGTTTTCATTATATGAAGTGCTGGGTAGAGAGAATGAGGTTGCAGATTATGCATAATACTCAAAGCACCAATCTGCATTTTACATATATATATGTATATGTTGTTTTCCTTTAAGATTTTTCTAAGATAAACCATAGAATGTGCTGGTCAAGGAGAGGAGTGTTGTCAAGGGTAAACAAAAGTGAAAATGTTATGGTGAATACATTGCAGGTCTCTGTGTAGCTGAAAGATCCTCAGCATTGAAATATTAGAGGAAGTGAGCCCAAAGACAAGGGATTGTATTGAACAAACCGGATTCCAGAAACTGAGATTATAGAAAGGTTGCAATTAATAAAGACAAGGTTAAGGACATGACTATGTAAATGTATGGATGACACAGAGAGGAAGACAAGGTCATTGAACAAATCAGGTTCATAAAACTAAGATGTCAATATATTGGAAAGACTACATATGTGTATATGAAATTGCCAAGCCTTTAGAGTAGATTGATATTGGAGAAATAAAGAAAAATAAACTGAAGGCCAGTTGATGTCAGCCAAAATGAAGGGAAGTGGGTGATACGATGTGATGGTTCAAAGGAGACATTTTAGGAAATAATGATCTAAAAGTAGCAAACAGGAATAAAAAGGTATATATGTCACTTCTAGGCTCAGTTGCATAATGATGGGAGCAAAATAAGTGACCACTTGAGAAGACTGTGGGGGGAGGCCTGTGCTTTTAATAGATATGTTTCTGTTAGAGCAAAAAGGTAAATGGAATGTTCAAAGCAAAAACCAAGTGTAGATAAGAAAGTGCTGATAATGATTTGTGGATTCCAGCAGGCAGTGTGGAAGGATTGTAGAAGTCATGGAGAACAGGAGAAAGAAACAGAAGTGAGGGGACAGGTGTAGAGTCTTATAAGGAGACTACAAGAGAGGGCGGTAAGTTGGTAGTCTGAGGGTTTCTCCGAAGAAAGATGTAAAAAAAAGAATAAAGGACATAATGCATTTAGTGATAAACTGAAAAATGTCTCCCAAAATATCAGGCCCTAATTTTTGGAACCTGTAAATATTAACTTACATGGCAAATTAATGATTAAACTAAGGATTTTGAAATGGAAACGTTATCCTGGATTATCCTAGGGGGTCCTTAAATATAATCCCATAGGAGAGACTGACTAGATTTTATACAGACACATATAAAGGAGAAGGTGATGTGAAGATAGAGACAGAAAATGAAATGATGTGAGCATATGTTGAGGAATGCTAGTTGCCATTCCAAGTGGAATCAGGAATAGATTTTCCTCTGGAGCCTCTAGAGGAATTATGGACCTGCTGACACCTTGATTTTTGTCTCAGTGATACTATTTTCAAATTTAGGGACTCCAGAACTGTGAGAGAATAAATTTCTGTTGTTTTAAGCCACCAAATTTGTGGTAATTTGTTACAGCAGCCACAGGAAACTAATACACCATGGGTTCAAATTAGATATTTGTGGTAAGATTATGAGTCTTTGATTCTGGCTGCCATTGGACTCCTCGGTTTTCCCCAGGTTGCATATCTTAGGGCAGGAGGTCCAAGATGGCTCCTATGTGCATGTCTGACTCCTGGTTTGGAGTTGCTGAAAGCTTGGACTGGCTGGGCATCTTTCACTCTTCATGCTGTCTTCCACCTGGCTGGCTTAGATTTCCTCATGGCATGTCACTCTTATGGAAGCTGGACTTTTTACATGGTGGTTGGCTTCTCCCATAGTGAACATTCCAAAAGTAACCGGCAGAGGGCTTCTTATGAAAAATGCCGGGAAGTTTCAGAAAACCACTTCCACTACATTTTATTGGTAAAGCAACCAAAGCTAGCCAAAGGGAAGTGGAATTAGACCACACCACTCAATGCAAGGAGTAGAACAGGATATGTGGCAGTTTTTAATGTATCACAAGTATCAAGAAAAACATGAGACACAATTATGCTTAAGATATGGGAGCAATATGAGAAAACAGAGAATAAAACAACAGCATTTGCGAAGTAAATAGAGTTTCCAGGAACAGGTTTGTGATTTTGAAGCTTTATTGAATATCTTCAATTAAGTTTGTCTACCTGAACCAAGGGACAGAGTAGAAAGAATTGTAATACCAAAGACAGTTGATGGACTTAGTTCTTTTTTACTGAGAATGTATAATTCTACTTACTTATCAGATACTTGAGGGATCAATTTATATGATTGGTTAATTCTTGTAAGATTTAATATGTATAGCCAATTTAATATCTCTAACCATTTAATTTTAATTAAATTAACCTTACTTTATCTTTATAGGTCTGCTCAGTACCCATTTAGTTTGTAAAATAAAAGATAGTGAAAGGCCCTACTCAGAAATGTCTTTAGTGACTCAATCAAGGACACCACTCATGGAACCTCCTGGTATATGAAAGTTGCGTGTGTGTGTGCATGTGTGTGTGTGTGTGTGTGTGTGTGTAGGAGGTGGTGGAGACGTGGATCACATTTGCATGGAAACATAATAGTTTTCTGGGCAAAGAGGATTAAGATCCCAAATGCTATTCTGTTAGTTTCAAAATTACTGAAATCTCTCAGGTGGACTAGAATTTCAGGAAAAGGCAGTGAGCACATGGCATTAAAATTACTTAGAAAAAGAAAAAACAAAAGGGTGAGTCTGGGGCTGCTGACCAGATAGATGACCAGAGATCCTGATGTGAGGCCTACGGGACAAATGACGTAGGACGTCTTTAGCTTCCAGGGTGACTAATGCTGGAAGCTTCTCCAGACACAGTTGCCCTAGTGCAGCACTTATCCTTATCTATGGAGCGCGTGGGTTCACTGGAGGCATGTAAATTGGCAAACAAACCTGAATATCCAACAACCTTGGCCCAGCGGAGTGACAGGACCTTCCTTTCAAAGACCGCAGGCTGTGTAGGAACCTGGACAAATGCAGCTCCACTGCAGAGAGGACTGGGACTTCCAGGTAAGCATCCCCATTTGCAGGACATGGAGAAGCAACTGGGTAGTGGACTCAAAAAAGCCCAGAGTCCTACCAGCTTGAGGGTGAAAGTCAGAGGAGACTGCAAGTTTTGCATTATTTAGCCCCCAGAGCTTTAGAGAACTGGGGGATATGGGAGCTTTAGAATACAAATACCTTGTTAGCTTGTAAGTCTTCAGTGTGTGGGACTCAGGATGCTCAACTTTTTGTTGTCTTAAAGTTTAAGTTTAGGGAGCCGCCCCGTGGCTCTGGTGATTAGAGCTCCATGCTTCTAACTCCGAAGGCTGCCGGTTCGATTCCCACATGGGCCAGTGGGCTCTCAACCACAAGGTTGCTAGTTCAACTCCTCGAGTCACACAAGGGATGCTGGGCAGCACCCCCTGCAACTAAGATTGAACACGGCACCTTGAACTGAGCTGCTGCTGAGCTCCTGGATGGCTCAATTTGTTGGAGCGTGTCCTCTCAACAACAAGGTGTTGTGGGTTCGACTCCCACAGGGGATGGTGGGCTGTGCCCCTTGCAACTAGTAACAGCAACTGGACCTGGAGCTGAGCTGTGCCCTCCACAACTAAGACTGAAAGGACAACAAAGTGATTTGGAAAAAAAAAGGCCTGGAAGCACACACTGTTCCCCAATAAAGTCCTGTTCCCCTTCCCCAATAAAATCTTAAAAAAAGAAAAAAAGTTTAAGTTTAGTTTAATTCTGTTTGGACACTTTATTTCATCTGTACCAAGTTTGTGGATAGCTAATTATCAATGAGAGAGAGAGAGAGAGAGAGAGAGAGAGAGAGAGAGAGAGAGAGAGACTACAAATAGTTTTCTTTCCAAATTGTAAAGAATGGATGATACCTACAAAGTACAGGTTTCTTTTTAAGATGACGAAATTGCTCTAAGACTGAATGTGGTGATGGTCGTACATACCATGTTTCCCCCAAAATAAGACCTAACTGGAAAATAAGCCATAGCATGATTTTTCAGGATGCTCATAATATAAAATAAGCCCTAATGCAGCTTCTGGAGCAAAATTTAATATAAGACCCGGTCTTATTTTCAGGAAAATACGTTAGGGCTTATTTTATATTACGAGCATCCTAAAAAGTCATGCTAGGGCTTATTTTCCAGTAAAGTCTTATATTCAGGGAAACATGGTATCTGTGAATATTCTAAAAACTGTTGACTTGTATACTTTAAATAGGTAAATTGACTGATATTTCAGTAAAACTGGTAAAAAAAAAGAATTGTAAGCAAAAATGTTGCACCATCTCTAAGTCTGAAATAGAACAGTACCATTTGGATTGTATGTTCAAAGGAAACACTTAAAATGTCTTAATTTTCCATTCTATTTTTGATACATTATCCCTGTGTCCTTCTAAAATAAAGGTGAGCATGATGAGGAAACCAAGAGAGCCAGTTGGTTGTTAGCTTTATTCTAAATTAACCTGCAGTGTTCTTGGTGGTATTGTTATTTAATATTAAAATACATGTGAGTCTTGCCCCTCTAGATTATGGGTTTTTTGAGGGCAATGGCTTCTTTCCCTATACACAGATCTCAATAAATATCTATTAAATGACAAACTGAAAACAAATGAACTTGAATATTTGATTGGTAGTTTGAAGCTACAATAATTGTTTTGACATGGACTCAAATAAAATTAATGCAGTGTGTACCCACAGAACAACCAAACAATGGTAGCATAACATTATTCTTTGTATTATGTTAAGGATAAATACGTGCTCAGCAGTCAGCTCAGTTTCTGTGCGAGACTTTTGAAGTTAGATCAATGTCTTCGAAGCACACTGAACTGACAAATACTATAAATATTTAAATTTGAAATAAAGCCTTCCCTTTATAAAGTATGCATGCACCTTTGACTCTTCTGAATTTAGAATTAAAATAAAATTGATACCAACATCAACCGAGACCATAGTGTCAGTATTCCTTGAATGCAAATACAATAAATGCACATTCAGCTCTGCCTAAAAAATGGAGTTGACATCTCTACATTATAAATAGGGCATCAAATGGAGCACAGCAATTCCCCCAGGCTTGAAAGGTTCAGACCTTTGATCTCTCTGCCCCTCCTCAGAACTCATAGAAAGTTCTCTCTTCCCTCAGAATCATCTGACCAGGAGCCAAATGAACATCAGATTTGTTTAAGGATCTAACTAGACCCCAGGGTTTATTGCTGATTTCATTTTGCATTTTAGCAGCATTGATTCTGCTTCTCTGCTGTAACTCTCCCCTACTTATTTATTTGTACTAGCTGAATGCTGAATGATTGATTTTGGATTTTGTACTTTAGTGTTCTTATTTGTCTCTCTAGATTATCCTAACAACAAATTCTCCTGTGCTTACTCCATAGGTCCAGTTGTCTAACCATGAAGTATATTGTATTTGTATATGTGTTTTCTTTAGAACATGGGTAGGAAATTGGAAGATGGGATTAGATCCTTGGCAAATTCCTTCATTAACATTGTAATTTCTCTCCTGATTTCTTCCTAATTTTCTCACTTGTTTGTGAGTTCCTGCGTACAAACCACTACAATCTATGAAGTTCACCAGGAAGAATTGGTAGTATACTATGCTCAAGGAGTGTATGCCGTTTTGAAAAAGATTAGAACATCTACATAAAGCTCACAGTTTAAGGACTTCTAAGGAGAAAGAGAGGGAAAAAATAAGAACAGACTCATGGTGGTAAACAAAGGAGGAAAATTTGCTAGGTTGTGACAGAGTTTACAAATAATCACCCTCCTTGTTTCAGTTGGAATGAGATAGGGAGTGTAACCATGTTTGAAGTTCCATGTCAGAACTGGCAATCTCATTGATGATGACTTCTCTCTCCTTATCATTCGTTTACATAATACATACAAACATTTACACCTAATTAAAAAAATTAAATCATATACAAGGGCTTAAAATGAAATGAAAGTGTTTCCTGTCTCAACCATCACACCCAGTCTTGTACTCTAGAGACAACCTCTTTTAAGTATGTATTTAATATAAAATACCTGTTTATTTTAAATAAATTCAATTTCCAATTATTATGGACTAAATTCTGTCCCCTCAGAATGTATATGTTGAAGCTCTAACCCCTTGACATGACTGTATCTGGAGAGAAGACATTTAAAGAAAGTAATTAATGTCAAATGAGGTTGTAAGGGTGGAGCCCTGATCCAATCTGACTGGTGTCCTTCTAAGAAGAAGAAGAGAGACTAGGGATGAGTTTGCACAGAGAAAAGGCCAAGTGAGGACTCAGTGATAAAAGGTAGACACCAAGGAAAGAGACCTTAGAAGACACTAACCCTTGATCTTGACTGCCAGCCTCCATAACTGTGACACAATAAATTCCTATTGTTTAAACCACCCAATCTGTGATATTTTATTATGGTAGCTCTAGCAAACTGACATACATATGATGAGCTCTTCAATCACTACAATACATGTGTGGAGAAAAGTAGGAGTCTTTCCAATCCCTGTCTACTGGTTTCCTTCCAAAAGAACCAATCTTAGATACTTATGTAACCTTCAGAAGCAACGACTTCTACACATTTCTATATTTAGTCATTTAGTCATCAAATCCATATCTCTAAATAGTATGACCCCACGGTTTCTTCATTTATCAATTTTAGATACATCTTTTTATATTAATTCTCTACTATAATTAATGAGGCTTTGATTACTTATATTGCCTTCCTCATTCTTCTTTTCTCTTACCAAATAATGATATCACTATTCCAAGATGTTTTACTAATCCGCTCTGCAACTGGGTACAGCATGATGCAATTCTTTATCATTCCTCATGGGAATGAAGGCATCGGTAGTTCCAATCTTCACTCAATCTTTTGCAACCTGTTTTACCTCAAAACTTGGACAGCTGTGCCTGTTGTGGTACCATAGTTCAATCTCCTGTGATTTTTCTACAAGTTTATTCTAAAATTTGAAAACCAGTAATCGATGTCCAGTTTATAACGACACTGTAAATAGTGTTCACTGTAAAGCCAAGTGGTATGTTAGGCTTCCTTTTCCTTCCTACGTGGTCTGCTTGAATTTGATTTGAATTAGAGAAGCAGATCCACTATGAGTACCATTGAATAAGAGATTCATTACAGAAATTAGAACTTATACAGCTGTGGGAGGAGCTAGGGAGGTAAGGACTAGAAAGAGGAGTAGGGTAATCGTAGGGAAGTTCCTAACCAGCCTCCCTGAAGCACTGGCATGAGTGAACAAGTTGGAACTTGAAGGGAAATTTAGGAAGCCAAGCATATGCAGCTTTCATAAAGGGTCATAAAAGTGAACTAATAGCAAAATCTATGGAAGACACTGCTTCTGTATTTGTGTGGTGGAACTCGGGCTACTATAGATCAGCAGGATTCAGAGTCAGGAAGAAGAGATGGATTATAAGCAGGGAAAGTAAGGACAGAGTGTAGGAGGTTTTCTTCACTACTCTCCTGGCAATTTTTGTTTGTTTTGTTTTGTTTTTAATGTATTCCTCCCTCCTTTTTTTTTTTTTTTCACCTTGATTTGCTTAGGTACCGTTGCTTACCTTCATAAGCAAAGCGATATATATTCTGAAACCTCAGGGTCTGAAAATGTCTTTTTGTTGCCTTACTCTTTACTGATAGCTTGGCTATACGTAGAATTTCATACTGAAACCATTTTGTCTTGTAACTTTGAAGATTTTGATTCATGGGATTTGAAGATGTTATATTCTAGAAGTCTGATATCTGATGCTAACTTGATGTTTGTTTCTCTGTGAGTGAACTACAGCTGTTTATTCCAGAATCATGTTGCATGCTTTATTCTAAATTCTAGTTATCCTTTGTTGTTTATTTATATTTAAGAATGAGGTCAGTAGGAACTTTTATTGGGGTTCTATATAAAAGCACAACTCTTGTGAATTTATTCTGGCGTGAGTTGGTTAGGTGCCACATATTATTCTGAGTGACACCTAGATGCCAAGATAAAGAAGATTGCTTCAAGCTGACCTGGTTCTACGCAGAAAGTGTGTTTAATTTATTTAGGAAAAAGCACTATAATTTTTGGCTTGTAGATGAATGTCTATACATTATCGGGAAGATGGTAGGAGATGGAGATTAGAGGAAATTATTCCCTATGGAATTCTCTGTCCCATTTTTCACTTCTGCATGTGGCTCTGATGTCATTGTCTTAGAATACTCTCATTCTAGAAGTATTCCCTGGGAATGGGGACTCCTTCCTCTGATATAGGTCTCTCAACATGTATGCTAAGAATGAACTTATTCTTTGCTTCATAAACAGTTGTCCACCTGCATTTGTCTTTCAGAGATTTGTTGAAATCTCCCACCCACTAATGCCTTAATCCTTGATCTTTGTTTGTGTTTAATAACACTTACAAGATTTTTAAAAATATAATTTTATAGGAATCTCACATGGGAAAGCATATGTGTGTGTTCTCAATTAGTCATATTGAAACAGACTTATGTCATTTTGAGATTTGTGGAAAAGATATCTTTGTAGGTCAACAAAAGGTGATTAGGATTTCCAACTGCTATAATAGGCTAAATAGCACAACTGACATTTAGGAGCAGTTATTGAGAACCGTATGAGTTGGGCTCTGAATGATGAGCAAGACTGGAGGGTAGTGTCATGGGATTCATTTCAAGAATGGCTATTACAAAAGCTTGAGCATCATGATATTTCATATAATTGTAAGAGATGGAAATATGAGTAAGATACAGTCTATGGGTAGGAGAATCCACCATCCAGGGTGGGGAGAAGAAAATGTAAACAAAATGAAATGCAATGATAACAATTCTATGACGAACGTTTGTGTAGTTCAGCCATGTCATTGAATGGAACTTACCAGTTTTACTTAAGAAAATCAGGACTTCATGGAGACAGTGACTGCTAAGATGGAAATATTTATTGATTCAGATGGGCAAGTAAATAGATGGCTGTAAGGGGGAAAATATGTCCCTGGGGCACACCAAATCTTTAAATCTATTCTCAAACTGCCTCTTCAGCCTTATATTCCACAGCTCCCTCCCACCTTTTGACCCCATAGTGTAACCAAAGTAGTCAAATCATTGTCCCCGGAAGTCGTGGAATAACATTGGCACCTAAGTATGACAGACATATTTGTATCTGCCAAAAACTGACAAGTTTCAATTGACTGGTTCAAGTTGCCCTATGCTCCAAATGATAACATATTTGCAAAAACAGTACAAAGGTCTATCAATGTAAACAAAGTTTACAGAATCATAAGGTATGATAACTCATCAAGACTCAACATATTCTAGAAGCATTATCACCATACTTATGCCCACTGATATTCCCACCATTATGTGATTATTAGAAGTAAACTCGTTTACCAATTTATTATTTTTTTAAACTCCTTGCATGTGGCAGGCTCTTTGAATATGTTGTTTAGTTCTATAAAAGACTGACATCCATATGTTTTCATTTTATAGATGAAGACATTTAGGAATCATATATGTAAGAAAACACAGAAAGTAAATTCCAGATTCAGAGTAGACTGACTTCAAAATTCTCATAAAAACTGCTACATATCCTTGTCCCTTCCCTTCCCAACTCTCAAGCCTTCGTAATCGTTATTCTTGAAATGAATCCCATGACCTTACCCTCCATTCTTACCCGTCATTCAGAGCTCGACTCATACACTATCTCCTTACTGAAGCAATGTGTGATCACCCCAGTCCAAATCCCTTTAACTGATATAGGACTTTGCAAAATCTTTAAGGAATTTAAGACAAATAACTTTAATTTAGCTTTACATTTACTGTTCTCATCCTTAGGCTGTTTTTAGATTCTTTAAAAAAGAAATATGCTGTGCACATGATGTTCTGTTCTAGAGTTTTGTGCCCCCAAAGCAATTAAGAGGCTCCTCGGGGAGGCTGAGTTGCAATTGCAGGAAGCACGTAGCCCTGTAGGACCCGAGAGGTAGTGAAAGTGCGAGTGTAGTGCCTGGAATTTACGTGATCTTAATAAATATTCGCTGTCATTGTTACTATTCATTTGGATTGTTCTCCATATGAAGACCCATACGAAGAATTTCCGAACATGATATTACAAATATTGTTAAGGAAGCAAAACCAGTTTTCTGTTTTTAAATCTGAGGATCACTAGCTAGTCCTTATTTATTTATTTATTTATTTATTTATTTATTTATTTATTTATTTTTTAAGGAGGGCTCAGCTCACAGTGGCCCATGCGGGGATTGAACCAGCAACCTTGGTGTTATTAGCACCACACTCTAACCGACTGAACTAATGGGCCATCCCCTAGTCCTCATATTCTTTCTTTCTTCTGTCACTGATTGCATTCAAATTCTCCATGTCTTTACCTCGTTCGACTGGAAACTCCTTAAAAGAAAAGACCTTGCCTTGTATGCTTCTTTATAGACTGCAGGAGAAGAATAAATTTATTTTCATTTTTTTTAAATTTAATGAATGTATTTAGCATATGCTGCCTTGTGCCATTATTTATCTTGTTATCTTTCCTTGCCTCCCTAGCAATATTGTCAGCAAGTTCAGAAAACAGATGTTTAATACCCTGCACACAATAGGTTCTTCTTTATGAAGACAGTAGGTTTTTAGAGCTCTATTGGTTCTATGACAATACAAATTGACCATGAATAGATGTTTTTGTGGGTTTTTTTTCCTCCTCAGTGAAATCTATGGGGCCTATATTGAGGGCAGCTAAACCAAAGTCACTTGCAATGATAAATAAATATAAAGTTCAAATAGGAAATACATTTACATGGCTCAAATGCTCGATCATCAGTGAGTTGAAAGGATATGATTTTCTTGTCAGATAGCATGTCATAAAAATAAAATGGTGGCAATGCTGACATTTTGTATTTTGAATAAGCACAATAATAGCATGAGCCCAATTTCTGTTTGAATATCTCAGATATACGTCTTCCACAGTTGGCCAGTGTGACTTACCTAATTATTCCTAAGGGTATTAACCCATTGCTGACCAGCCTAGTTGAATACTTGTATCTTTGAGTCTATAATCTAGAGATGAACGTACTATACAAGATTTGAGATTTTGTTTTTAAAGGACAAAAGTTAAAAGGACAAAAATATTGCATACTTAATAAATATATTTATTCAGAACTGTAACCCTAGCATTACCTTACCCTTCCCCTTCAAAGGTAATCTTTCTTTAGTATAACAGTATTTGGAAAGCAAGAGGCTTTTGAATGCCCATTTCTGACTTGCCACATAGCAAACCTATGTGGCAAGTCAGAAATGTGGGGTTCTGCCAGATAGTTCCAGGTCTGCTATAGGCTACAGCTACATGCTCTTTGGGAACTTTCTTTAAATTTCCCCAGTTGATGAACAAAAAACGGAGTAATTCACATTTATCTTCACTGTCCCTTCCTTTCATTCTACATAACACCACCAGGTAAGACTATGCAAGTCCATGAGACTTTACTGAAGAATTGGGAATTGATGAATGAAATGATAATAAAAAAGGTGGAGGTAATCGCACACCATGAGCAAGTGGTCATTTCAAACACTCATATCCTAGATTCTAGCCTTGTCAAGGCCCACCCACTTTAGAGAGAGTGTCCATTCTTCAAACCTATATGCTATAAATAGCTATCTCTCCCTTATAAGGGAATACACAGGGGCTGTTTTCACTCTTGTTTAATCCTTCTTCCTCCATATAAAAATCGTTGGACAAAATAACCATCAGCTGTATATAGCCCAAAGTCTAAGTTATTAATTCTAAAATACATGGAATACTGTGGAGGTAAAGATGGCATTTTAAAAATAATATTGTCCAGGATGAAATTTAGCATTCTAAGTCCTGATCCCATTAATTTATTCCTGTCAATGAAAGTTGTATAGTCCTCTTTACTCTTTCTAGTCACCTGGGACACACACACACACACACACACACACACACACACACACACACAAACACATACAAAGAAACACAGAAACCCAACTCTCCCAACAACAAACATTAAATCCCATAGACAGTAAAATATAGATCCAGGTCAAATAGCATCCTTCTCTTAAATACAATATAATCTTCATAAGCCCTTCCCACATGGAAGATAAAATATATATATATATATATATATATATATATATATATATATATATATATATATCCTAAAGTGGCGTATATATACATACATATCAAACAGTACGGCAAACTACTGTTTGAGAATAGATAACATCTCTTAAAATGTATATACATTTTTTGGCACCCCCAGTAAATATATATATATATATATTTTTTTTCTTTTTTTTAAGAGAGTGTTATAGACACCTCCCTGCCTTTTTTGTTGTTGTTGTTCTTATCCTCTTGTTTCTAAACCATGCACAGAAATCTGCAGGTGCATAAAATATAAAGCCTAATACTGCACTTTGTTTTTAAGCAGTTGGACCATCTACTTTTTGATGACCTTCTTCTGGCTAAACAAAGTCCAAAGCTTTAAAATGACCCTAAAATGACCACTTTTCTGTACTTCAAGCAGAGTCACATCCAAAAGTAGTGGATTTTCCCCATTATTATTTTATAAGTAAGTGGAAAAGACAATACAGTATAAGGAATTATTATTCTACTATTGCGGCAATCCCTGCTATTGTGTATCTGCGTGTATGCATGTATGTTTGTGTGTGTGTGTGTGCGTGTGTGTGTGTGTCTAGGGGGAGCTTTGTATTTTTGGTTAAAATCACAGTCAGGAAGAAAATAAATTAAAATGCCTTTCATAAATTTTTTGCAAATTATTTGCACCCCAAAATTGATGATATTTGTTACATAAAAACATAAAAAATATTTCCTATTAATATTTTATTCACCAGTTAAAAATAGGTGGATATTAATAAAAAGAGGCATACCAAAAATATTTATCTCCCTCTCTTACATATTACCTTTCTCTATGAGTTTATATATAAATAGGCACTGTTGGGGAAGAAAGTAAGTTAAACATACATTCTATATTGGTGGAAAATCCATTCTGGAAGAAAGATCTACAAATATTGAAGAGACGTGAGAACATAAGTAAACAGACCTCAAAATTAGTATAACTGTAGTAATAAAACAGTAAGAGAATGATGACTTTGGTTCACTAATAAGGCTTCCTGGAATAAGGAAAGAAACTATAAAAAACATGAAATTTTGGAGATATATTTTATATACAATGAAATGAATATTTTAAGTGTATAGTTTGACAAGAAAGTATAGAAGTTTTAAATGTACAGTTTGATAAATTTTGAGAAGTATGTATGCCATGTAACCACCACCCCAATAAAGATGCATCTCATTTTCATTGAAAGGTAGTGGAATATTCCACCCCAAAATATGCCACTTTAGGATACTGATTATTTCTAGTGGTGGGCACTTGAAAAACAGCAAATGCAGGGAGGGGCTTTCTCTGAAGGCTTATCTGCTTAAAGACAGATCCTCTAAAAGGAACTCAGTTGTCATGCTTCTCCTCAAGGGAGTTTCATCAACCAGAGAAAATTGACAGGAAAGGAGACTGGAAGTCAATACCACACCTAGACAACTTGTCACAAACTGTCATACCTCCCATCTATTCTTCCAAGGGCCAATTCATCTTTCCTAAAAATCATTTACTCTCCCCTAAGAGATCTATATCACTTCTCCCTTTTCCTATTTAGATGGAATTTAAGCCTGAATTCTAAGCCACCTCAGAGAGTTACTCATTTCTCCCTGGGTATCTCTCATATATACATGAGATTTACATGTTAATAAACGTCTATGTGTTTTTCTCTTCTCAATCTGTCTTTTACTATAAGGGTCTCAGCTAAGAACCAAGAAGGGTGGAGGGAAATTATACTTTCTCCCCTACATCATCCTAGTAAGTTTCTTCTTACCTCTTTCCAACCAATCCTGGCCCTTCTCACCTCTTACAAGACACCACCGTTCTGATTCCATCATCAGAGCTTACTTTAAGAGGTTAAATATTGGAATAGTCAAATCTGGGCTCAAATTTCAGCACGAGCAAATTACTTAAAGTCCTTGAGTCTTCTGTTTTTTTTCTGTCTATGACAATGACAGTAATATACCTTCATGACAAGTATTTGTGTAGATTAAATTCAGTCACATGTGCAAACTATTAGTAGAGTGACGGGTAGGTATGTACTGCATTGGTCTGGAGGAAATCCTTCACTTTAGACTAATTAAAGAAAAAGGGCTAAGACAAGGAAGGCAAAGTGTTAAAGCTGTGTCTCTGTGAGTGTATTCTTTTTGGGGAATGGAAATGGCAAGTGTGCTGAGAGAGTGCAGAAAAAGAGGTACATTAACATCTCATTATCATAACAACAAAAAGTACCATATTTCGTATATATTGTTCTAAGTGATTTGCATAATTGAACTCACTTAATCACCAGAATACTATGCAAAAGATACTATTATAATTGTTATCCTCATTCTATAGTAAGAAACCTGAGGCACAGAGAAATCAGGAATGTTTCCCAAGGCTACACATCTAGCTAGTGTTTGAGCTGTGACTTCAACCTGGATGTTCTGACTCCAGAATTTGTGATAATGTGCTTTGAACCATTATGCAATATTACCACTCAATTAAAAATAACTACTTAAAAGTATCTTTCCATTTAAGAATAGTTATATACATACACTACCTGTGGCTTTTTGTTACTAGTAAGTGATTAATTTGCCTGTATTAGCTTTTCTTTAACATTTGTAGGTGTCTTGGCCAATAGATTAAGATGAATTTCTCAGTAAATTAGAGCTATTAACCATTACCAATTAAGATGTTTCCTTAGGATATAAACATCTTTCCATTGGGATTTTGAGCACTTTGGTTCCTAAAAAATATCTAAGAAATTAATTGTTTCAATTCATTTGACACACTGTGATTTGCTTGCATGTATTAAATTATTTATAACAGTTCCAAACTCCCATAAATTAATACTATTTCCTTTGATATTATGCCAGGTTTCAATTCAAAGAACAGGTTTTTTTTTTGGTTTTTTTTTATTTTTTTATTTTTATTTTTAATCTTACAGTTTTAAAACTAAGAAGAATCTTAAAGGTCATGTTGCTTTCCCTATCACTTGAGTCAGAAGTCTAGCAAAACAAAGCATATAGATGGCTTAGGATATTTACTTAAAAAAATAAAGACATTCACATTATTGGTAGTAAACTTCATAATAATAATAACAATATATTTCTTTAAAATGATTTGCATCTTATAATACGATTACTTAATACGATTGCTTATGAGGTTTAATCATAATGTTTAAATAAAAAAAAATTTATTACAGTAAAAGACACATTGCCATTAATCCCCCTCAAAATACTTCCCCTTGCTTCGAACCCACTTATCCCATTGTTCTTGCCACTTTCTGAAGCAGTTCTGGAAGTTCTCTTTCGTGAGTGTCTTTAGTTGTGCTGTCATGGCTGCCTCGATGTCCTGAATAATTTTAACTTTGGGGAAGAACCAGAAGCTGCATGGTGCCAGATCCAGTGAATAAGGTGGATGAGGACACACCATAATGTTTTTATTTGACAGAAATTACCATATATCAGAAGTGATGTGTGACACAGAGCGTTGTCATGATGGAGGGTGATTTGCAGTACACTTTAAAACACAACTTATCTCAACCGTAACTCACAGCTGATTGACTGCACCGAACAAGTTGAAACTTGTCACACACTGTTACTATGGTTCATGGCACTGCTTCCCATATTGAAGATCCCTGCCTTTTCCCTTGGATGGCACTCGGCAGCAGCATTCACCGTATTATGTGATCACATCGAAAAGGCTCCATGTCACACATCACTTCTGGTATGGCAATTTCTATCAGATAAAAATATTACAGTGTGTCCTCATCCACTTTACTCACTGGATCTGGCACCGTGCGACTTCTGCCTCTTCCCCAAAGTCAAAATGACCATGAAAGGAAAACATTTTGAATTGGTTCAGGACATTGAGGCAGCCACGACAGTGCAACTAAAGACACTCGTGAAAGAGGACTTCCAGAACTGCATTAGAAAGTGGCAAGAACAATGGGATAAGTGTGTTCGAAGTGAGGGGGAGTATTTTGAGGGGGATTAATGGCAATGTGTCTTTTACTGTAATAATTTTTTAATTTAAACATTCAGTGTATTGTTTGATCACACCTCATAGATACTATCTAAGTCAGTCTTCAAGACAAGCTTGTAGGTAAATATAACAGATATTTTTCTTTCTATGCCTTAGGTACTTGATCAAAGTTAATGATTAGCTGATTTATCCACAAGTCACAATATGCAATGTCAAGCTAAAACCAAAACTCTGGTTTTCTGATTCTAAATCTGACAGGTTTCTACCATCCCAAGCTTCAAGCACACAGGACTCAGATTTCCTTCTGTGTGTTTTTTTTTTTTTTTTTTAAATATAACTTTGTGTTCTGTTAGAACATAATGTTTAATGTTAATACATCACTGAAAACGTTTTGTCAGCATTATTATCTAATTAAATGGTATATTAGCCTTTTCAATTTTTTAATGCCTAAATTCAAAGCTGTTCTGTCTAGATACAGGTATGTGCTGTGATTTTAAGTTGTTAGGAAAGCCTAATCTACCTCACAAAATGTTGTTGTTTAAAATACTGTCATTATTAATATAATAAATCACGTAAAGCTTATCATCCCACATGAAAATAAACATATCCTGAAGGAATGGCACAAGCTAGGAGAAATATCTGTGTCAGTGAAGGATCCTGGCAGAAAATAGATGATGCACTCAATTTGGATATTTTCCCAATAATTCTCTGAAACAGGTTCTATCATTATTATTGCTATACCCATTTTCCAACTGAAGAAGCTGAGGCTTATACAATTTTTCACAATTAGTTACCTAATTTTCCCCCATATAGCCAGTTTAGCTGGGATTAGCTCCCAAATGATCCAGCACCTGGTAAGTGGACTTTCTAAGAAACATGTTTGCTTGTAGTGTTTGCCCATTTCTGTGGTGTAGACACACTGACTATAGCAGATGTCAAGCAATCATTGGCAGTTTAACAACTGGCTCATAAAATTCTCCAATATTTAACAAGTGGCTTTCGTGACCACTATGAGCTGGCTTGCACACCATTGCCAACATCTCTGCTCTCAACTCTTACATTCTACTTCCTCTTAAAGAAAAATCAATCACTTTCCTCACTTTCAATCACTTTTCTCACTTTTGCTGTCTATCCCTGTAATACATTTGATCAATTTTGTAAGACTGCAAAAGACATATTTATGTATTGTTTAAATGATAAAAAAAGTTAGGTGATACAAACAAATTTTATTTACCACTTCATTAAGCTGATAGTCTCCATTCAGAGAACTGCAATTGGGGCAGAAAAGAGAAAGCTTTTCTAGGATAAAGAATAAAGTACAAGGAGGAGAAAAATAGAGAATATCTGATTGACTAGGCCTCACCGTCAATCTTGTTTGGGGTGAAAGGAACAAGGAAATATGTATAGAGCCCAGAGAGTTTGCTTGACATTTGGGTATTGGCTGACTGGATATATTGCATTTTTGGTCCAGTGGAGCATTTACAGGAAGCGGAACATTTGGTTTGTTGACATGGAACCCCAGGTAGGAGTGGCTCCTACTTGGGTCTAGAAATTTCTTTCAGTGGTATTGAATACCATTATTTTTTTCATCAGAAGTTCCTAGGAGAACAGTCATGCTAAGCTGTCAGGTGGGTACAGTCATGTGGAAACACCTATTCTTATTAGATGCCAAAATCAATTTGTTCTCTACATTTACTTGTTTTTTGTGTATATTATAGGTGCAGCTCTGATTTAGTCTACAAGTCTTGTCTGTGAGTTCCTTCTTGATTTTCCTAGTTAGTGATGAGTTTGGCCTAGCACGCCTGGTTTCACATCCCTGGCTATGTCACTTGTTCCTAGTTTTATCTCTTTAATCCACATTTAGATGTTGATTTCCTGTTTTAATACCAATTCCTTACCTGGTAACCTGAATATTGCAACTGTGTATAAAGTTTTGGAAAAACTGTCTTCAATATATCTCAGCACTGAGTCTGTTTGCTTACTTACAAAATGAGGTAAAATGTATTTTTTTTCAAAAGCAGGTATAGTTAAATTATTAAAGAAAAAAATCCCCTGTGAGCCACAGGATATGTATTGAGTGGACTGTCTAACTTCTGGGGAAGATGGCTGGCACACAGTAGACGCATAGGAAAAGTGGTTACTAAGAAGAAGTGAGTGAATAAAAGGTGTTCAGCTGCTGGCGACTCCAGAAAAAGAGAAAAAGAGATGAAAGAGAGGAGATTATGCCACCCCAAAATGTGCCACTTTGTCATGTGGATTATTTTGAGCTGAAAGCAATCAAGACTCAGCTGACTCACAAAAAACTTGTACCCGTCCCTTAGCTGCCTAAAATAATTTAGATAAGGAGCCTGGCCGGAAAGAAAAATATTACCAGAGATAACTTTTTATCTAAAAGACTTTCTTACATGGCAGGGCAAACATCTGATTACCAAAATCTGTTTTCTGATCATTCTATTAATTGCCCCTCTCCTCACTGAAGTCCCTGGCTCCTGCCCCATTCCTTAGCTCAGGATGGCATTATAAGCCTCAATTGCCTGATGGTCTTTGGGTCTCATATTTTCCTGGGGCTCCTGTACATATAAAATTAAAGTTGGTTTTCTCCTGCTAAGCTCTCGTAAATCAATTTTATTATTAGACCAGCCAGAGAACCTAGAAGGGAAGAGGTAAAATATTTTCTACCCCTACAGGGATGAGAACTGAATTCACAAGAATTTAGAAGTCCTAGAGTCAACGTTTTATGTTTATAGCTTTTCTTTTGGACAATTTACCTCCCAGTTCTAATGTACTCTTTATCAAAACAAATAAACAGAAAAACACAACAATCCAAGCTCCTATTTGAAATTGGCATATTTCTGCCTGTCAGCTGGCAATCGTTATCTATTGAGTTCCTGTTACCTATCCATTTGGGGTGTAGAACAAAGGAAGTATAGATATGGTTCCTACCTTCGTGGATTCATACTCTAGTGACGAGGAAGAAACATGTATAGATGCTATTAAAAGAAACTATAATTATAAATATAGAAACATCAAAATGGAAGGATGGTTCAAAGATTGTCATGTTTGCTTAGAGAAAGGATTAGGTGAGTTTGTTGGGCTGTTACAAAGGAGATGGTCCGTGAGTTGTAATTTAAAAAAAAGAACAATATTGTGGTTATAGCAAGGAGGGGCTGTCTCTTTAGTCTTTATCCTTGGATCTTTAGTCTTTCAAGTGGGAGTGGGTCTAGGAGAGAGGGTGGGGAGTCCTACTGGCTGCACTGCCTATCCAAATGAAACGTTTGTAATATCCTAGAAATAGATCACTGTGACTCACATAAAGAAATTCCACATTCAACTTTGATGTTAGTGATCATGACCCCAGAATAGGATTTATGAGCCCAAAATATGTACTTATAGGGGCAAATTTTCTACCACTGGCCTTGAAAGCTACCAAAATATGCTACCCAAAATATGCCACTTTGGTATAAGGGTTATTTTGAGCTGAAGGCAATGGAGAATCAGCAGACAAAGGAAAAGCTTCTTACCACTCCCTAACTGCCTTAAAAAAAAAGAAGTATAAGATTTCTCTTTTATAAAGTAAATGTGGACCAAAAAGGGATTCTGTAATAAATCTAACTGAAAGCAATCTCACATGGTGATCTGATCATAAAATTCCTAACCGAGCAGGTCATGGTTGGTAGTCAAGCCCCAGGTCTATAAAAAGGATTATTTTTGCCTTAAGCAAACCCTGTCTATTGTTCTAGTGCACCTAGATTAACACACCTTGAAATATCAAAGGAATCCTCTTTTTTTCAGACCCTAGGAGGCCTCAAGGACCCCAAAGGGAGCATATAATCTTCTTAACTATCCTGTACACACCTATAGAGATCTCCCCACCTTGCTTTCTCTCACCTTCATATCATCGACCTCATATTCCCTCCTGAATTCCAAAAGTATAAAAGAAAATGCAAACTGTCATTCTCCAGAGCATTTTCTCCGTCTGTTGAGATTTTGCCTCCAGCCCTTTATCTGTCTCGAAATAACTCTAATAAACTCTTATAAAAATTTTCTTCAGGTTTGGATGTTCTGACTTGGATAGGAATTTACATTTATAAAAGAAATTCTCTATGTAAAGATGTCCTATTACCAGGAAGAGAGCTATTGTCTGATACAACTCTAGTCACCTGAGAGACTCTTATCTGCATTACAAGAAATTCTTATTTTACTTCCTCCTCTCACCTTCCTACAATTTGACTGCCCTGCCCAGAAGGCCCAAATGCCTTTTCCTTTGTTTGGCATAAAATAAAATAGTATATAAGCCTCACTCATCTGGGTGCCTCCTTGAGTTTCCTTTTTCCTTTGTGAATTCCCATGTATACTTATGTAATTAAAACTTCTCTCTCTCTCTCTCTCTCTCTCTCTCTCTCTCTCTCTCTCTCTCTCTCTCTCTCTCTCTCTCTCTCGCCATTCTGAATGTCTTTTGTTGGTTTGATTCACAGGTCCCAGTCATTGAACCTAGAAGGGTAGAGGAAAAAAGCTTTTTCTTCCCCTACAGGCCTAAGTTCTTATTTAATTAATAATGTTACATACTGAAACAGAAATCTTGTGAAGGTATATTTCAGTTTGATTTGGCAAATTATGTAATTCAAATAAAAGTGAACTTACATAGCTAATTAAAGGAATGAGGAATTTACAATTCCTGCAAAATGCATAGCCATAAATCCAGTAATCCTAAAAGTTTGTTTCTCCATATATTTGTAGTTTCTAAAACCATACTTCTAATTTAGGATCAGTGTGAAGTGTGAAGAATTTCAGATGATGTTTTGGCTATAATTATTTTTATTATACATTTTATTTTTTAATTCAAGAATTTTGATGATTTGTCCAATTTTAAATATACACACACATTTACGTGTGTGTATGTATTTCTCTAACGACTTCTGTACTTTATACACAGACAAGCCACTGTAGAGTACTGTTTTACAAAGAGAAAAGACCTGAAAGACCAAGAATGTTTTCATAAAACACATTTTTAAAAAAGAATTCTAAAGGGTTTTTCAAGATTTTTAAAAATCTTATATTTTGCAGAGTTTTATTGAAGTATAATTGATATACAAAAATATCTGGACATATTTAATGTTTACAATTTGATGAGCTTGGTGATGTGCATACATTCTTGAAGCCATCATCACAATCAAGCAATACACATTTGTCATGTCCAAAAGTTCTCTTGTCCCTTTGTTTTGTGGTAAAAACATAAGAGATCTACCCTTTTAATAAAATTTTAAGTATATATTACTGAATTGTTAACTCTATGCACTATGTTGTACAATACATCTCTAGAGCTTTCTCATATTAAATAATTGTAACTTTAAATACATTGAACAACTTCCCATTTCCCTCTCTCCCCAGCCCTGGCAACCACCATTCTACCCTCTGTTTCTATAAGTTTGACTATTTTAGATATCTAATGTAAGTGGAATCATGTTGTGGATGTTAAAAGAGGCTCTGTGGAAAGTAGCCTCACAGTGTGATATGATCACAAATTCCTAACTGGGCAGGTCATGGTTGGTAGTCACACCCCAGGCATATAACTTCTTGAGTAAAAAGTTTTAAGCCAGCTCTGTCCATTGTTTTGTTTTGTTTTTTGTTCATCTAGGTTAACACACCTTTGAATACCAGAAGTAATACCCCTTCAAAGGGGTATTAACCCTCAAGACAATACATAATCTTGTTAACTATTTTGTAATCCAATCCCCACATTGCTTTTGTCCCACATTCATGTAATCTTTCTTATGTTCCCTCTTTAATTTCAAGTGCATAAAAGCTGCAAAACTTATTCTCCAGAGCATCTGCAATCTTGCTACCCAACATATGTCATCAGTTTGGCACAAATACACTGTTACAAAAATTATTTACAGGCTTGGATATTTCTTACGTCGACAATGCAATATTTGTCCTTCAGTGACTGGCTTATTTCACTTAACATAATATTCTCCACATTCATTGAGATTAATGCTGTCAAATGTGGCAGAATTTCCTTCATTTTTAAGGCTTACTATCTTTATCCATTTTTCTGTGGTTGGACATTTAATTTGTTTCCATATCTTGGCTACTGCGAATAATGCAGCAGATAATGAACATAAGAGTGCAGATACCTCTTTGAAATCCTGATTTCAATTCTTTTGGATATTTATCCAGTAGTAAGATTGCTGGATGATAATTTTAATTTTTTGAGTAACCTCCATTGTTTTCCATCGTCACTGAACCATTTTGTATTTCCATCAACACTATACAAGGATTCCAATTTCTCTACATACTCACCGATACTTGCTACCTTTTGTGTTTTGTGATAACAGACTTCTTATAAGGTATGAGATAATATTTCATTGTGGTTTTGATTTGTATTTCCCTGAAGATTAGTAATATTGAGCATCTTTTCATAGACCTATTTACCGTTTGTGTGTCTTTTTGGAGGAAATGTCTATTCAAATCCTTTGCCTGTTTTGTAATGTGGATGAAAAGGGGTTGTATGGAAAGTAACCTCCCAGGGTGATCTGATTATAAATTTCTAACTGGGCAGGTCACCATGTGTAGTTAAGTCCCAAACATGTACATCTTTAGCCAAAGTCTTATTTTTGCCTTAAGCAAGCCCTGTCCATTATTTCTGTTCATCTAAGTTAACACATCTTTTAAATGCCTCATCTTCTAATGTATAAACCACTCTTTCAGACCCCTCCTTCTAAGACACCCTTAAGAGAACAAATAATTTTTAACTATCCTGTAAACCAATCCCTGCCTTGCTTTTTCCCACTTTCTTGTAACCTTATGTCCCTTCCTTAATTTCAAATGAATAAATGAAACTATAAAGTTATTCTGTGGAGCATGTGACATCTTGCTCCTGGCATATGTCATCAGTTTGGCTCAAATAAACTGATGAAAATCCTCTACATGTTTGGACATTTCTTAAGGCAACAGTAATGAGGTTATTTATTTACTTATTTACTTATTTATTTATTGTTATTGAGTTCTGTGAATTCTATGTATATTTTGGATCAACCCCTTTTCAGATATATGATTTGCAAATATTTCCTCCCATTCCTTAGTCTTCCATTTTATTCTGTTGATTGTTATCTTTGCTGTGCAGAAGTTTTTGATTTGATGTAGTCTCACTTGTCTATTTTTGCTTTTGTTGCTTCTACTTTTGGTTTCACATCCAATAAATCATTGCCAAAGCCAATGCCAAGAAGTTTTTCTCTTGTTTTCCTCTAAGACTTTTACAGTTTCAGATCTTAACCTTTAAGTCTTTAATCCATTTTGAGTTTTTTTTTTTTTTTTTTTTTTTTTTTTTGTATAGTATAGGATAAGAATCCAATTACATTATTTAGCATGTGAATATCCAAGTTTCCCAACATCATTTGTTGAGATTATCCTTTCTTCATTGTGTATTCTTGGCAGTTTTGTGAATATCAGTTTACCATATATATGTGTTTTTATTTTTTAGTTCTCTATTATTTTCTGTCTGTCTTATGCTAGTATTATACTAAAGCAAAGATTAAAAAAAAAGAACAAATAAACAAAAAACAACTTCATTCTGTCCTGTTACAGTCCTACAATTACAGTGTACATGCATTGAATCAATGTTCTAGTTTACCTTGTACGAACACTGCATAATTCTACTTGACAGCAGTCAATTCTTACAGGGGTAATTAAAAAAGAAAATTAGAACAAAGTAATTAAAAATTGTGGAAACTGTTTGAAAGAGCCAAGACCACAAAATATTTTTCTTCCTTTGAAAATTTTTTTACCATTTAGTCTACTAAGATTTTTAGAAATAAAACTATGCAGTAAGAATAAAATATTAGTAAGTAGAAAATTCCCATCAGATCTTAAACAAAAAGTGCCAGTAGTAGCATGATCAATCATGGGTATGCTCTTTAGATTAAAAGATGGATGAATCCAAAGAGGAAAAAAAATAGCAGTTAATTTAAAACAAGGAAAGAAGGAAATGAAGAAAGAAAGAGGAAAAGAAAGAACAAAAGAGAGAGAAAGATAGAAAAAAGAGAGAGAAAAGAAGAAGGAGGAGGAGGAAGAAAGGAAGGAAGGGAAGAGGGAGTGAGGGAGGGAGCGAGGGAGAAAAGAAGGGAGGGAGGGAGGAAAAAAGGAAGGAAGGAAAGAAGGGAGGAAGGAAGGAAGGAAGGAAGGAAGGAAGGAAGGAAGGAAGGAAGGAAGGAAGGAAGGAAGGAAAGAAGGAGAAATGTAAAAGAGAGAGAGACAGAAAGAGAAAGGAAGAATTTATCTCATTCATGGATCCTGCTGGGCTGAATGATGTGAGTGAAACTGAATTATGAATGATTTACACAATTCTTTGTTGCCTTATACCAGTTTTCCTTTTTGCACTCTTTTTTGTGGTTGTAAATTTTGTTTTCAAATCAAATAAGAAAATCCCCCACACCCCTGTGAAAACTACATTGACACTTCAGATGATTTATTTTATTAGACCAAAAAAAGAACTCTCAGTTTAATCCAACTGGCTCATTGTCTCCCAAAGCATTCTACACCCCCGATGGGATCAGTGATAAAGAGCTCTTGTGGGTTTAGTGTTTCCATCTTTTCATATCTCTTTCTTTTCCAAATTCTTCAGTAATTTTCAAAAACAAATTTGATTCTTTTCTTTGATCCCAAGAGGGCACTAGTTACACATGATCTTGAGGACTTGCCCTTTCCAAATTAGCCACTCTAGCCAGGTTTAACAAGCCTAGAGTCAAGAGTCATGCCTGTGTTGCTAGCAGCCTCTGTTAATACTAACATTTCAATAACTGGTTAGCATTTCTTGAATACTCTTCCTGTACTAGCTCATTTAATTTTACCATAACTCTATGAGGAAAATTATAATATTCATTTTATGGATGAAGCAAAAGAGGCTGAGAGAGGAAAAATAACTTGCCTAAGGCTACATGGTTAGGAAAAGATAGAGCTAAGAATCCACCCTGAGTAATCTGATTACAGAGATTGTTTTAAACTCTCAGGATGCTTTTCTTAAAGCACTAAAGGAGTGATAATAGCAACAGTAATAACAGCAAAAAACATAATTTTTGCATATAAAGAGAGAAATATTAACACACATGCCTCCACATAGATTCACATAATTAGGTGAAGAATGTTTTTTTTACCACCATTTTACGGGTAAGGAAAACAAAACCTTCAAAGTGATGTTGTATAGTGTGTAATTTCTAAGGACATATTTAGTGTGTCTTAGAAAATTACTATAGAGAGTATAAGAGAGAAAAACCAAAAAACCAAAAACACCTCTTTTTACCCCTGGCCATGTTAGGTTCTCTGGAGAGGGCATTCTAAATTAGATTAATAAAAGGCAGATTTGGTGGTTTGCAATCTCCTTGGGGAGCTTCCTTGGTGTGACATAAAACTGGCTCCTCCTGTTTTCCAGAGGGCAGGGAGAGATGGACCATTCCCAATGGTAGGTGACACTTTCAATAAGCAAGGGGACTTACTACTTATGAGGCTTGTCTTCAGCAGCTGTAAATTGATTAGCTCTGTGCACTCACCTATCAAATCTTAAAAATTATTTAGAGGCCTTAACCAGTTTCATTCACCTGCATCATCCAGATGATGGTCTCAACAATACCTTGTTCTCTCAAGGCTCAACAAAATTCTCATGTAAAAATGGAATATTTGGGGTGGTGTGTCCTGAATTCCTTTAAAAGCCTTGAAAGTATCCTTTCAGTGAGCAAAACTTTCTCTTAGATTTGTACAGCTTGCAGTAAGGGTGGGAGAATCAAGCTGTTTTGTGTAAACATCTCCCACACTTACTTTTACTCAACTAGGAGGTGTTTTCCCTGATATACTGAGGTTTAGTTACTCCCTGCCCCATTCAGCAGACTCTTCTGGGTTTTATGGAGTTAGAAAGCAAGGCTATTTTCTGTTAGAAGAAAAGGCAGATAGGGCATGGGGCTTGAGAAGGCTTCATTTGAGGTCAAATCTGAATAGTGAGCCTATCTCTTGATCTTTTGTTGTCCTGAGACCCAATTTCACTGGGGAGAGGGTATTCCCATGCCCCCAACAATTCTCTGAACACCAACTGGGTGTCCTGATAGTTCAATTCAATTCTGATGCTTTTCTACCTGGAGGTAGCCTCAGATTCCAAAGATTAAGGCCCCTGCCATCCCCCGTCCACCTCAGATGCCAGTGGCACACCCAGGTTGTTACATGTGCTTCTTTCTGACTAACTGGCAATAACTCAGTGGTTACTATGACCTTCCTCCTTAGATTCATTTGCTAGAGTGGCACAGAACTCAGGAAACCTGTTTACTCACTAGATTACCCATTATTATATATATAAATATAAATATATAAATATATAAATATATAAATATATAAATATATAAATATATAAATATATATATATATATATATATATATATATATATATATATATATATATATGTATATAACTCAGGGACAACCAGATACAACAGACATATAGGGCAAGAAATACGGTGTGAAAATTAATAATCAGAAGCATCATTAAAATGGAGTCAGGAGGCTAGAAGAGACAACTCTCACATAGGTAACTCAATGCACATAACCGACCCCAACAGGAAGAGATGTACCTTGCATCTCCGACAGGGAGGGATACTACTTTATTACCTCAGCAGCAGGGGGGAAGGAATTTTTTTCTTTGCCCAGTAACAGCTCAGCCAATGGGAGGCTGCTATAACTTAACCAATGAAAAGTCAGTATACTTTGAACTTTCAGGTTCATCCAATGGACTCTTTGTTTACAAGACCTCCTCCCAAGTCCATAAAAAGAATGCTTTTTTTTTTTTTTTTTTTCTTGTTTCTCTGGACTTATGCATGGTTCATGATTAGACTGCATGTCTTGAATTCTTTGTTGAATTCTTCTGAATTCTTTGTTGTTCCCTAATAAACACATTTTTGCTGGAGAAATATCCGGCTATCTATTTGTTAAAGGTCAAGTGAGAAGGGGTGCAGAACTTGTATGCTCTCTCAGAACATGCCATTCTTCTAACTATCCAATGTTCACCAACTAGGAACCTCTCCAAACCCGGTCCTTTGGGCGTTTGTTTTATGGGGACTTTATTTAATAGGCATGATTAATTAAATCATTCACCACTGGCAAATGATTCCACCTCCAGCATATCTGTCCTTCTCAGAGCTCAGAGAGGTGGGGCTGAAAGTTCTAACACTCTAACCACATGGTTGGTTCCTCTGATGACCGTCCCCATCCTTACTGTGGTTAGTCTGAGAGGCTAGCAACATTTTTGAGAAATTTCACAAAAATTAAGAGAGTTAGTATTGTGACAAATCCTAGTTCTATAGTAATTAACAAAATTTAGGAATCAGCCCCACATATACCACGAGTAAACTAATTTTAACTTACAGATTGATTTAATATGCTTTTTTTCAGGAGTTTTGGTTTTCCCTGGGATATATATATATATATATATATATATATATATATATATATATCCCAAAATACAAACATTTACTGTTATTTCCCTTAAGACAATATTGATGAAAACTGCTTCCCATTCCTGGTATTTCTATGTAATGGTTATTCATTTTACATATTAATTATAATATATTATGTATTCATTTTATATGTATTTATATATTTGTTTTCAAAGTTCATAGTCCATGTAAATCTAAAGAATATTTGGTAAAATTTTAACACAGTCTGTCTATGTTTTTGTACTAAATTACGTAATTTGACTTTTGAGTACTTTGAATTTGTTTAACATATAATAGATGGTAGAAATGGATGTGGAAACTTTTAAAAATTCTATGTTCCTTTTGAATATTAATTAATTATAAAGTAGAGGAATTGTACTTAATTGAAAAAATACATTAATTTAGATGTAGAAAACCTTTGTTTGTATCCTGTTCTCACTCATTCTCAAATTTATTTACCTTCTCTGAGCCCATGTGTAAATGGCCATGTCCATACTTAGCCTGCGTACCTTAAAGAATTGATATAAATCTGAAATGAGATATTGTATGTAAAATCTCTTTGCTGTAAACTATAAAACATCTTAAAAATGTAAATCTTTTATATTATATAATTTAAAGAAATAACCTAAGTATTGTAAAGAAAATAGTGAAAATGGGGAAGCGGCTTAAAACTAATAAACACTGGATCAATTTTCTAAGAGCACATACTTTAAAAATTATATTTTCCTTGTACTTTACAGAAGCTAAGTGCAGACAATTTAGAATATACATGTAAACAAAATGAATAAAGCAGTGTTTCCTATTATGAATATTCTGGTACATATGTAGCAAAAAACAAATTATTTTAACTTTCTAGGAGAGGAAAATTATATTACCTCTACTCTTCTAGCTTCAATAGCTGGGACCCTCAAATCAAAGTAACAAAACACAGATTAAAAAAAGAAAATAAATTAATTATACACACAAGAATTTCACAAAGAAAAAGAAATGAGACTCAGGAGATGGCCAGATGATTGAAGCTCATAAACTATCTTAGACTAAACAAAGGAAAAAGGGTTTGGCCCTTCTGGGTGAAGGAGGGAACTGGTGGAAAGGTAAGAGGAGGAAATGTCTTGTTATTCCAATAAGAGCCTCTCAGGTGATAGGAGTTGTCTCAGAGTAACTCTATTCCTGGTAAGGGGTCATTTTTACAAATGGAAATGTCTTTTATGAATTTAAATTTTCTTTACTCAAGGAAAAATTTAATATTCTATTTTTGGGCAGTTACGGAGTAGTAAAGAATTTTCTTTATGTCTACTGATTCTAAATTGCCTTTAGATCAAAATAATCCATATGCCAAAGAGGTATAATTTGGAGTAGCATATTCTAGTCCTTTTCAACTTGCTTCTCTTATATTAATAGTTACCTTGAATATTTTTTGATGCCATTACATAATTTTCCTCAACATTATTTAATGATGGTATAATATTTTATTGAGTAAGATTGAACAAGCACAATTTGTGTAAGAATAAAAACACAAATTTATTGTTGCTCTCAGCAGTGCTTTAATTTTGATTTTGTGGGAGTGACCTTCCCCCTGGTTCTAGGTGAAAATTCTGGCAAGATCCTTGGCTCTTCTCACTCTTAAGAAATGGCTGACCTGAATTCTACTCTTATTTTAAATTGAAAGCTGTCTAAAACCTGAAGTTATAATTTCTATGTAAAGATCTTAATAAAAATTCCAGACTTGATTTAAAATAAAATCTCTCTTTCAGTTTAGGGCTGTTTCACTCCAAAAGATTTCATGGAATGAGTAAGTGAGAAGGAGAGAGTGTTTGATGTCTTTTCTATTCTTCATATTTTCCATCTAGATGAAGTAGATAAAAGGGTCATAAAAACCCTCTCTTGGAAAAGTACTATAGTAAGTTGGATTTATATACTTTGAACTTGGTCTATGTTAAAATTTGACCACTTTACTGGATAGAATTCCTTAAAGGTTTCTTGCTTGCCTTTCTCTGCTACAGTTCCTGTAACTTGAGTGGATATTTATCTGTTGGTTACTTACAACTACTTCCTCAGTCCTAGAGGTTTCTCTGAGGATCTTATGGGGGAAATCAACCAACTATTGACCAACCAAATAAAATCAACCAACTATTCATAAAATACTTCTTAAGAAATCTCTTTGGTAACCTCAAGTTCTCTTATTAGAGAAGATTGGGGATGTCCTCAATCAAACTCACTCATGTGGAACATCTGGTTCAGGGAAAACATTTATGCACCCCTTGTTCTAATTAATTTTGGGAGAACAAGATGATCCCAACCTAATTGCATGTTTCTGGCTCCATCTCCAAAACAGTTAATGACTGAATCTGTCTTATAGCTTCCCCAAAGAATTTTAAATTCCCAACTATGCGACATATTAAGCTCTGCTTGTCTTCTGTGGAGGCAGTCCTCACATCCACATAGTACCTATTCCACGTAGTACCTTCTGTGCACTCTCCTCACAGTATTTCCTCTCCAAAAGAGGCAGATGTACAGAAACAGAGCGTAGATTAGTGGTAGCCTGTGGCTGTGGATTGGGCAGAAATGGGAAGTGACTGCTAATCGGTACAGAGTTTCTTTTCCAAGTAATTAAAATGTTCTAAAATTAACTGTGAAGATGGTTGCACAACTCTGTATATATACTAAAAACCATTGAATTTTCTGCTTCAAATGAGTGAAATTCAAATGAATTATATTTCAGTAAAGCTCACAAATTTTTTATAAATAATGCAGAGAGAGTACATCCTGTGACCGCAGATTTGTATATCTAGTTCTAATCTTTCAACTGAACACTGAACTGTCTGTCCACTG